>NW_005370950.1:48134-60045 GCF_000412655.1 Myotis brandtii | reverse complement strand
AATGTGGGGATAAGGACACATATGTAATAACTTAATCAATAAAAATTTTTTTTTAAAAAAGAATAAACCATTTTCTGAGAGAAAGAGAACATCATTTTCTTGAGGACGGCTCCCCAGATGAGCCAGAACAATCTGGGCCCTTGTGTCAAATACCATAAAAAGCTTTCTGTGGGACAGACCTCTGTAATAACTTAATCAATAAAAATTTTTTTTTAAAAAAGAATAAACCATTTTCTGAGAGAAAAGTGAGAACATTTTCTTGAGGACGGCTCCCCAGATGAGCCAGAACAATCTGGGCCCTTGTGTCAAATACCATAAAAAGCTTTCTGTGGTGGGACAGACCTCACACCTAAAAGGGCCAGCTCACACAGCTCTTTCTCTTTTGACCTTCTCTTCCTGCTCTCTTTGTCCCATCTTTCTGGGATCCAGACTTGAAATGGTGGCTGCCATCACAATGCGAAGTCTCTTAGGACATTCCTGTACCCCTCACTTTCCTAGCTAAGGGCTGGAACTTATCAAAGGGGTCTTTTTGAGGATGTTAAGATGAATACAAAGGAAAACAAGAAGAAAATATGAAACACTAGAAACAAATACATTTACAGAAAAAGTGCTTCCTTCTCTTATTACCAGAGTCAAGTCATTGATGGACTTGATTTAACTTCAATAAGGCTCAATAAGTTTTCATCTTTGGGTGGTGATGGGACCCTTTGGCAGTCCAGTGAAGCTTATGTACCCTTCTCTGAATAATATTTTTAATGTACAAAATAAAATACAGATTTATGAAGGAAACTCAACATATTAAAGCATAGTTATCAAAACATTACAAAAAAGTGACATAGTAACATGGGCTTCTTGATTTATGCATTAAATAACCATACCTAACGGTAGTTCAAATATCTATAAGAATTTTGAAACAGTCATGAGCATAAATGAAATGTCTGCAGCAACTGGCATATGATTTGCACATCTCTGCGATGTCTGTTACTAACACATTCACAGGTACTGCTAACACTTCTGTGGTTTGTTGCTTACACTCATCAATTCTATTTGAAATTAGTGAAAATAAAGAGGCAATTTTTTTCCATCCAAATTCAAAGTGGCCCAACCCCCAATTCGAGGTCCTGGTTAAGAACCTCTGCTCTAAGGGGTCATACAGCCAGCTGTGCATGGATTGGAATAGGCTGCCTCCTTCTTGTCTCATCCTTCAGGATGACATTTCTCCCTGTCCAGTTTCCAAGCTTGCCCCTTAATTGGCTGCCCACAAAGTCCTGGTTTCTGACTGAGAGTCCACTGAACAATTGGCTTTTTCTCAAAATTCTGTATAACGAGTTACTCAGGAAACCCTGAGATTTTTCAGAATTCTCTCACCATTACCTTATATTGGGAAATCATCTTACACCTACCTAGTAACACCAATGCTGCAAGCCACCACCACCTTTGCCCCAGTCTGTGAATCTGACTCTGAACTAGAGGGGGCAGTCTTGAGAAGGCTGGGGTGATCTTTAAACTAGAACAACTACAGCCTCATTCCTGGCCTTCACACCCCTCAGTTGGGAGGAGAGAAATCCAGTGAACTCAACAGTAGCCATATCTTGAGTGAGGAGGCACAGTCCTTCCCAGAGGGAGGGCACCAACCAAATGATCTCTTTGGAGCCCTCTTCATTTGTGGATTCCTGGCCTCTTTCTTAGCCTGTTTCCATGTGTTCTCTAGCTCTTGGGGGTTCACTCACCTAAAAATATGTAGACTGGGAGCCACTGCAGAACTGAGAGGGTTTGGAGGATCTCCTGAAGATTCTGTCGGGAGAGGAAGGCCATGACCGTGGTGCTGTTCTCTTGTGGCAAGAAGCCCAAACGGAAGGCCAGCACCTCTAAAGCTGAGGTGCTTACAGGTGCTTTGCTTTAATCTGTTATCAGAGAGTCCCTTTAGCTGCTGGAGATTTTAGGGTTGACCTAAACTTTCCTCCAGTCTTCTCTGTTTCTCTGCCCCGCCCCAACTTCCTACACACATCAGATTTCAGATCCTACGAACTAATCTCCCTAATATACATATATCCTTTCTCCATGGGTGCTCAGTTGCAATGAGGCAGAAATGGCCTTGGGGTGGTTCTAGCTATGTGTGTGTGGGGAGGGAGTCCCTGATAAATTTGTGCAGATAAAAGAATGGCTTAGGCCTCAAATAGGACCTCTGAAAGCAACCTGCTACCTTTCACTGCTTAAGAAAGGGGACCTAGGGACCACATTTGTTTCTGCCCTAGTAGCTACTCTTTGCCTCCTCCTGTCTCCTGCTGAGGGGTATTTTTCTGCATGGATATCTATACTTCTCAAATACCTCTTTGTGCCTCTATTCACAGAGTCTCTGTATCAGTGGTCAGACACCATATGATAGAGTGGGAAAAGCATTTCACAGAGAGCAAACCTAAGTTCCAGTTCTAGCTCCATTATGTTTTTCCTATGACACCTTTGGAAATTGCTCATCTCTCTACATCTCAGTTTGACCATTCACTGTTGGGAGGCAGTGTAGTGGTTAGGGGCATGGACTTCAGAGTCAGATAACTGGGATTCAAATATCAGCTCTGCCACTTACAAATTGGTAAACCTTTGTACCTTGGTTTCCCCTATCTGTAAAATGGCAATAATAATAATAATATCTACTTCATAGAGTTGTTCTGAGAATTAAATGAGTGAATGAATATGAAGTGCTTAGCACAGGGCCTGGCACACAATAGGCATTAAGTAAGTGTTTCCGGTTACTATAATTTGTCTAGTTCAATTAATATCTATTGAATATCTACTAGGTTCCAGGGTACAAGGCTTTCTCCTGCATACCAGCCTTTGCAAAATTAAAGATTGTCCCCAGGTCCCAGACTGCTGGATTCATTTTTTTTCTTTAATTATTTATCGAGTGACTGCTGTTTGCTGTGCACTATTTCTGGTGCTGAGGATTCAGTGGGGAAGAAGATGGACATGATTCATGTCTTCACCGAACTTACAGTCTAGTGAAGGAGATAGACATTAAACAAAAAAACAAAAATCATGAAAATGTCTATACATTTGAATTTGTGATTGTGTCCTAAAAAAAGACTAGTATTCTCAGCGCAAGGCCTTGTGTATACAAGGTGTTAAAAACAAACAAACAACACTTTTGAATGTAATTAAAAGGGTTGCTAGGAAAATCAAATACAAAAATGCTATCAAGTGTCCTGCAAGTGCAAGGAAATATTGATTCCTTAGCTTTCTCCAGGGAGGTAAGCAGAACTCTGTCTTTCTCTCCTCCCAACCCCCAACTCTGGCTTGGGCCTCCTGATTAGACTGACTAATACTACTCTTCAGAGTTGGGCTTAGACAACATTTTTTGGTATGTTTGGCAGGGGAGTGCTTTCATTCTTCAATGTACCCTAGATGGCCACCTGACATGTTGCCCCTTTCTCCGTCCTTTTTTTTTTTTTTTTTTTTTTCACTTTCCCCTAGCTGCAGTTCTTAAGCTGCTTCTTGGGGCTACTTGACCACATAAACAATGAGATGTATTGGAGCATGTCTACTCAGAATTTGCAGGGGAGGAGGAAGAAAGGTAAGAGAGTCAGGCCTGGCTCTTCTAACAGAAAGCACAGATGTGAAGAGGGCTAGAGTATTCAGGATAAACAAGATCCCCAATGTTGATAGCTCTAAGTCGCCTTACAGATCAGGCCTCTACCCACTTCACTTTCAGACTGGTAAATGCAAGAGGCATAGAAAGGAGTCAAGATTATACAGGACACCAGAGGCAGGGCAAGTACAGACCAATTTTTATTTCTGTTCCCCCAAACGTGTGGCTCAGGGCCTGATACAAAGTAGGCACTGAAGTAAAAGCTTGTGTAACAAATGAAGAAGATCTGGTCTCCTGGTTCTTTGAGTAAGAGTGACTGGCAGGGCTCGGCCCAGACTCGATTGGCCACCTTTTTCTCCACTGAGCAGGGAGTGCTATTCGAGCTGCAGTTCTCTCTTAAAAAAAATATTTGTATTGATTGCAGAGAGGAAGGAGAAGAAGAGAGAGATAGAAACTTCAATAATGAGAGAGAATCATTGAACAGCTGCCTCCTGCATATCCCACACTGGGAATTGTGCCTGCAACCTAGGCATGTGCCCTGACCAGGAATTGAACCATGACCTCCTGGTTCAGAGGTCGATGCTCAACTGCTGAGCCATGCTGGCCAGGCGAGCTTCAGTTCTCTTGAGCCAAATGGACAAGTGTAAAGTACCAGGGAGTATACAAAAAGCAGGAAGAAGAAAAGTAAGCCAGCAGACAAACCCTGAACAGCCAGCACTCATATGTCCCAATGACAATTCAACCAACCAGAAAGCAAAGACTTAGCTGCCTCAGAGAAAGCAGTGCCAAAGGAATGGTGGCCAAAAAGTACAAAAGGTCTGCCAATTCCATTCGCAAAAAATTAGGGCTGACATGATTCTAATCCTCAAGAAACTCACAGTCCAGCGTCCAAGGTAGACATAAACCCAGACACCTGTATGGGGAACCATGGAGTGAGCAGGTAAAAAGCAGCCACTAGCCCAAGGTGGTCTGGGCAGGCCTGATGGAGCAGGGGCTGCTGTAGTGAGCAGAAATGGTGCTGAGGATTCACAATGGCACAAAAGAGCAATCCAGGGTAGACTGCAATTAGTTTGCTAAACCAGAAAGAATGGGGAGTCTGGGTTAAGCTGGGAAGCTAAGAAGCTTCTAGGGAGCAAGAGATTAACAAAAAAAGAGGACAAGAATGGAAGGAAAAGAAGGTCAAGGGGACCAGGGAGCTCAGGAGGAGTGGTGGAAGTGAGGGGAGCTGGGAAAAAAAAGCAGTCCCAGGATTCTTCTTCCTGGATTCAAAGGTTCACCCCCAGCCTTCAGAATGAGTCATTTCCAGAAAGCTTTGGATAGCTGAGGTTTTGCCACAGTGTGTTTTCTTCTGATTCTCCTCCTCTGACATACTCTCATTTGGTCAGATGTTGCAACCACAGCTCAATTAAAAGCATTTGTGGTGAATCTATTTAATTCCAGGCACCAGGCTACATAGTCCTTTCATTCACCAAATGTCCATTGTGGGCCTACTAGTAATAGTAGGTATTATTCTAGGCTGCCTAGTTTTGTTCTAGGTTGGCAGTTGTGTGTGTGTGGTTGGTCATGGGGGCAGGTAGAGAGTGAAAGAAGTGCGTACATCATCAATACAAAGATTGGGGCAATCAGAGAATTACAAAGAAGACAAAGGGGAAGGCTAGTAGCTGTGTGACCTTAAACAAGACACTTCCCCTCTCTGAGTCTCAGTTTCCTCATGTGGAAAAAGGACTAGTCACATTTATTTGCTGTGAGGATTAGTGGTAATTTTTGAGATGCTCCTCTGGAGGTATCTGACACCCAGACACTGCTCTATAGGACTGGTATTGACCTGTGGGGAGGTGATATTTGCTACGGGCTCCAGCAGACAGAGAAATAGGGAACATGACCCTTCCTGTAGTGGCTCAATGGACACAAAAGTCTAAAGGTTTATTTTGGAACAGGAACTAGTTGAGTTTAACTGGAGCCTCAGTTTTGTGGAGGGAAGTAGGAAAAAAGGCTGGAAATTGGTAAGTGGGGATATTTTTCTCAAAAATCTCATGTCTAGAGGTCAGCGGGTCTAGAATCAGTGAAAAATCAACCTAGGAGTGGTGGTTCGAGGAAGGGCCTGTGGTGGTAGAGGGTATGGTACAACTGGATGGGTATTTTAAAGTCTCCTGGAAGTCACTGGGTCAGTTCTCAGGGTAGGTAGGCCTGCAGCAGCAGGTGAGGGTGACCAACCATCTCTGTTTGCCAGGGACTGAGGAGTTGCCCAGAACACAGGATTTTTAATGCTAAAACCAGGATGATCTTGGGCAGACCAGGATAGCTGGTCCTCTAGTTCTGGTCCTTGCCACTATGTCCTGGACATCAACAGGTTGTTCCCCACTGGGATCCCTTCCTTTGGTCCCCATGCTGCTGCTAAGGATCACTGTTACACACAGCTCTTTGCATCTTCCCTGTTTCAAAACCTCCAAAGTCTCCCATTGCCTCCACAATTAAGTTTGGACCCCAGAGCCTGGCACCCACAGCTGTGTCTACATTGGCTTCTGTCTTCTTTTAAAATCTCATTTCCAATCACTGTCACTCCGCACTAGATATATCCTCCTTCCCCAAACAAGAAGTGCCTTTTCCTATCCTGGACCTCTTCCCACAGTGGTCTCTTACCAGTCGGACCAACTCCTACCCAAGCTTCAAGGTTCAGTGAAAATGTCATTCCCTGCCCATTTTTCTCCTCTGAGTTCCTAAGACACATTAGACATACTTTTGGGACAGCCCATATGAAGGAGTTAGCTTGGAGCATAGACCCCAGCTCTAAACCCAGCTTCCAGGGCACTGCTTAGTAACAATTGGTATCTATATTTTGAACAGTCGGACTATTCACATTACTCAAAATTCAAGAGGGATGATAGGGAATTCTGTGAAAAATCTCCTTCTCACTCCTGGCCTCTAACAGCCAACCCCCCTCCTTCTCCAGGGATATTTTATGCACACACAAGCAAATAATGTAATTTACTTTGTTAAATGAATAAAGGAACAAAAAGTAAAAACCTGGAAATAATCCAAATCTTCAAAATCTTGGGCTGGCTAAGTAAGCCATTATACAGCAACATTATAAACTAACCTGCAGTCATTAAAATAGTTGTAAGGCAGACTCTGTAGTATATGATATGTTAAAAGCAAAATATAAAGCAGTCCCTGCTTTATATGTCCATTGAATGCACTTTGTAAAAATGTGTTCTCTTCAGTGTTAGCATGAAATGTCTGAGAAATGATTGCTGCTTTAAGGGGAGGGATTCTGGATTTTCCTTTATGTAAAATTGTTTGAATTTGAAAAGAAAAAAGGGTGGATTATTGTGAACCTGCATTTTGAAGAAGTGTGATTCATGATGGGACTCATTCATTCAGTAATTCATTCCACAAACACTGAATGCTTGCTTTGTCAAAAGGAAGAAGGCATAAATAATGCTAAGCTTTTCAGGATGAATACTGAATAGGCAATGGGGGCCTAAGAAGCTCTGATGGAAAGAGAGGGGTGGGGAATGTGATGAGCTCATTTTGAGACTTGATTTTGAGTTAGGTTTCTTCACCACAAGGAGCTGTGTAGCAGATGATAGGATACAGGTGCGGGAGCTGAGCAGGAGGGTCAGGGCTAGTGCTTGCCCACTGTACACATGTGGTCAGGAAGCCGGAGGTGGGCTGGAACTCACCCAGGGAGAAGGTAGACAAGGAAGGGAGAAGACAGGTTATGTAAAGCTGGTGAGAAGTCTTTCTGTAACTGTCTCTGAACCAGGGCCAATGGCACCAAGGTAGCAGAGGTAATATCTGTCACTGAGTGTTGAAGGGTCTCATAGTTCAGGTAGAAACCCTTCCTCCCAGCCTCTGGCCCTCAAGCCTCATGCACTCATGGCCTGTGTCTGGTTTTAGTCACCTGTGAAGGCCTGGTGGACTTTGACTGGCTTAGAAACTTATAGGAACCCTTAAGTGAGAGACTGTCATAAAGGATTTAAAAGATTTACTTGTACAGGAGATTAAAAATGACAGTGAAGTAAGTGGATGCTGCACAAACATGGCCCCAGGACCAAACTGGAATTACAAGTAAAATACAGAAAAACTCCCTAAATAACCAACTGAAGACTCGCTGGAGAGAACCATAATAAGCAAGGACAGAAAGGGGAGACTGCATAGAGACTGGTAGGAGGGGCAGAGGTGCGAAAGGGGTGGCAGGCTACAGACAGCAACTGAAATTCCAGAGAGATATCTCAGCTATGGAGGGTTGCCACTGAGAACTCTGGGGTCTAATCCCCAAGCTGGGCCCTCAAGCAGAGACCACCAGAACTTAAAGGTTACCCACAAACATCTGGCTAACAAAAGCAGCAGGTTTGCTATCTGCCAGGGAGAGGTGGCTGTACATGTAGGCACTCATGTAAAGGGCCAATACACAAAATTCCCTGTGGAGCCACTCACCGTATGCTCCAGCAGATGGAGGGCAGAGTGTGTGAGCAGAAGCCAGGGTTGGGGGGTCTGGGGTTTGAGTTCAGAAGTCAGACATCCTGATTTCCTGTGCTTAGCATTCTCTCATGCTGAGGAGGACATCTTTCTTATGCAGACAATTGCTATCCAGGCAGTTTTGCCTGGGGTGAAGACAGTTGACTCAACCTATTGAAAAACACCTTGCCCCATGGTGCAGAGCTTCTGAGGCCCATGTAGAGACTGAGAATAACAATCAGCCTTGAGGCAGAAGCAATAGTCCCACCCTGTTGAAAAAAAACTGATGGACAATTGTCTGAGGGCTGTTCAAGACTGAATCCAATCAGTCGGCAAGCAGATGTGGTCTCTGGACATTTTGAAACTTTGCCTGATCTAATTAGTCAGAAACAGCATTTGACACTGTCCTGTACTAGAGATTGAGAGGCATAGCAGATCTGCCTAGTACATAGTCACAAACCCAAACAGGCACCAAAGAAACAATCCCCAAATGAAAGAACAAGAGAATTTACAAGAAGAGATAAATGAAATGGAGATAAGAAATTTATCTGAGCCCTGACTGGTTTGGCTCAGTGGATAGAGCATCGGCCTGCGGACTCAAAGGCCCCAGGTTTGATTCCGCTCAGGGGCATGTACCTTGATTGCGGGCACATACCCAGTAGGGAGTGTGCAGGAGGCAGCTGATCAATGTTTCTCTCTCAGCAATGTTTCTAACTCTCTATCTCTCTCCTTTCCTCTCTGTAAAAATCAATAAAATATATTTTTTTAAAAGAAATTCATCTGATATAGAGTTCAGAATAATGATGGTAAAGATGCTCAACAGCATGAGAAAATATATAGTAACTATGAAAACAGAAATAAAGAATGACATAGCACAGATATAGAACACATTGGAAGAAATACACAGCAGATTAGGGGAAGCTGAGGATTGGATCAGTGAATTAGAAGACAGGGTAGAAAAAAATCACTCAATCAGAGAACAAAAAAAAACAATTAAAAAACAAGAGGACAGCTTAAGGGAGCTGTGGGACAACATGAAACGTAACAATATTCATATAGTAAGTGTGTCAGAAGAGGCAGAAAGGGAGGAAGAGATAGAGAATGTATTTGAAAAAAATGGCAGGAACTGTCCCTAACATGTGAAGGAAAAAGTCACACAAGTTCAGGAGGCACAGAGAGTCCCAAGCAAGAAGAATCTAAACAGGCCCATATCGACACATCATAATTGAAATGCCAAAAATTAAAGAAAAAGAAAGAACCTTAAAGGCAGCAAGAGAAAAGCAAACTATTACCTACAAAAGAGCTCCAATAAGGATGACACCTGATTTCTTATCAGAAACTCTACAGGCCATAAGAAAATGGCATAAAGTACTCAAGGTAATGGAAAGCAAGGATCTGAAACCAAGATTACTATATCCAGCAAGGCTATCATTCAAAATGGATGGTGAAATAAGGAGCTTCCTGGAAAAAAAAGGCTAAAGGAGTATATCACCACCAAGCCAGCATTATAAGAAATGCTAAAGGTACTGAGAAGAAGAAATAGAGATAAACCTAGCCATACAGAATTAAAATGGCAATAAATAAGTACCTATCAATAATAACCTTAAATGTAAATAGATTAAATGCTCCAATCAAAAGGCATAGGGTAGCTGAATGGATACAAAAACATGACCCAACTATATGCTGTCTATAAGAGACCCACCTCAGAACAAAAGACTCCCACAGAATGAGAGTGAAGGGATGGAAAAAAAATTTCCATGCAAATGGAAAAGAAAAGAAAGCTGGGGTAGCAATATTCATATCTGATGTAATAGATTTCAAAATGAAGGTCATCACAAGGGAAAATAAAGGTCACTACTAATACTGAAGGGATTGATCCAACAAGAGGATATAACCCTGGTAAACATATAAGCACCCAATATAGGAGCACCTAAATATATACTTCTGTAGGACTTTAAGGGAGATATTGACAACAATATAGTCATAGTCTGGAACTTTAGCACACTGCTGACTTCTCTGGATAGATCTCCCAGATGAAGAATTAACAAGGATACAGTGCCTCTAAAGGACACACTGGATAGATGGATTTAATTGACATTTATAGAACATTTCATCCCAAAGCTTCAGAATATACATTCTTCTCAAGTGCACATGGGTCATTCACAAAGATAGACCACACAAAATAAGTCTCTAGAAGTTCAAGAAGATTGAAATCATATCAAGCATCTTCTCAGACCACAGTGGAATAAAATTAGAAATCAACTACAACAAAAACACCCCAGAAAACATTCAAACATGGAGGCAACATAGTATGTTATTAAATATACTATAAATGAATGGTTTACCAACAAGATCAAGAAAAAAATAAAAAAAACTTCCTGGAAACAAAAGAAAAGAACACACTACAACACAAAATCTCTGGGACATAGCAAAAGCAGTCCTGAGAGGGAAGTTCATAGTATTACAGGCTTACCTCAAAAAAAAAAAACCAAAAAAAAACCAAGAAAAGTTAATAATAAAATATTTACCCTATAACTTAAACAATTAGAAAGAGAACAACAAGAACAGCCCAGAGTAAGTAGAAGGAAGTTAATAATAAAGATTAGAGCAGAAATAAATGACATAAAGACTACAAAAACAATACAAAAAATAAATGTAACCAAGAGCAGGGTCTTTGAAAAGATAAACAAGATTGATGAACCGTTAACCAGACTCATCAAGAAACAAAGGGAGAGGACTAAAATAAATAAAATCAGAAATGAAAGTGGAGAAGTAACCACTGACACCACAGAAATACAAAGGATTGTAAGAAAATACTATGAACAACTATATGCTAACAAGCTTGACTATGTGAATGAAATGAACAAATTCCTAGAAAAATACATTTTCCCAAAACTGAATCAGGAAGAATCAGAAAACCTGAATAGGCCAATAACAACTGATGAAATAGAAGCAGTAATCAAAAAAATTCCCAGCAAACAAAAGCCCGAGTCAGAGTAAGTAGAAGGAAGTTAATAATAAAGATTAGAGCAGAAATAAATGACATAAAGACTACAAAAACAATACAAAAAATAAATGTAACCAAGAGCAGGGTCTTTGAAAAGATAAACAAGATTGATGAACCGTTAACCAGACTCATCAAGAAACAAAGGGAGAGGACTAAAATAAATAAAATCAGAAATGAAAGTGGAGAAGTAACCACTGACACCACAGAAATACAAAGGATTGTAAGAAAATACTATGAACAACTATATGCTAACAAGCTTGACTATGTGAATGAAATGAACAAATTCCTAGAAAAATACATTTTCCCAAAACTGAATCAGGAAGAATCAGAAAACCTGAATAGGCCAATAACAACTGATGAAATAGAAGCAGTAATCAAAAAAATTCCCAGCAAACAAAAGCCCGAGTCTGGATGGCTTCACAGGGGAGTTTTACCAAACATTCAAAGAAGAGCTAACATCTATACTCATCAAACTTTTCCAAAAATTCAAGAGGAAGGAACACTTCCAAGCTCTCATTATGAGGCCAGCATTATCCTAATTCCAAAAACAGATAGACACTGCAAAGAAAGAGAATTACAGGCCAATATCCCTGATGAACATAGATGCTAAAATTCTCAACAAAATACTAGCAAATTGGTTCCAGCAATATATTAAAAAGATCATACACCATGACCAAGTGGGATTTATTCCAAGGATGCAAAGCTGGTACAATATTTGCAAATCAATTAACGTGATATATCACATAAACAAATTGAAAGACAAAAATCACATGATCACATCAATAGACACAGAAAAAGCTTTTGACAAAATTCAACACCCAGTTTTGATAAAAACTCTCAGCAAAGTGGGAATAGAGGGA
>NW_005370950.1:47532-48113 GCF_000412655.1 Myotis brandtii | reverse complement strand
ACATGATAAAGGCCATATATGACAAACCTACAGCCAACATCATACTTAATGGGCAAAAACTAAAACCATTTCCCCTAAGAACAGGAACAAGACAGGGATGTCCACTTTCACCACTCTTATTCAACATAGTCTTAGCCACAGCGATCAGACAAGAAGAAATAAAAGGCATCCAAATTGGAAAGGAGGAAGTAAAACTCTCATTATTTGCAGATGACATGCTATTGTACATAGAAAACCCTAAAGACTCCACCAAAAATCTACTAGATTTAAAAAATCAATTTGGCAATGTAGCAAGATACCAAATCAACATCCAAAAATCAATAGCTTTTTTATACACCAACTAGAGGCCCTGTGCACAAATTCATGCGCAGGTGGGGTCCCTCGGCCTGGCTGGCGATCAGGGCCAGTGGGCAGGGGGAGGGAGGGAGGAACTGCAGGAGGTTGGCTGTGGGAATGCACTGACCACCAGGGGACAGCTCCTATGTTGAGCATCTGCTCCTGGTGGTCAGTGAGTGTCATAGCTACCTGCTGGTCGTCCAGTCATCTGGTTGTTCTGTCCTAACGGTCACTTAGGCATATAT
>NW_005370950.1:33346-46375 GCF_000412655.1 Myotis brandtii | reverse complement strand
TGAGGAACTGTATTTAAAGGGCCAGAAGGTTGAGAACCACTGTCTAAGGCAGTGATGGCGAACCTATGACACGCTTGTCAGAGGTGACACGCGAACTCATTTTTTTGGTTGATTTTTCTTTGTTAAATGGCATTTAAATATATAAAATAAATATCAAAAATATAAGTCTTTGTTTTACTATGGTTGCAAATATCAAAAAATTTCTATATGTGACACGGCACCAGAGTTAAGTTAGGGTTTTTCAAAATGCTGACACGCCGAGCTCAAAAGGTTCGCCATCACTGTCCTAGGGCAAAGGAAACTAAGGAGAAAATAAACAAATGGGACAACATCAAAATAAAAAAGCTCTGCACTGCAAAGAAAACCATCAACAAAACAAAAGGGAGCCCACTACATGGGAGAATATATTTGGCAATGATACATCTGATAAAGGGTTAATATCCAAAATATATAAGGAACTCATACAACTTAACAAAAGGAAGACAAATAATCCAATTAAAAAATGGGCAAAGAACCTAAATAGACACTTCTCCAAAGTGAACATACAGATGGCCAAGAGACATATGAAAAAATGATCCAAATCATCAGAGAGATGCAAATTAAAACGATAATCAGTTATTACCTCACATTTGTCAAAATGGCTACCATCAACAAATGGCAAGTGCTGGTGAGGATGTGGAGAAAAGGGAACCCTAGTACACTGCTGGTGGGAATGCAGACTGGTGTAGCCATTATGGAAAACAGTATGAAATGTCCTCAAAAAATTAAATATGGAACTGCCATTTGACCCAGTGAACCTACTTCTAGGAATATATCCTAAGAATTCTGAAGCACCAATCAAAAAGAATGCATGCGCCCTATGTTCATAGCAGGCAATTTACAATAGTTAAGATCCTGAAACAGTCCAAGTGCCCATCAGTAGATGAGTGGATGAAAAAGCTGTGATACATTTATACCATGGAATACTATGCAGCAGTAAAAACGAAGAATCTCTTATCCTTTGAGACAGCATGGAGGGACCTGGAGAGTATCATGATAAGTGAGATAAGTCAGTCAGAGAAATACAAGTATCACATGATCTCACTCATATGTGGAATCTAACAGTAAACTGATGAACAGAGTGGATCTGAGACATGGAAGCCTAGAACAGAGTGTGGAATCTCGGAGGGAAGGTTGGGGAGTGTGGGTGGGACCTTGTATGCATATATGCATAACCCATTGACACAAACAATAGGGTGCTGAAAGCCTGAGGTGGAGGTGTGGGGTGGGCTGGAGAGAGTCAATGGGGGAAAGGGAGGGCATATGTAATATTTTCAACAATAAAAAATTTTTTAAAAAGTAAAAGATGAAAAAAATATATAAAAAGTAAAAGTAAAAGAGTTACTTGTACAAAGATCAGCTAGGTCTGAAAGGGCAGAGGTGGGCCTGGCACTGGGAGCAGGAAGGTTCCCCTGAGGCTTGCGGGATTGGTGGATGTGAGGTCCCAGGAATGGGAGGTTTCGAAGGAGTGGGGATTTCCCTGGTGAGCAGGTCTCAGAGGTGCCCCTGAAGGGCCTAGCAGGCAAAGCTGATGAAACTGTTGCTCAAAACTTAGAGAAAGGGGAGAGGTTGTCCTCAGAGCAGTGTGCCACCAGGCAGTGTCACCCACCTTCCTGTGTCCCCTGTACTTTGTGCTTCCTAGGGAAGCAGTGTGGTAGACCTTGGAGTCAAACCAACTAGTAATCACTCTTCTGAGTCTCACTTTCCTCATTTACAAATGGAGGCTACAATACCATCTACCTTAGGCTGTTGTGAGGATTAGGAATAATGTAAAGCTCCTAATATATAGTGGGTGCTCACTAGATGACCACTGGTATGTACCTGCATGGCTACTATTTTTATTTGTGCTACCACCAAGAATAGGCTGGCCCAAGTCATTGCTGAGCTGTACTCCGAGAGATGTTCATTTCCAGCTGGGACAAGACACTGAATTCTAAGACTGTTCACCACCCTTTCACATACATTTGTCAAAGGTGTCTTGGCAGGCAGATATGTAAAAACTGGTTCCTGGTTCCCACTGCACATAACAATTCTCTTTGTTGCTCATCTCAGCACACAAAGAAGAGTATTTCACAAACCTTATGCTGGTGGTGATATATAGAAGATAGATTGAGAAATCATTAGAGGGGTAGGGATTAAAATAAAGTTGTGAAACACTGATGAAGAAAAAAATGCATCTGCTCTCTGTCCCCCTAACCTACCAACAGCCTGCTACTCTCACTCCTTGTTCCTGTGCCCCGTTTTAGAACCGTTCAAAATGCTTCCACGTATGGATTTCATTTGCTCCTCACTCTAGCCTGTAAGGTAAGTAGGGCATTCATTGCCTGCAACAGAGGAGCTAAGGTAATGACAGAATTGGGATCTGGAGCCAGGTCTCCTTGTTACAGAACATGAGTGAACTGTGCCAGGTTAAGCTGTACCTTGGATGAATGGGTTCAAAGCAACCTGTGGGGAAATGATGTTTTGCAAGGAGACAGTGATAACAACAGCACCTTGCTGCAGAGTGTCCAACAGAGATGGTGGCAATGCCTCTGTTGTATTGATGAGCAAACTAGAGGCCCAGGGGAAGCAGAGGACAACTTTGGAGTTCAGATGACACAGAAAGGTGGATTTATTTCAAACGTTTCACTTTTTCAAGTTGTTTTAAATGACAGAAGTGATGCAGGTGACTTGGATGCTCCAGGGTCACCCAGCTAGGGAGTGGCAGAGCCCCCAGGATTGAGACTCTAACTCAGGGCTCTTAACTGCACTTCTGGGGCTTGGAATCAGCTCCTTCAGTCCTGCAGCCTTTCTCACAGGGGTGTTAAGAGGAACAAGAGTGGAAAGGATAAATCACTGCATAATAGCATTAAAAGAAATAGTGCTTCAAGTTCACCTTTCGTAATCAAATGGGCCTCCAGGTGAAAACTACTGAGAGCAAATGTGGCTACAGTGGAAGCGGTTCTCAACCTGTGGGTCGCGACCCCTTTGACGGTCGAACGACCCTTTCACAGGGGTCGCCTAAGACCATCCTGCATATCAGATATTTACATTACGATTCATAACAGTAGCAACATTACAGTTATGAAGTAGCAACGAAAATAATTTTATGGTTGGGTCACAACATGAGGAACTGTATTTAAAGGGCCAGAAGGTTGACAACCACTGGGCTACACTGTCTACTTACTAGCTGTGTGACTGAAGTAAGTTACCCACTTCACTTCCCAGAGCCAGTTTTCTTCTCTGTAAGGTGAAGATATCAATTCCTGCCTGACAGATTGTGGAAATGAAATAAGCAGCATATGTGAAAGCATTTTGTAAACTATGGAGTAGTATTATCTAGTTGAAAGCTTTGTATCCTCACTTCTCAGAGTCCCCCAAACCCAACTCACTCTAGGACCCTGAAAGGCCTGGCTCTGGTGGGAGTAGAGAAGGTGGTTCTATTTTGGTCTCTCCAGCCTGAAGACCAGAGAGGAAAATGGAGGAAGATAGGGTTGCTCACAGCCTGTCTTCTTATCCCCCAGCTGAGGGGGAAATGGCAAGGGAGCTGGCATAACTTCTTCTTTGATGAGTCAGCTAAGAAAGAATTTCTAGAGTTCCAATTATGTATAAGAGTTGGTTTAGGTTTGGATTTTTAAAGCTGCTTCCTCTTTTAAAGCAGCTTTAAGACATAACTAAAAGCACAAGTAATTGGCAAACACATGGCAAATGATAGAAGCACAGCTTCTTACTAGTGTGAACTTGAGAAAATCACTCAGTTTCTCTGGGCCTATTTTCTCATCTGTAAAATGGGGACAATGCAGGGTCACTGTGAGTATTAATAGTATGTGAGAGTGCTGGGTCCAGTGCCTGGCACACAACCGAGGCCCAATACCTATCCATTTGCTTTCCCTTTCTAGTGGACAGACTGTAGTCATTGAGCTCAGAGGAACAGAAAGCACTTACTCTTCAGTTGCTTGATTCTATTATAGTGGCTGCCATTACTCATTTAATTCTCACAACCCCATGAGACAGCTCATCTACAGACATCGAAGAAGCAGGAGAGGTTCAGAGAAGTTTTATTGCCCAAGATGACACACCTTGCAATTTTTTTAATTGAGTTTTAGAGAGAGAGAAACTGATATATTGTTCCACTTATTTATGCATTCATTGGTTGATTCTTATAGGTACCCTGACTGGGAACCAAACCCACAACCTTGGCGTATTGGGCTGAAGCTCTAACCAAGTGAACTACCTAGCCAGGGCCAGCTTGCAATTTTAAATCCTCACCCGAGGATATTTTTTTCATTGATTTTTAGAGAGAAGGAAAGACAGAGAAAAATATCTATGTGAAACATATCTATTAATTGCCTCCTGCATTAGGAGCCTGCAACCCAGGTACATGCCCTTGAACAGAATTGAACCTGGGACCCTTCAGTAGCAGGCGAAAGCTCTATCCACTGAGCAAACTAGCTAGGGCCAGCTTGCAATTTTTAAAGTCAGGCTTCACACCCACCATGTCTAGTTTGCTTTTTAGATAATCAAAATGTATGAGGGGGGTTTGATCAAGCTGGATCTTCTGGAAGGCTCATCTTTAAATAGACTCGGACCAACAGGGTAACCCCAAACTGGCCCATTTTGAGAATAAACTCAAGGTGGAGCTTCAAGGACAGGAAACAGGCCATTGCCAGAGGCAGCCTGGCAATAATTGAAAGAGCTAAAAACCGAATGTTCGCTTCCCAAATCCTTGGGGAATTTAATCTGTGCTCTATCAGTTTCAGGAGCTTATGTTGTGAGGGTGAGATGAGTCCTTTATTAAGCAGTATACAAATATATAATTGGTAGTCTTCTGTCATCTCCCACTAAACACAAACTCCTACTCATCGCCTGACAGCCCTCCACTTCCCTCCCTAAAAATAAGAGGGAACTGAGTCTCCTTTTCAAACCCCTCTCCTAAGCTAGATTGCAGAAGCGAGAATAGGAAGGCTGAGTCATCGTCCTCTTAGAAAATCTAAGTGTACCAAAGGCACTAGAACAAAGTATGTTTTTTTATACATATCTTTATTTCAACACATGGCTGCTTTTTAAAGCTATCAACCCAAGAGCTGAGGACATGTCTTCTTTCTACTGCATAAAGTAGGTACCTCTCAGTGTCATCTGTCCCAGAGGTCGCCAACCTTTCGGACCTCACAGACCACCAGTGGTCCGTGGATCACCGGTTGGCAACCGCTGATCTGTCCCACACCCCTCCTTCACACTCAGTCATTGGCACCTTACTCATCAGCAGAATGACCGCCTTGGCACATGTATCACTTCAGACTGTGCCAGGTATTGCACAGCACAGGTTAAGAAGGGCCAAAATGCTCTATGGCAGCCCATTTAAGAGCTATGTTATAGCTTGAGGTGCTCTTCTCCCTAAGGGTTATGGCAAATAGTTCCATGAGGGTAAAGACCCCAGACTCCAATGCATACACAAGGATAGCTCTCATAACACCTGATCTGTTTCTCTCATTTCTCCCGGTCAAGGCAAGGAAGACCAGTTAGATAGGATTGTTATGATCCATTCATTTACAGCTGTAATTCCTGAAAAAAGAGTTGTGTGGCAGAGCAAGTCCTGGGTTTTGTGCTCACCTCTTGTAGAGCAGTATTAGGTCGTTTCATAGTGCTGGGGTAGAAGAGTGAAAGCCCCAGCTCCTCTGCAGTTGAGGCTGGGAAACTCACTGCCCAGATCAAAGGCAGACAACCAAGATCTCTCCATAAGCCCACACCTGACCCCCTTCCTCCCCACAAGCACACACAAAACCGGCTGATACTGGTATTTCTGTATAGATGTAATAGAGAGGACTTTATTTTTTAAGGAAAATTCATTCAGCCATTGATTATAGAGCCATTTCTTAGTAATCTTTTTCTTCCCACCTAGGAATCTGAAATACAACATGATTAGGATAATGCCAAAACAAGAATCACTGGTTCATCACCTAGGGAATAAAACACACTTAATTGCTTGACACTTTATTGAACGCAAAGCAAGATTAAATGTCTTTGCCTTCTTGGTAGAGCTGAAAGGAGCCCAGGGAGGGGAAGACACAGCTTTCCTTTGTGGGGAAGATGTGCGCCCCCTGTAGTCCCATCTTGTTGTGGGAAGGCTAACCCATGTTCTTTCGGTTGCCATAGCCCCTAGGATGGGTGTCCTTCCAGTCATCCCACTCCCGAGCTCGGTGGAGTGTTTGCTCATCATCCTCTTCCTCCCTTTGTTCTTGATCTTCTTGTTGAGCTGCTCTTTTGGCCTCTGCCAAAGTAGAAAAATGAGAAAGTGATGGAATGTCAGGGACCTCAGCGCCATTCTGAACACAATCACATAAAATGAGAACAAGGCATATGGCTGGCTGCCTGCCTGGGGCCAGCAGAAGCAGGGAGAGCACTTAGATACCTAACAGAGGACATATTCAACAGTAAGACAGGGTGTTCTGAGTACTTTTCACAAGAAAGCTAAAACATAAAAGTTGCCCCTCAGGATGAATTCTATGTTGGGAAAGAATTATTGCTAAAATGGCTAAATACCCCTGTCCGCCCTCCAAAAAGAAAAAGACCCACAAAAAAGCAAAATACCAACCGACCAACAAAACCCCAGCAAGCCAAAACACTAAAGTAAAAAATATGTATGATTTTATAATTTGTGATATGCTAAGGAGCCGGAACTACAGGTGACTTCCCTTCCTCCATCCATTTCCTGTAGTTATACAATTTTGTTTGTGTGTAAAATTGGAAATCACAGGGCAGCTGAACCTATCAGAAGAGAATATCTGTGTTATTCTGCACATGCCTGGAATAGGGTCTGAGGTCCAAATGGCACTTGTCATGCGGTATACACCCAAAAGTAATTGAACCAACTGCTATATCTCTTTTGCACTAATTTTCTCTTCTGAGGTAAAAGAACATTTCCTGGTAACTCTGAGTTTGCTTATGAGAAACAGTTTCATGACTATGATAAAGAATGAAATGTGTGGGGATCTGATCTACTCTAATAGCTTAGGAGCCTTGTGTTCTTTAAAAAAAAAACCACTTTTATTGTAAAATAAAGAATACTATAAATCATATATATAACTTCAGTTTTCACAAGGAGGCTATACCTTTACAGCCTCCACCTGGGTCAACAGATCTTCTGTACCCATCCCAAAGCTTCTCCATAAGCATCTTCCAAATTACAACCCTCCCTCTGCCCCAAACTTTCTGGACTTTATTACAGGTTTATAACCCAAGTGTGCATCCCAAGACACCAGAGTTGTCCATTTGTACATTCACATTTTACTCAATGACTTTAGTACAGAGTTGGGGCTCCATCACCACAATCCAATTAAAAAAATTATATCACCCCAAAAAGACCCCTTGTACCCATTTACAGTTAGTTCACATTCCCTCCCTGCTTCCAGACCCTGGAAATCACTATTCTGCTTTCTTTCTCTATAGATTTGTCTATTATGGGCATTTCAAAGAAACAGAACCAAGTAATATATAGTCTTGTATCTCATTTCTTAGCCAAATATTTTTGAGGTTAGTCTTGCCCACTTAAAATATTTTGGTATCTTTTTTGTTTTCTGTTGTTAATCCTCACCAAAGATATTTTTCCATTGATTTTTAGAGAGTGGAAGGGAGGGGGAGAGACAGAGAGAAACATCAATGGTTGCCTCCTGCACACACTCCAACCAGGGCCGGGGACCGAGCCTGCAACCGAGATATGTGCCCTTGATCAGAATCAAACCTGGTACCCTTCAGTCCTCGGGTAAATGCTCTATCCACTGAGCCAAACCGGCTAGGGCTATTTTGATATCTTTTTAATCTAGAGGTTCCTCTTCCATCCTTTCCCTTCCTTAAATGTTGTCTTGAAGAAACTGGGGGCATCTGATCTGTAGAGGTTCCTCAAATCTGAGATTTTGTTAATTGAATAGGCACGACGCAGTCCAACATGTTCTTTTGAAATTCTGCAGGTTAGCAAGTTCATACAGAGGCTTGATCTGATTCAGGTTGATCCCTTCATCATGATTATAGGAGGTGCTGTCTTCCCTCATTAGATGGCACATGATATGTGTCTCATGTGTTGCAATGTCAGCAGCTGTTGATGCTCAATGCCTAGATTCATTAATTTTCCAGATGTTTCAAAAAGGTAACACACTTAATTTTAACATTTCCTTTTTATTAACTAGAATACAGTTATAAAGAGAGGCTTCCCCTCATCTACTACTATTTGGTTACCCAGGAGAAAAACAATGTTTGATACTTTCACTTTTATTTACCACTTTTCAAGATAATTGGTTCCTTATCATCCTCTGAAATGGAACAGTTTTGGGGTTTTTTTGTTTGTTTTTAAAAATATATTTTATTGATTTTTTAGAGAGGAAGGGAGAGGGATAGAGAATTAGAAACATCGATGAGAGAGCAACATAGATCAGCTGCCTCCTGCACACTCCCTCCTGGTGATGTGCCTGCAACCAAGGTACATGCCCTTGACCGGAATCGAACCTGGCACCCTTGAGTCCACAGGCTGACGCTCTATCCACTGAGCCAAACCAGTTAGGGCGAACAGTTTTTGTTTTAAAGTACTATTATGAACTCATGGATTTAAACATATTTGATTGGTTTCAATCAATTGCAATGATTTCTAAAAAATCTTAAACAAAATCTTAAATTTTAGAATAGTTTTAGATTTACAGGAAAATTGAGAAGATAGTACAGAGAGTTCTTATACATTTATACTCAACTAGAGGCCTGGTGCACGAATTCTTGCACTGGTGGGGTCTGGCAGGGGGGAGGTTGGCTGGCTGGTCCTGCCCCTCATCTGGGTTGGGGGGGCTGATCGGGGGGCCGGGTTGGCTGGGAGAAGGGGCCACAGGAGGTTGGGGGGGCCGATTGGGGCCCCAATCAGGCCAGTTGACTGCTGCAGTGCACATCATAGCAACTGGTCACCTGGCTTTTATATATATAGATGGTTTTTGACACAACTAGTGAACCAATAATGATATATTAACTACTAAAGTCCATACTTTATTCAGACTTCCTTGGGTTTTCTTATGCTGGTAAATTTTTGTATTGAATTTATTGGTGTGACACTGGTTAACAAAACCATACAGGTTTAGCCCTAGCTGGTTTGGCTTAGTGCGTAGAGCGGACTGAAGAGTCCCTGGGTTGATTACGGTCAGGGGCATATGTCCGGGTTACGGCCTCAATCCCCAGTAGGGGGCATGCAGGAGGCAGCCGATCAATGATTCTCTCTCATCATGGATGTTTCTATCTCTCTCTCCCTCTCCCTTCTTCTCTGAACTCAATAAAAATATAATTTTAAAAAATCATACAGGTTTCAAGTGTACAACTCAATATGCTGGTTAATGTTTAGCAACTAGCTTTGGGGAGGGATTGGGTAGTATTTGATGATTCCATAGTATAATCCTCCCACCATGGCTAATTTCAAACTACTAACATGGCATCACTGAACAAAATTGGGAACAGATGAGCAGTAGCACACATTATATAGTATTTCCACCTACAGATGCAACAGGCATAAATAACTCCGAGAGTAACAGTAAAATGTAGCAAAATATGTGATGAGATTTGAGTATTTATTTCCTTTTTTTAATTTTAATGTTGAGAGTATTATAGATGTTCCCCCCCCCCCAATGCCCCCTTCACCCAGATCCCACCCTGCCCCAGGCCTTTACTACCTATTGTCTGTGTCCATGGGTAATGCATATATCTTTGGTTACTCTCTTCCTGTCTCCCTTCCCTCTGAGATTCATCCGTCTGTTCCATGTTTCCATGCCTCTGGTTCTATTTTATTCATCAGTTTATTTTGTTCATTAGATTCCTTGATCGTTTATTTTAGTTTTTAGATTCAATTGTTGATGTAGATTTCCTTAGGTTTTATCTAATGCCCTTTTTAATTGTCCCAGGATCCCATCCAGAACACCACAGTGCATTTCGTCGTCATGTCTCCTCATGTCTTCTTGGCTGTGATAATTTCTCAGACTTGCCTGTGTTGAGGAGTCCTCATCAGGTATTTTGCAGAATGTGCCTCAATTTGGGCTGCGTGATGTTTTTCCCATAATTATTCTGGGGTTGTGGGTTTGGAGGAGAAGACCACAGAGGTCTCATCACATCAAATCAAGGCTACACATCATCATGACTTATCACTGCTGATGCTAACCTGGACCACCTAAGGTAGTGTTTGCAGGGTTCCCAATAGTAAAGTTACTCCTTCCCACTCCTTCTATACCAGTGATGGCGAACCTTTTGAGCTCGGCGTGTCAGCATTTTGAAAAACCCTAACTTAACTATGGTGCCGTGTCACATATAGAAATTTTTTGATATTTGCAACCATAGTAAAACAAAGACTTGTATTTTTGATATTTATTTTATATATTTAAATACCATTTAACAAAGAAAAATCAACCAAAAAAATGAGTTCGTGTGTCACCTCTGACACGCGTGTCATAGGTTCGCCATCACTGTTCTATACTGTAGACCATAGCCCCACACTTCAGGAGTGAGGAGTTCTGCTCCACCTCCTTGAGACAGAAGCATATAGACAAATTATTTGGAATTTTCACATAGCAGAGATTCTTCTCTTCTCCCTCATTTATTTATTTAATCATTTACTTCTATCACTATAGACTCAAGGATATTTCTTTTATTCCTTGTGATAATCCAATTCTGCTATTTTACTGCTCACTCAATTCTTCCAGTTTTGGCCAGTGAGAGTTCTTTCAGCTGGCCCGTGTCCCAATAACATACTCCAATTGTCTTTTTTTTTTTTTTTTTTGAGCTCTTCCTTCTTCAAAGCTTATCTTGTATATTTCCTGTTCCAGACTTGGAATTAGCCATCCTGGCTTCTTTTTAATGGGAATGGTATTTCAAAACCACAATCTGAGTTACTAGGTATGCTCATTGCTACTGGGCTGGTCATTGTTTCTAAGCCTTTCCAGTGGATAAAGCAAAGGTGTCTGTGTTTACTTTTAAATAAAATTTCTCATGATTTTATATTTAGAACAACAGGGTTGTTTTATTTCTTAAATTATTTTGAATTACGTCTTTATTCTTCTACATTAAAAGTCTTAGTTGTCAAAGATAGAGGATAAAATTAGAGTCTCATAATTACTCATTTATATTACCTCACATTACAGTCTTGTAATAACACTAATATTGTCTGTCACTAATATAACTGAGAATAGTTCATTTTTTGCATATGCTTTCCCCATTTCTCCATTTTTAAAAAGTCTACATTAAAAATTAAATAAATAAAATAATCTACATTATCTGAGTATTGAGTATATAGATATTACATACTCTACTCTCTCCCTTTTAAGCCTCATTTAGTCTTAGTTCTACAAGTCACTATATATTTAATGCTTGCCACCAGTCCTTATGTTAATGTCTCTCTCATCATTTTGGTTGTCTGAAGCTCATTCTCTAGCAATTTCCTCAGGAAGAAATCATGGGAACAGTAGCTCTTAAGTTATTGATAACCGTCTGTACCCTTCATACTTAAAAGACAGTTTTAGCAGATATATGTCCTTGGCTCACATTTTCCCCCCTTGAATATCGTAATATCTGTTACTCCACATTTCTGGCATGAAATGTTGTTGTCAAAGTTTCAGGGTGATCTAATTTCCTTCCCTTTATAAACCACCTGTTCTTTTTGCTGTAATTTCCACAGTATTTTCTCTTCTTTCCAGCCTAGTACTTTTATTATCATTTGTGGTCATTTTGGGTCAGAATTCTCAGGTACACATTACACTTTTTATAATAAAATCTTTTTTTTTTTTAAGTTTCAGGAAAGTTTCCTTACTATTCGTTTTTAGCATTTATTCTTTTTCTTTGCTTTGGTTTTCTTCTTCAGGTAATCCTACTATCCTACGCCAGGTCTTTCTTACTTTCTTTGATATGTCACTATTACTCAAATCTTTTTATTTAAAACATGTTCCTTTTTACTTTAGTAAGGCATTTCCTATTGCTTTCCTCTGCTCCAGCCTTCATTTCTGAAACGATGTTTGTTAAAAAAAATTATCTTTATTGTTGAAAGTATTACAAATGTCCCCTTTGTTTTTTTCCATTGATCCCCTCCACCCTGCACATGCCCCTCCCAGACCTTCACCACTCCATGGGCTATGCATATCCTATATAATAGCCTAATATGCAAACTGTCCCCTTGGGCAGTCGTTTGACCACTTGCTATGACGTGCGCTGACCACCAGGGGGCGGCATGGAGCATGGCGGGTGTCAGCAATGCGCTCTAACCTCTTACTAGCTACCTGGCGGCTGGATGACAGGGATGGTGGTGCGGTGAGAATGTGGGGTGTGCGAGCTTGCTTTCACTCCCCCTACTCCCTCCCCTGGGACACCAGGGCTCGCATGCCAGGGAAGCCCCCACACTCAGGTGCTGGGCGCCCATGAGGAACCCAGCCCACACACACATGGCCTCTTTTGGGTGAGCTGGGCCACAGCCACCAGGACCGCAGGGACTGGTAGGGCTCCCCATGGGTTCGTGCAAGAGCTGGTCTGCGCGCCTGGCTTCCATGCAGCGCTGCTGGGCGGCCCAGAGGCCCACGCTACACCCGGGCCCTCGGCGTCTGGCCACGCTCACTGCATCTGTGTGGGGACTCGGGCGCCATGACTCAGGCAGAGGGGGACACGTGGGGTCCTGGGAGCCCAGGTGCTGCCCAGAGGTCAGCTGGGACCTGCCCTTTCTTGCCAGACGTTTGCGCTTCGATTGCCAGCCAGGCCTAGGGACTGCACCTGTGTACAAATTTCGTGCACCGGGCATTTAGTATGCATATAAGTTTCCTGGTTAATCACTCTCTACCCACCCTCTCACTTCCACCTTCCCTCTGAAATTCCTCAGTCTGTTCCATTATTTTATGTCTCTGGATCTACTTTGTTCATCAGTTTATTTTCTTCATCAGATTCCACATATGAGTGAGATCATGTGATACTTATCTCTCTCTGACTGGCTTATTTTGCTTAGCATAATATTCAGGTCCATCC
>NW_005370950.1:32516-33191 GCF_000412655.1 Myotis brandtii | reverse complement strand
GGATATATTCCTAGAAGTGGGATCACTGGGTCAAATGGGAGTTCCATTTTTAATTTTTTGAGGAAACTCCATACTGTTTTCCAGTGGTTATACCAGTCTGCATTCCCACCAGCAGTGTACTAAAGTTCCCTCTTTCTTTTTTAAAAATATGTTTTATTGATTTCAGAGAGGAGAAGGAAGAGAGGGATAGAAACATCAATGATGAGAGAAACATCACCAATTGGCTGTCCCCTGCATGCCCCCACTGGGGATGGAGCCTGCAAGCAGGGCATGTGTCCTGACCAGGAATTGAACCGTGACCTCCTGGTTCATAGATCCTGAGCCACACTCGCCGGGGGAAATGATTCTTTCTTTTTTATTTTCCCTAAGTTGTCACCACATTTCTGAGTTTTTCCAACCCTGCTTTATATTGTTCTTCCGTGTCTTATATCATTTTCTTAATGTCTTTCAACTCATTTTTAAAAAGTATATTTTAGGTTTGTTGTTTTTTAAAATGCTCTTGATTATCTCTTTTTCCCCTTATAGTAATTTTGTGTGAACTTTGGCCTGGATAATTTTGTTCACTTTCTAACAGCTTTATTGTATACTAGTGCCCTGGTGCACATTAAAAGGGAATTAATTAGAGGAAATATTTTAATATTGCTATTTGCCCTTTCTCTATAATATAAGTGTCAA
>NW_005370950.1:12383-32220 GCF_000412655.1 Myotis brandtii | reverse complement strand
GGGCATGGCCTCAGGTCCCCTGGCCCAGTGCCGGGGCTGGGGGTGCAGCCTGAGGAGCCCGTAAAGCCCCACCAGGTAGGGGCGCAGCCTCAGTTCCCCTGCCCCAGCCCAGTGCCACACAGCCTCAAGTCTCTGCTGATTGCTTGTTAAGGCTCGTTATGGGAACTCGGCCTCCGCTGTGGGCACAGCCATCTTGTGTTAAGGAATCCCTGCCTCTGTTGTGGGCGCAGCTATCTTGACCCTTACGGTGTGACTGTCAATTTGCATATCCCCCTTTATTAGATATTTCACATACCATAAAATAAAATTCACCCATTTAAAGTATACAGATCAGCGTGGTTTTTTTTTTTTTTTTGTATATTCAGAGCTGTACAACCATCACCACAGCCTGTTGTTAATTCTGATGTGTGGTTAAGTTGTCCTTAACTTTTAGAAAGAAATAGGTTCAGGGTGGCTTTTCTAACTTCACAGAAGCTGCCTTTCTGTTGTTAAAGAAATAGGCCTTGCTTAATTAGTTCTTGGTTCTGGTCCTTTCTTACACTTTTATCTGGACTTTCTCTTTCCTTCTTTTCTTTATTATGCCTGTTCTCCTTAATTTCAATTCTATTCTCAGCAATTTCTCCTCAGGGTAGAACCCTGTCCTGGAAGGGAGATCTGGTGGGTCATTTTCAAAAGTTCATTAAAGACTAGACTACTCCACCCCTTTCAGACCTTCTGACCACAAGCCCCTTGTATTTGCCCAGGTGTTTTTTTAATCCTCACCTGAGGACATGTGTTTTTAAATTGACTTTAGAGAAAGAGGAAGGGAGGGAGAGAGAAAAATAAAATCAATGTGAGAGTGAAACATCACACAAGCCCTGACTGGGATTCAAACCCAAACCCTTTCAGTGCACAGGACCACACTCCAACCAAGCCACACTGGCCGGGGCTCAGTTTTTATTGGTGGTAAAACTGCTCCTAATTCAAGTGTTGTTCTTAAATTGGACTGCCATGCTTTTTCGTGAATACCTGTTTGCTGTTTGGAATTCTTGTGTTTGTCAAGTTGTTCACATCATCTGTCAACTCTTCTGCTTTCTTCCACACAGATGCCAATCACCTGTTGATCTTGTGCTAAGGGTGATTTCCCTTACCTGTTTAGTGTGAGGGTCATGGGAATACACTGTCACCTGATTCTGTTGTGAATACTATCTGTCAGTTTTCTTTTGTGTTTTTATTAAAGTACTAGAGGCCTGGTGCATGAAATTTGTGCATGGGTGGGATCCCTAGGCCTGGCCAGCGATCAGGGATGATTGGGGACAGGCCAATCAGGGCCAGGCCAGAGAGGAGGTGACAGTCACCGGATCGGACGTGGAAGGAATGGACGCTGGACACTGATGCTGCCATCATCGGCACCCCGCCACCACGCGGTTTCCTGCCTCTCCCCTCCTCCTTCCCTCACTGCCACACTGCCACTGGGGCAGGCAGGCAGCGGGCCGATTGAGGCCTGCCAGCCGGGAGTAGGGAAAGAGCATGGGAGGTTGGCCACCGGCCCCGAGGAGGGAGCTGGCCCTCAGCCCCCTAGGAAAGGGGCTGCATTTGCCACCACCCACCCCCAGTTCCCTGTCCCAGCCCGGGGCCCGAAGGCCCCAGTGGGGTTGGGAGAGGAGGCGACGGTTGCCGGGCCAGGCATGGGAGGAATGGACGCCAGATGCCGACACCACCATCGTCAGCACTCAGGCACCGTGCGGTTCCCCACCTCCCCCACTCCTCCTTCCCTTGACACCGCGAGGCCACTGCGGCGGGTGGGTGGTGGGCTGATTGGAGTCTGCCAGCCAGAGGGAGGGGCGGGATGCAGGAGGTTGGCTGCCAACCCCAAGGAGGGAGCTGGCCCTCAGCCCCCCTAGGAAAAGGGCCGCATGCGCTGCCACCCACCCTTGGTTCCCCCACCCAGCCCAGGGGTCAGGCCCAATCAGGCAATCGGGGCCTGCCAGCCAGGGGGAGTGACTGCAGGTGGTTGGCTGGCCAGGGGAAGTTGGCTGTGAGAGCGTACTGACCAGCAGGGGGCCACTCCTGTGTTGAGTGTCTGCCCCTGGTATTCAGTGCACATCATAGCAACTGGTCATTCTGGTCACTTAGGCTTTTATATATATAGATAGACTAGTGGCCTGGGGCACGAAATTCGTGCACAGAGGGGGGGGGTTCCCTCAGCCCAGCCTGCCCCCTCTCCATTCGGGGACCCCTTGGGGGATGTCCAACTGCCAGTTTAGGCCCAACTACAGGACATGCCTCTCGCAATTTGGGACCACTGGCTCCTAACCACTCACCTGCCAGCCTGCCTGATCACCCCTGCATCTGCCTGCCTGCCTGATTGCCCCTAACCCTTCTGCCTGCCTGCCTGATCACCCGCAACTGACCTCCCCTGCTGGCCTGATCTTGCCCCCAACTACCCTCCCTTGCTGGCCTGATCTCACCCCCAACTGCCCTCCCCTGCTGGCCTGATCTCACCCCCAACTGCCCTCCCCTGCTGGCCTGATCTCACCCCCAACTGCCCTCCCCTGCTGGCCTGATCTCACCCCCAACTGCCCTCCCCTGCTGGCCTGATCTCACCCCCAACTGCCCTCCCCTGCTGGCCAATTTGGTTCTGATTGGTCAGTTTCTATGCCAGTCAGCGTCAAAAGCTCTGCCTCCTAGGCAGCCATTGGCTTCTCACAGTTCACCCAGATTTTGTTCTTATTGGTCGGTTTCTATGCCAGTCAGTGTCTCTGGGCCTATCTCTGGGCCTGATCAAAGAGGCGGGGCTGGTCCGCAACCCCCTCAGCAGTCAGTGCTGGGACGCAATGGCAACCCAGCACTGACTACAGGACTGACTTCCGGTGTTCAGTCGAGCCTTCGGTCAGTCGTTACAAAACCTGCATTTTTATATAGTAGGATAACATACATGTAGAAAAAACACACATAGTATATAACTCAATAAATTTTCACATCTGAACACATCCATGTAATCAGAACCCAGATCAAGATAGAAAACTCAGTACTAATTCCTCAGAAGTCCACTTAAGGTTGCCATTCCATTCACAAGCCCCCACTAAGGATGAACACCACACAGACTTTTAATCAGCAAAGAGAAGTTTCATCTGTTTGAACTCTATACGAATGGAATCATACAGTATATACCAGTGGTTCTCAACCTTCTGGCCCTTTAAATACAGTTCCTCATGTTGTGACCCAACCATAAAATTGTTTTCGTGGCTAGTTCATAACTGTCATGTTGCTACTGTTATGAATCGTAATGTAAATATCTGATATGCAGGATGGTCTTAGGCGACCCCTGTGAAAGGGTCATTCGACCGCCAAAGGGGTCGCGACCCACAGTTTGAGAACCGCTGGTATATACTCTTTTGTGTCTGGCTTTCTTCACTCATAAATATGTTTACAAAATTCAGCTATATTTGTTCCCGATGGCTGAAAAACTACCATTAGTATAAACTTTTTGCTAAGTAGGATTTCATTGTGTAATATAGCAACATTTATTTATCCATTCTGTTATGTATGTGCATTTGAGTAGTGTCCAGTTTGGGGTATTACAAGCAATGCTGCTATGAACATTATTGTGCAAGTCTTTTGTGAATGTATAGTCTCACACTCTTAAATATATACCTACCTAGGAGTGAAATTGCCAGGTCATGGGGTTGTACATATGTTCAACTTTTTTGCATCACTATCGCTACCACACCACTAGACTCTCTATTTTTGTTTTCTTTCTTCTATGTACTTTGGGCTTATTCTGTTCTTGTTTCCCTCAAATTCTTAAGGTAGGGCCTCAGATAATTGATTTTTTATATTTTTTTCTAATATAAGTACTAAAAGTTATACATTTCCCTCTCACACTGCTTTGGTTGTATTCCACAAATTTTGATATTCTATTTTCATTTTCTTCAGTTAAAAATATTTCTAATTTTCCTTGTGATTTCTTCTTTGACCCAGCGTTATTTATAAGTGTGTTGTTTAATTTAAAAACATTTAGGGCCCTGGCCAGTTTGGCTTAGTGGATGGAGACTGAAGGGTCTGGCGTTTGATCTCGGTCAAAGGCACATACCTTGGTTGCAGGCTTGATCCCAGGCCCTGGTTGGGGTACCTGTAGGAGGCAACGAGTCGATGTGTCTCTCTCACATTGATGTTTCTCTCTGTCTCTCCCACTCCCTCTCTCTCTCTCTCTCTCTAAAAATCAATGGAATAATATCCTCCAGTGAGGATTAACAACAACAAAAATTTAGGGATTTCCCAGGTAAATTGTTATTGATTGCTAATTGAATTCCATTGTGGTCAGAGAACATTTTCAGTGTGACTTCAATCTTTGAAAATTTATTGAGACTTAATAGATGGCCCAGAATATGGTCTGGCTTGGTGATTGTACAATTGTGTATTTGAAAAAAGGTGCATTTTGCAATTGTTGGATATATTTTTCTATAAATGTCAAATAGGTAAGGTGGCTGCTAGTGTATTATGTCTTTATTAATTTTCTGTCTATTAATTCTATCAATTACTAAAAGAAGTGTTAAAATCTCCAACTATGATTATAGATTTGTCTATTTCTTCATTTAATTCTGTTAACTTTTTCTTCATGTAATTTGAAACTTATTAGGCACAAACATGTTTATGATTGCTATGTCTTCCTGCTAAAGTGCCCCTTTTATCAGTATGAAATGTCTTTTTTTTATATCCAGTAATAACTTTTGTCTTGAAGTCTACTTTATCTAACTGTAGCTACTAATGCTTTCTGTTAGCACAATATATCTTTTTCAATTTTTTACTATCCACCAATCTGTGTCCTTATACTTAAAATGCATCTCTTACCTCACGTAGCAATATGTTTACAGATACATCTCCTAGGGCAAAGGAAACTAAGGAGAAAATAAAAAAAGGGACTATATCAAAATAAAAAGCTTCTGCACAGCAAAAGAAACTATCATCAAAATGAAAAGAGAACCCACTGAATGGAAGAACATATTTGCCAATGATACATCTGATAAAGGTTAATATCCAAAATATATAAAGTACTCATACAACTCAACAAAAGGAAGACAAACAATCCAATTAAAAAATGGGCAGGGGACCTGAATAGACATTTCTCCAAAGAGGACATACAAATGGCCAAGAGACACATGAAAAAATGCTCAACGTCACTAATCATCAGATAAATGCAAATTAAAACTACAATGAGATATCACCTCACGTCTGTCAGAATGGCTATCATCAACAAATCAACAAACAAGTGCTGCAAGGATGTTGAGAAAAGGGAACCCTAGTTCACTGCTGGTGGGAATTCAGATTGATGCAGCCACTATGGAAAACAGTATGGAGTTTCCTCAAAAAATTAAAAATGGAATTTCCATTTGACCCAGCGATCCCACTTCTGGGGATATATCCCCAAAACCCCAGAACACCAATCAGAAAGAATATATGCACCCTATGTTCATAGCAGCATTATTTGCAATATCTAAGATTTGGAAACAGCCCAAGTGCCCATCAGTAGATGAATGAATACAAAAGGTGTGAAATTTACACTATGGAATACTATGGAGCTGTAAAAAAAGAGGGATCTCTTACCCTGTGGGACAGCATGGATGGACCTGGAAAATATTATGCTAAGTGATATAAGCCAAACTGAGAAAGACAAATCTCACTTATTTGCGGAATCTATTGAACAAAATGAATTGACCAACAAAATACGACCTGAAGCATAGAACAGACTGACATACCTTGATGTAGGATTGGGGGATGAAAAGAGATAAACCAAAGAACTTATATACTTACTAGAGGCCCGGTGTACGAATTCATGCATGGGTGGGGTCCCTTGGCTTGGCCTACCATCGGGGCCAATTGAGGGCAGCCAGCCAGGGGAAGGGACCACAGGAGGTTGGCCGACTGGCTCCCGCCCCCCCATCAGGGCTGATCGTGGGGGCTGGCCAGCCGGGGGTAGGGACCGCGGGAGGTTGGCCCTAGCAGCAAGCTAACCATTGGCCAATTCTGCGAGGAATCGGGCTCCCTCCTCCCTCCTGTCTGGGTCCGGGGTGCAGGTGAACCAGATTCGGGGCTGTCAGGGCCCCAGCAGCAAGGTCTGGGTCAGTGCGCATCATAGCTACCAGCAGGTTGTCTGGTCGTTCAGTCTTAATGGTCGCTTAGGCTTTTATATATATAGATATGCATAACCCATGGACATGGGAAATAGGGTAGTGAAGATCTGGGGGGTGGCCGATTCAGGAAGGAGGGTGGGGGGGAATGGGAGATACCGGTAATACTATCAGCAATAAAAAATATATTTAAAAAAGAAAATGAGATAATTGAAAATCTAAAAAAAATAAAACGCATCTCTTACAGACAGCCTGCAGTTGAGTCTCATAATCAATTTCTAATTTGTCTAATGATCTGATTTCTAATTTGAAAGTTTATTGGGTTGGCCTGAGTCAGTGTGGCTCAGTTGGTTAGACTGTTGTTCCAAGCACCAAAGGGTCTCGGGTTCGATTCCTGGTCAGGGTACATACCCAGGTTGTAGACTCAATCCCTGGTAAGGACACATAGAAAGCAACCAATATCTCTCTCTCTCTCTCTCTCTCTCTCTCTCTCTCTCTCTCTCCCCCTCTTCCTCTCTCTAGAATCAATGAAAAACATATCTTCGGGTGAGATTTAAAAAGAAAAAAGTGTTTGTTGCATTTATATTTAAGATAATTACTGATATGGCTGGATTGGAGTCTACCATTCCACTATTGGATTTCTGTTCATCTGTTTTTGTTCCTCTGTTCATTCTTTCTGGCCTTTTAATTTCGTTACTGACTACAGCTTTGTTTCTGCATTATTTTAAAAAAATAGACTATTTTTAGAGCAATTTTAGGTTCACAGCAAAATTGAATGGAAAGTACACAGTGTTCCCATATACTCCTGCCTCCACACAGCAACAGCCTCTCCCACCATCAATCTCCTGATCAGAGTGATACATTTGTCACAACAGATGAACTTACACTTATCATCATCACCCAAAGTCCCTAGTTTACATTAGAGTTCACGCTTGATGTTGTACATTCTATGGGTTTGGACAAATGTATGATGACATGTATCCACCATTATAGTATCATAGAGAATAGTTTCACTGCCCTAAAAATCCTCTGTGCTCCACATCTTCATATCCCCTTCTCCTCTAGCCCCTGGTCCTTTTATTGCCTACATTAGAGGCCCGGTGCATGAAATTCATGTATGGGTAGGGTCCCTAGGCCTTCTGGCTGCTGGCCGGGACTGTCCTTCGTTCTGTGCCGCCCCCTGGTGGTCAGCGCACGTTATAGTGAGAGATCGAACTCCCAGTTGAACCCCCAGGGGGACACTTTGCATATTAGCCTTTTATATATATAGACTAGAGGCCCAGTACACAAAATTCATGGACTGCGGGAGGGGGGGTGTCCCTCAGCCCAGCCTGTGCCCTCTCACAGTCCAGGAGCCCTCGGTGGATGTCTGACTGATGGCTTAGGCCCACATCCTTAGCGCTGCCGTGGAGGCGGGAGAGGCTCCCCAGCCGTGAGCCCAGCTCAGGGCTTCTGGCTGAGCAGCTCTCCCCCTGTGGGAGTACACTGACCACCAGGGGGCAGCTCCTGCATTGAGCATCTGGCCCCTGTGGTCAGTGCACGTCATAGCGATTGGTCATTCTGCCGTTCAGTCGATTTACATATTTATTAACATCATATTAACATCTTATTATATAAGTTTTGCCTTTTCCAGAATATCATATAGGTGGAATCATATATATGTAGCCCTTTCAGATTGGCTTCTTTCATGTTAATATGCAATTAAGGTTCTTCCATGTATTTTTATGGATAGCTCTTTTTTTTTTTTTTTAAAGCAATGAATACTGCTATTTCATTGTCTGGATGTACCACAGTTTATCCATTCTCCCACTGAGAACATTTTGGCTGTTTTCCAAGTTTTGGCAATTATCAGTAAAGCTGCCATAACCCTTTGTGTGCAGGTTTTTGCATGGACCTGTTCTCAACTCATTTGGGTAAATATCAAGGAGCACAATTACTGGACCATATGGAATGAGTATGGTTAGTTTTGTAAGAAGCTGAGAAACTGTCTTCTAAAGTGGTTGTACCATTTTGCATTTCCACCAGCACTGAATAAGAATCCCTGTTGCAGCTTGATCCCCAGGGGGGTCGGGGGGCGTGTGGGAGATAGCTGATCAGTGATTCTCTTTCATCATTGATGTTTCTATCTCTCTTTCTCTCCCTTCCTCTCTGAAATTAATAAAAATATATTTTTTAAAAAGAATCCCTGTTGCTCCATATCTTTGCCAACATCTGGTGTTCTCAATGTTTTCGATTTCAGTCATCCTTATAGGGGTGTAGGGGTATCACTGTTGTTTTAATTTGCAATCCCCCAATGCCACATGATGTTGAGCATCTTTTCATAGGCTTATTTATTCCTGTATATTTTCTTTGGGGAGGTGCCTGTTCAGGTATTTTGCCCATTTTTCTTAAATTGGGGTGTTCATTTCCTTATTGTTGAGTTTTAAGAATTCTTTGTACATTTTGGATTAACAGTCTTCTATCAGATGTGTCTTTTGCAAATATTTTCCACTAGTCTAGAGCTTGTCTTCATATTTTCTTGATGCATTATTTAAGGGTTGCTCTAAGGCAACAATTTTCAACCTTTTCATTTTGTGGCATATATAAACTAATTACTAAAATTCTGTGGCACGCCAAAATGTTACATGTTTTGCTGATCTGACAAAAATGGGTATAATTTTTTTCTTTCTTTTTTAAAATATATTTTTACTGATTTAAGAGAGGAAGAGAGGAGAGCGATAGAAACATCAATGATGAAAGAGAATCATCAATTGGCTGCCTCCTGCACTGGGATGGAGCCCACAACCCAGGCATGTGCCCTGCCTGGGAATCAAACCATGACTTCCTGGTTCATAGGTCGACGCTCAACCACTGAGCCACACTGACCAGGAATGTATAATTTTGATTCATTTACACTGGATAGCTATTCTTGTGTTGGCTGTTGTCATTTTTTTATTTGATAATCTAAGGGAAAAGAGGTCAGTGCCCGACTCAATAGTCAGGTATTCCATGTTTTAAAAATTCTTGTGGCACACCAGTTGAAAATCGCTGCTCTAAGAAATACAATCATCCCTAACCTCCCAGTCTACTTGTCATTAATATACTATGTGACAGCCTCAAAGATGGACCCCAATGATCCCAGTCTCCAGGTATCCATGCTCTTATGTAGTCCCCTCACACTGTATTGGGGTTGGTGACCAATGGAATATGGCAGAAATCATGGTTTGCAACTTCCAACATTAGGTTTTAAAAGATAATGAGGCTTCTTGCCCTGGCCAGTATGGCTCAGTTGGTTGGGTACTGTCCCATGCACCACAATGTTGCCAGTTCGATTCCTGGTCAGGGCACATGCCCTGGTTGTGGACTTGATCCTCAGTAGGGGGCTGCAGGAGGCAGCCAACTGATGTTTCTGTTTCTCTCTCCCTCTCTCTCTCTCCCCTCCCTCTGAAAAAAAAATATCCTCAGGTGAGGATTAACAAAACAAAAAAAAATATTTAAAAAAAGAAACTTGGTTGTTCTCTCTTGAATCATTCACTGAGGAAATGAAGCTCTTAAGCTGTGAGCAAACCTATGGAGAGACCCACATGGGAAGGTTTCTTGCCAACAGCCACATGGATGAGTGAATGAGCTGGAAGCAGATCCTCCAGCCTCAGTCATATCCTCAGGTGAGGATTAACAAAACAAAAAAAAATATTTAAAAAAAGAAACTTGGTTGTTCTCTCTTGAATCATTCACTGAGGAAATGAAGCTCTTAAGCTGTGAGCAAACCTATGGAGAGACCCACATGGGAAGGTTTCTTGCCAACAGCCACATGGATGAGTGAATGAGCTGGAAGCAGATCCTCCAGCCTCAGTCAAGCTTTCAGAAGACTGCAGCCCCAGCTGACAGCAACCTTAGGATAGCCTAATCAAGAACCAACCAGTTAAGTTGCTCCTGGAGTCCTCACCCTCAGAAACTATGTGTGACAATAAATGTTTATTATTTTAAGTTGCTAGGTTTTAGAGTCATTTGTTAACAACAATAGGTAATTGCACCACTTCACATACAATAGAACTATCTCACAAAAAGTAATTCCATTTACTCCCTGTCCTTTTTGCTATAGCTGTCAATATCAGTTTTTTGTTTAAAGAAGCCATATGTAGTTTTTAAAAGTTGGAAGTGAGAGGATATAGCCCTTGGTATTTACCCACCTAATTACCATTTCTGCGCTCCTCATTCTTTTTTTAAAGAATAGTTTATTGATTTTGAGAGGAAGGGAGAGGGAAAGAGGGTGAGAAAGAGTGATGTGAGAGTGCAACATAGATCAGCCGCCTCCTGCACGGGCATGTGCCCTTGATCAGGAATCGAACCGGCAACCTCCTGGTGCACAGGACGACGCCCATCCAACTGAGCCACACCAGCCAGGACTCTTCATTCTTTTTTGAATATCCAAGTTCCTATCTGGTATCATTCCTTTCAGCCTAAAGAACTGGCATTTCTCATGATGCCAGTTTCCTGATGAAGAATTCCTTGGCTATCATTTATCTGAAAATGTCTTAATTATGCCTTCATTTTTATGGATATTTTCACTGCATATAAAGTTCTGGGAAGAAAAGGCCCCCCCCTCCCCCACTAGCACTTTAAAGATGTTGCTCCACTATCACTGGCTTCCATTGTTTCTAATGGAAACCCAGTAACAATTCCTATCATTATTCTGCTATTTGTAATGTGTACTTTATTTCTGGCTGCTTTCAAAACTTTCTCTTTTTCTTTGGTTTTTAGCAGTTTGACTATGATGTGCCTATGTGTGGGGTTATTTGTATTTAACATGCTTGGGACTTGCTGCAATTTCTGAATCTGTATATTTGTGTTTCACAGATCTGAGAAAAATTTCAGCCATCATTTCTTCAAATTTTTTTTCTGGCCCCTTCTCTCTCTTTCTCCTCTCTATTGGTATGGTATTTCAATTGCACGTATGATAGACCTTTATACACTGTTCCACAAGTCACTGAGGCTATGTTTTTTAAAAATATATAATTTTATTGATTTCAGAGAGAAGAGAGGGAGAGAGAGAACTATCAATGATGAGAGAGAATCATTGATCAGCTGCCTCCTGCACACCCCCTACTGGGCATCAAGCCTGCAACTCAGGCATGTGCCCACATATGCCCTGACTAGGAATTGAGCTATGACCTTATGGTTCACAGGTCAATGCTCAACCACTGAGTAACACCAGCCTGGCGAGGCTATGTTTTTTCCAATCGTTTTTGTTTTTTAGATAGGCTAATTTGTGTTGATTTATCTTCAAGTTAACTGACACTTTCTTCTGTCATTGCCAATCTCTTAAGCTTATCCAATGATTTTTAAAGTTCGAATACCATATTTTTTGTTCCAGATTTTTTTGTGTATAGTCTCTTCCTCTCTGCTGAGACATCTTATCTTTTAATTCTTTACAAGCATATTTTCCCCTCTGCCCTGAGCACAGAAATAAGCTGCTTTAAAGTCCTTGTCTGCTAATTTCAACATCTGAGTCATCTTGGGATTGGTTTCCATCAATTGCTTTTCCTCTTGAGTATAAGTCACATTTTTCTGTTTTTTTCCCCATATGTTTAGTTTATGATTGAATACAAGACTTCGTAAATGGGTATGTTATACAGATTCTGAATTGTTTCATTCCACTAGAGTATTGATTTTTCATTTTAGCAGGCAGTTAATTTATCTAAAACCAAATTCCAAATTCTATTTCCTCTGCATTGGGTAGTAGCTGCATTTTCCATTCAGTTATTTTAGCCCTCCCCAGGGTGCTTGGAATCTATCCTATGCATGTGGAGCTTGAGTCAGCCAGAGATGTGGGCAGATTTATGTAAAAAATTAGGAATCCTCCTCTGTGGTTCTCTTCTTTCTGGGATATTCTTCTCACCTCTCAGTTGCTATAGTCACCCGAACTCAGTTGTCTCATTGCACAACCAATAAAACTGTAAGTTTCTATCCAAATTTTACCTACTCCCATCATAGCATCTGCAGCCTGCCCATGGGTGAAAAGCCATAAAAAAACACACACAGAAAAACCACTCTTCAAATTGACCACTCTTCTTTTCTCTGTGCTATATTTGAAACAGCCCTAGAACTTGGAATATTAAGGCCTGAATTAAAATCCTAGCCTCGCCACTTTTTAGCTATGTTGACTTTGCATATGTCAGTTCTCAGACACTATTTCCTCATACTAAAACGTGGTTAAAATGTCTGCTTCATGGGATTAAGATCAAATGAGATAAGGAAACTGAGGCTCAGAGGGGCTATATGATGTCCTATCAAGTAACAGGAGTAATTGGTTACCCCAGCTCTGTCTGTGCTTTTTCTGCTAAAACCATATTACATTCATCTTTCTAAAGACCACCCTTCACCTTTCCCTCCCAAAGACACCTTCAAGTATCTCTATGATCTAATTATCAATTTGGGCACCAAGAATACAGTAAGTCAAAATCCCTGCCCTCAAGAAGTTCTAAGTACCACTCTTATCTTCTAAGTGTTGACTGACCTCCAGTCTATGTCTGCTTTTGGTCACTCTCCAGTGCCTTTAGGTAGTTATTTCGTTATAGCTTTTCCAGTCTGTAATTGTTAACTGTAGGAGGTGCTAACCTAATACAACCTATTCTGCTAATACCAGAAGCAGAGCTGCTATCCATGGATTTTTGGTTTTACTATCTAGTTGCTCAGTCTGTTTTTATGCCATAATATTTGGAGAGGTTCAAAACCTACACTTCTCTACTGCCCCAATCCTCCCAGAATCATCGGCTATTTATTTTACTAGTAAGTGAAATAAAATACTGCCTAAGTCTTCATGTTACTCAGAATCTTTATCCAGATTACTTCTGCTCCTAAAGGACAGTGATATTTGGTCAGAATTTCATTGCTGGGGAAATAAGGAACCATACTGTAACTACTTTCCTCCCAGCCCTTCATACCTGATGTTGTCCTGGCTACTCCCTGATCTGGTAAAGCTCCCAACTTCCGATGCTGATCATACCAGTCATTCACTGTCATGGTTGCCAGACTTGGATAACCAGCTCCAAATACTCTGCAAAAACCACATTGTATTTAGAACACTAAACATAAATAGCACTATTAAAAAGTCCCTTCTCTTTAGTGGCAAAGCCTATGTCTGTTTTATCCTCCCTCCCCTAACCAGGCATCTTCTGAGGAGTTGTGCAAACTCCTGTGAGGATATGTAAAAAGAGGCACCAGGAAGGGGCATTAAAGTATTTTCATGAGATGATAAATAGCCCAGGATAATCTCCCAATAAGCAATTCCAGAGGCCAATGCCCCACAGAGCAGCGATGATACTGTGAAAAGGGTATAGTTGGTGAGTCTAAAAGGTACGCAGAGGAAGGAGACTCTCCCGCCACCCTCTGGAAAAGCATCTCAAGAACTCAGATAGGCAAACACGTCGTTTTGAGAACTGTAGCTGAAGGCAATGGGAAAAAATTTTAAAGTGTACAATTCTCCATTTGATTCCTTTCTTCTTTGTTTTTAATTAATTAACAGATTATTTTTATTGGTTTCCTTTTGAGATGTTTTTAAGCTCAGGTTTGTGAGGGAAATGTCTGCTGAAGGCCGAAGACAGAGAAATTATTAGAAGAGATAATATCCCTTTGATGAAAGAACAGCCTCCAAGGCAAAGTCATGCCCTCTTAATAATGCCCATTCTGCTTGGCACCATGCACTGCAAATGAACCACAAAAGCAAGGGGCTTGCAAAGGCACCCTACTTTTTAGTACTACCTACTTGGCTTGGGCCGCATCCCGAGTGAGAATAAAGGGTTTCATTGGAGGCCTGGACGGACGAGATGAATGAGAAGTTGATGCCTAAAAAGGAAATTAACTATCAGAAGTGTATTTGCCTTTGCCCATCCCACTGTGCAGCCTCTTAGGTCTTCAGGTGCTCGAAAAGCACTGGATTCAAAATTCAGTTACTCCCTCCATATCAGTCTCTGAGACATATCAGCAGATATTAATGATGGAGGTTGCTTAGCTCTCTTGAGGACACCCGAGTACCTTGCTAAAGAGAGAGAAAGAGAAAGCTCACTCAGGAATCATCTCACCACAAGTAAAAAATTATTTGGCTTTAAAATGCCCCCCCTCCAAAGGAGATGCCAAAGGCTTCTTCCATGATCCATCTTAATCCCTTGAGATAAATTTTAAGTCCCTTTCCTTAGCCTGGCCTTTAGTGCTAAAGTTCAATTATGACCCTGTAATTATGCTATTAACTGTCAAGAACCCCTTAGGGTACTTTAGAAGTGGATGTCCCTAAATGCAAGGGGGAGAATGGGTTAGCAGTTTTCATATATAGGTGTATAGAAATGTTTCAAGGAACCCTGGCTATCCAGGCACACAAAGAATCAAAATCTGGTCAATGAAAAGGTGTTCACTTGGTTCAAGCTCCATCACTCCCAGAGACAATCTCAATACCAAATGAGAGAGCATGAGAAAAGAAAAAAACAGCTCTAACCGGGTTGGTTCGGTGGATAGAGCGTTGGCCTGTGGACTGAAGGGTCCCACGTTCGATTTTGGTCAAGGGCATGTACCTTGGTTGTGGGCACATCCCCAGTAGGAGGCAGCTGATCAATGTTTCTCTCTCATCGATGTTTCTAACTCTCTATCCTTCTCCCTTCCTCTCTGTAAAAAATCAATAAATAGCCCTGCCCGGTTTGGCTCAGTGGATAGAGTGTCGGCCTGCAGACTCAAGGGTCCTGGGTTTGATTCCAGTCAAAGGCACATGCCTGGGTTGTGGGCTCAGTCCCCAGTAGGGGGTGTGCAGGAGGCAGCTGATCAATGATTTCCTTTCCCTTCCTATCTGAAATCAATAAAAATATATTTTAAAAAATCAATAAAATAAGTTTAAAAAAGAAAAAGAAAAAAACAGCAGCAAAGAAAGGGTCAGGGGAGGACCCAGAAGAGTCCAGCCTCATACTGTTTAAAACCACTCTAGATATGCTCAAGGAGCCTCAAGATTGTTCATTCTTTAATCCTTTAACATGAGGAACTAGGTTGATGTTACCCTGAGGCAAAAGCTCCTGGGCTAATTAGTACAAATCAAAACCTCAGGAGGTTTCCCTGAGGACTTAAATAAATGCCTGTGACCAGCTGATAAATTCAACTCAATTCCTCTTATATCAGAACCAAAAAGTAAGTAGCATCAGAGCCTAATCTTTTGAAGCAGCAGCTCCAAAACAGGGTCGTGATGTTCAAAAACAGCCAAAGTTGTAGGACACCAGGTGTTCTTCACCAGTATGCCCAACGTTTTGCTGTGTCTCATACTGGGGGATCTAAAGGCGTGAGTGTGCATCACTATGCATGGTTAAACTGGGATTCATCTTCTTTCTACTCATCTCTCTCTCTCTCCAGTTCCACTTTTCTTCTCTATTCCCATCCTATTCCTCTTTTCCTTTATTATAGTCAAGCAGATTTTAAAAGCCTATCTCCCTATGCCTCCTTCAGCAGTTATGACTTCCCATAGCCAAAACCAACTTTTACTTCAGGGAAATCTCCCTCCCCCGATGCATGTCACCAAATTACAAATGACTAAAAGTGTGTTACAGGTTAGTAGGCACTGGGGAACGCAACTGTAAACCAGAGAGAAAGCTACCCTAGCGAACCTTCAGCCTTCTTCCATTGAACTTAATAAGAACAATGATTTTATGAAGACTCAAAAGCATTTAAATCTGATTATTGTCCTATAGAATATTCAAATCTCTGATAGCAGTTTTTTGAATTATATAGCAGTGAACAGACTTACCTCTTTTGAAGAGTCTTTTCCTCTCAGGATATCCATCTCCTGGTCAATGCTCTCAATCTCTTCTAAGCAGATACCAATCCACCTTCGAAGGTGAAGGAGGTAATACTCACGAACATGCTCATCATCTGCTTCACCACTTTCGACAGCAGATTTCATTTCAGACAACCTACGCTCCATCTCCTTCTTCTGCTTGTATCTGTTCCACAGGAAAGCATTACCCGTGAACTTAAAAATAAAGAGGTATTCCTTCAAAAGAAGGCCACAGTAAGATTTTATCTTTACAAGTGACCAGGAAGTCAGCACGCCAATTTCCACTTTGGCAACAGTATAGATTCTGTACTTCAGAACTTGCCACCAAGGCAGTTCTCTCAAGACTACAAGGCAAGGAAGGGATCAGCAGCTGAGAAATACATCTGAAGCCAGAAAAGTACAGACATAAACTGATTTGAGCAACTCCTCATCCTCTTTAGAGATGGAGTGCCTTAGTCATTTTATATCAACCTTTACTAGGTTGGGTGTTTAGTACCACATAATGTCCATTTGGGAATTAGAACTTCAAAGAATCATAGAATCTTCGGGGTCATTTACCTGCCACTGATGTAGAAATTCCTTATGAAACAGCCTAAAAAATGATCTTTTCTTTTCTGCTGAGCAAAATATTCCTAGCTCTTCTGATGCATCTTAATATAAAGTCTCATAACCACCTTGCCTACCTTTCTCAGGATGCATTCTAGTATCTCATCTATCATTCATTTAACAAATATTTACTGAGTACCTATTATATGACAGGCACTGTTCTCAGTGCTGGAGATACAGCTGTGTATACAAGTCCTTACTCTTCTGAAGCTTTCGTTCTAGTGGGAGAAGACAAAAAGAAACAGATGAGTCAGGTGGTGATAAGTGCTATGAAGAAGCAAAAACCAAGGTAGAATGGATAGACCGATGGTGTGAAGACAGTGGTGCTATTATATACAAGATGATCAGGAAAGACCTCTCTGAAGAAGTGACATTTGAGCAAAGATTTCAAAGAAATTGGTAAGCAAGCCATGTCAATATCTGGAAGGGTATTCTTTTTTTTTTACAGGAGAAAATTAAGTTTTAATAGATGTGCATGGGGAACTCACATTAAGTGTGTAAATTTCAAAGACAGTGAGGCAACATTGGGTATATAACATTTTTGGACAAAGAAGAAAGGAGTGGGGATGGGGTATTGGATTTCAGAAGTGAGAATGGGCGATTTACTGGTAGTTGAGGAAGAGTAGAACATGCATGGCATGGCAAGGAAGTCCTTGCTAGGTGACTCAGAGACAATGGGACACAGAGGATATCTAGCTAACAGGTGCCTGCCGGAAGCCCTCTCATTTACCAGACTTAATTCAAATAGGGCTAAAGCTGCATCCTAGGATCTCTGTCTGAATCTCTTGGGCAGGAAAGGGCGGGGGGGATCAAAGGTTCTAAGTCTTGTTTCTTAATAAGCAGCTTAAAATCAATATCCCAAAAAGGCAGCTTCAGGGAGGCAAAACTTGGGTTCCTTCTGAGTATTTGTTCTAAGGGGGAAAAGTAAATCAGAAGGTCCTGGGTGGAAGAGTAACTGGCCTGACATGTTTGAGAAACAGCAAGGAGGCCAGTGCACTAGTATAAAGTGAAGAATGACAGAAAATGAGGTCAGATATACAGCCAGGGCCATAATTTGTAGAACCCTGTAGGAAATAAGAACCAACATATCAAATTCCATGATATTTTGAGTGAGATGCAAAAGCCACTGAAGGCTTTTGGATAGAATACATGACAGGAATAGGGTGACATGAAAACTCTTTTATATGGACCACTCTTGCTGTGTGTGGACTCTAGACTAGCGGTCGCCAACCTTTCGGAACTCACAGACCACCAGTGGTCCGCGGACCACCGGTTGGCAACCGTTGCTCTAGACCAGTGGTTCTCAACCTTCCTAATGTCGCGACCCTTTAATACAGTTCCTCATGTTGTGGTGACCCCCAATTTCATTGTTACAAATTGAACATAATTAAAGCATAGTCATTAATCACAAAAACAATATGTAATTATATATGTTTTCTGATGGTTTTAGGCGACCCCTGTGAAAGGGTCGTTCGACCCCCAAAGGGGTTACGACCCACAGGTTGAGAACCGCTGCTCTAGACCATGGGGGCGGGAACAAAGGGTGGAAGCAGAGAAATCAAGTAAGAGGACATTGCCAAAATCCAGGTGAAAGATAGTGATTTGCAATAGGGAGGCAGTGAGATATGGATATATTTAAAATATAAAACAGGACTTGCTAATTTTTGAACGTAAGGGCTTGAGAGACAGAGAGGAGTCAAGAAAAAATTCCATGGTTTCCAAAAGAAGTATCCTGAAATATCCAAGTCTGAAACCCCGCTCTAGCCCTCCAGAATCAGATGCTCCTCTGGAGGTGTTCACCCAAATCTGCAGTTCTTAACCTGAGGTCCTAGACAGAGGGTTTTTTTGGGGGGGCAGTGGTCCTTGAACACCCTAAAATTTTATACAGAATTCTACAGATATGTACTTTTCTTATAATGGTAAGCCATTACATGAAAACACTCCCTTATCACCCTAGGAACCCCAATGCCTATCACCCTTTGGCCTCTGGACAACTTTCACTGTTCCCTTTTCCAGTTCCCAAGCTGCTGAAGAGAGCTAATGAATTATAAATTTGTGACCACTTTGAGTGGTCACTTTTGCTTAACTATCCTTTTGTTTATCTTTTGTGGATCCCATGCCACTATCACACCAGGTGGTCTTCAATTCAACTTCCCCTTTTACCTTAAAATCTCTTGCCCAGCCAGCGTGGCTCAGTGGTTGAGGATCGACCCCATGAACCAGGAGATCATGTTTTGATTCCAGGTCAGGGCACATGCCTGGGTTGCAAGCTCGATCCCCAGTGGGGGCTGTGCAGGAGGCAGCCAATCAATGATTCTCTCTCATCATTGATGTTTCTATCTCTCTCTCTCTCTCCCTCCCCCTTCCTCTCTGAAATCAATATAAACATAGTTTAAAAAAAACCTCTGTAGCTTCACCTTTCTCTTGTCCATAAGGGGCTAATGCTATCTTTAGGAGCCAAGGCCATATCTTTACCATTCCACTCTTGCTATGAATCCCACCCACATTCTTCCAGGCCTCAGTCTATCAATTACCCTCTGTCATTAGCAGTAACAATTTTTTCACTCTGCTGGTGCCTTTACCCTTTCCTAGACACAACTTCCAGAACATATTCTATCTCTTTGTTCTATGCTATAGTGGAAATAGTATCAGAACTGGGAATTTGAAAACCTAAGTTTAAATCCTAGCCTGCACTTACTAGCTATGTAACTTGGATATGTCAATTCTCAGAGCCAAAGTCCTTATCTCTAACATATCTACACTAAGACAAACATGCAAATTGACTGTACCCTTGCTACGCCTTAAGCCATACCCACCAGCCAATCAGAGCGACTATATGCAAATTAACCCAACCAAGATGGCGGCCGGCAGCCACAGAGCTGGAACAAGCAGAGGCTTGGTTTGCTCCAATAATGGAGGAAGCCAAGTTTTCCCGCCTGCCGCGGCCTGGCTCTGAGCTCCACTGAAAGCAGCAAAGTTTCAATTATAGAAGGTAAACAAACCCCAGATACCTGCTTTCAGCCAGCCATGGCCACGGAGCTGGAGCGAGCAGGAGTGGGTTGCCCCTGGCGATGGAGGAAGCCAAGCTTTCTGAAGGCCTCTGCTAAAGGCAACAAAGTTTCAATTATAGAAGGTAAATCCCAGAATAAAAAAAAAAGAAAAGAAAAGAAAAAAAGGAGAGGCTGAGAGCTTATGTTGCCAGGGTGCTTGGCCAGCCTGAAAACGGCCCTCAGCCCCTCACCCAGATTGGCCAGGCACCCCAGTGGGGACCCCCCACCCTAAAGGGGGTGTGGCCAGCCTGAAAACAGCCATCAGCCCCTCACCCAGGCTGGCCAAA
>NW_005370950.1:5245-12205 GCF_000412655.1 Myotis brandtii | reverse complement strand
CGATCCCCCAGGGAGCGGGCCTAAGCCAGCAGATGGACATCCTCCGAGGGGTCCCAGACTGCAAGAGGGCATAGGCCAGGCTGAGGGACCACCCCGAGTGCACAAAATTTTGTGCACTGGGCCTCTAGTCTATAATAATAAAAGCATAATATGCAAATTGACCAAATGGCTGAACAGTGGAACGATCATCCGGATGAACTTCTGGACACAGCCGGGGTTGCGAGGGCCTATTCTGGCACGAATTTCATGCATTGGGCCTCTAGTATGCTAATAAAAGAGAAAGATGCAAATTGACCATACCTTCACAATGCCCACCAGCCAATCAGGAGTGGGGGTAGAGTGAAAGAAAAGCAAAAGCAAATAATCCTATCTAATAAAGATGGAATATGCAAATTGACCATCACTTCATGACAAAGATGCCAGCACCCACAGACAATAAGGAGGGAATATGCAAATTGATGCAACAAAGATGGCGCAGCCAGGCCGTGAAGGCAGAAAGGTGGCTCTGGGCTGGAGCGAAGGTGGTGCCGGCAGCCAGGGGAAGCAAGGCCCATTCCTGCATCAATCTTTGTGCATCGGGCCTCTAGTGGGGATAATATTTGCTTTGTGCAGTCGTTAACAGGATCAAATGGAACAACACACATAAAAGTGCTTTGTAAGCAGCAATGTAATACAAATATTGTTAGCTGATAAAAAAAAATTGAATCTAGGAAGGGCTAGATGATGCCCCACCAATTAAGTGGTAGAAATTGGTCACCCCAGGTTTGTCTGACTAAAAAGCCCAGGCTTTTTCTGCTATACCACATTGCTTCCATCTTCCTAAAGACCACTCTGTCTCTCCCAAAGACAACTCAACTACCTACTATAATCCAATTACTGGGCACCAAGAATACAGTGATACAATTGGGATACTAAAGATACAATTAGTCAGCCTCTGACATTTAGGAATTTCAAGTCTAGAGAATAATATAGTTATTATAAGAACCATAAACTAAGTGTTACAATATGGGGGAGGAGGGTGGTGATAGGTAGGGAGAAGCTTCAAGAGGACATGACGTTTGCTCTCTCTTGCCCAGGCTTCTACAAGTAATTCTATCTGTACCTTGTTGAGTCTCTTACTTACTTCTGGTTGCTCTTTCATTTCTCTTCCTTCTCCCTTAACTTGTCCTCAAGGTTTTATCCTTGGCTTTTTTTCCCCCTCTACATGTTATTCCTTGGCAAACTATACAAACCCACCAAAGTGCCTAAATTTTTAGCACTAGTAACAAAATTGCCTCACATGTTTTATTTACACATTTCCATCTGTCTATGGAGATGGTTATCTAGTTGTCACTTTTGGAACTAAATTCAATAAATCTAAAATTAGATTTATTGCTTACCTAGCTTCTATTCTTCTGTTTCTATCAAAAGAATGGAGGTGCAGTCAATCAATCAGACTTACACTTACTCCTCAAAGATGGGAATTAGAGTAGGAGAGAATACGTGAAGAAACAGGTTTTGAGAGAGAGAGAGGTGTTTTATGTAGCATGGCCTCAGTATGTAAAGTTGTGGGGTGGGGGAGGGAGGACCTACAAAAAGTAACTAAGGATCTGAACAATAACTTTTCTATTGCAAAAGTAATGTCTCTGATAGTTGTAACTTCATTTTTATTACCTCTTCCAAGTTGAAGTACTACTACAGCATGTTAACTTTTCTTTCTGCCTCTCTCTTCCCTTTCAATATTCTATACACATCATTTCATTATTCAGACCTCTGAGCTTCTGCCAAATCAGACTACTCTCCATTCCATGTACATACCTCAAACTGCCTTGGGCTTTTGCTCGTGTTGTTCCTCCTACTTGTTAACAATAAATATTTCTTGAGCACCTTCTATATGCCAGAACCTGTGGTCAACATACTGCAGTGAACAAAAGAGAAATAGCTCCTTGACCTCCTGGAGCATACATTCTAGCAGGGGAGACAGATGAATGAAGAGCATTCCATGCAAAGACAACATGAACAAAGACTTTAGAACTGCGGTTCTCAACCTGTGGGTCACGATCCCTTTGGGGGACGAACGACCCTTTCACAGGGGTAGCCTAAGACCATTGGAAAACACATATATAATTACATATTGTTTTTGTGATTAATCACTATGCTTTAATTATGTTCAATTTGTAACAATGAAATTGGGGGTCACCACAACATGAGGAACTGTATTAAAGGGTCGCAGCATTAGGAAGGTTGAGAACCACTGCTTTAGAAGGAAGGAGCTGGGTCTGTTCAAAGAACGAAAAGGCTACTGAGCAAAGGGAGTGTGATACACAATGAAATTGGAGAGAGGCAGGCACCAGATCATGCAGGGCCTTGCAGTTAGTGGTTTCACTATTTCAGGTGAGATACTGGTGGTCTAGACTAAGGTATGAGATAACGGAGATGGAGAGAAGCAGAAGGACGTAAGATACATTTTGTAGCTAGAATTGGCAGGCCTTGAAGAGTGAATAGATGTGGAGATTCAGAAGGGAGGAAATGAGGCTAACTTCTAGGTTTCTGGCTTAAACACCTGGTGAATGGTGATAAACCTATTAAGATGGTGAAGTCTTGGGTGTGGGGGGATATTTGCAGGTTAAAAAGCCAAGGGTTCAATTAAGGGCATGTTAAGTTTGAGATGTCTGTGAAACATCCATGTAGGGCAGAGATTTTCAACCGATGTGCTACAGTAATTTTTAAAACATGCAATACCTGATGATTTAGTCAGAAGCACTGACCTCTTTTCTCTTAGATTGTCAAATAAAAAAATGAGACAACAGCCAACACAACAATAGCCACCTGGTATGAACAAATCAAAATTACACCTATTTTTTTGTCAGATCGGCAAAAAGTATATTTTTTGATGTGCCGCAGAATTTTACTAATTATTTTACGTATGCCATGAGATGAAAAAGGTTGAAAATCACTGATGTAGGGTGTTGGAAGTATGAGTCTGAAAGTAAGAAAATGCTGATATCTCATCTATCAGGCATGTAAAGAAAATGTTCAAAGATGAAGCTTTCTAGCCAAAGAAATGCAAATCAAAACAATGAAATACTTTTGTTTGCCCAACTGGATTTTCCAAGTGTTAACATCCAAGATCAGTGCAGTGGGACACATTCTGCAATTTGTTATTGTGGAAAGCAACACACTGTTACCATCAAGTCTTCAAATATCCCCGCATGACCTACGAACCAGGAAGTCGTGGTTCAATTCCTGGTCAGGGCACATACCCAAGTTTCAGGCTTGATCCCCAGTGTGGGGCATGCAGGAGGCATTTGATCAATGATTCTCTCTCATCATTGATGTATCCATCTCCCTCTCCCTTCCTCTCTGAAATCAATAAAAAATATTTTTAAAAAATTCTTAAAGTATTTAAAACCTTTGATCTAGTCACTTGTCCTTCTAGAAATCTATCCTAAGGAAACAGTGACAGATGCAGTTAAAGATGTTTGTTTAAGCAAAAAAGAAAAAAAGAGAGAGAACTCATAGACATGGACAACAGTGTGGTGATGGCAGGAGAGGGGGATGTGGGAGTGAGGGGGTATAGAGTGGGGGGTGGAGGTGAAAGAGGGCATAGAGGAGATAAATGGTGATGGAAAAATTAAAGTAAAATTTTTAAAAATATATGTTTTGATCAATGATTCTCTCTCATCATTGATATATCCATCTCCAGCACAGTATGGCTCAGTGCTTGAGTGTTGACCCATGCACCAAGAGGTTGCTGATTTGATTCTGGGCTTAATTCGCAGTAGGGGGCATGCAAGAAGCAGCTGATCAATGTTTTTCTCTCATCAATGTTTGTCTCCCTCTCCCTTCCTCTTTCTCTAAAATCAATAAAAACATATAAAAGAAAATAATAAAAACAGATGTTTGTTCTTAACATTATTTAGAATAGCAAAAATAAAAGCCCAAACCATAAATAGTCTAAGTATTTGACAATAAAAAATTAGTTTAAATACTTATGGTGTATCTATGGGCTGAAATGTTATGTAGCCATTAAATACCGTGGTTTCAAAAGACACAGGGAAATGCTCACAATATAATGTTAGGTTAAAAAAGATGAAAAACTATATATACAGTATTATTCCAAATTTATTAACTAAAATAACTACATCATATCTAAAAGGAAACATTCAGAAAGTTAACAAAGATCATCTCTGAGTGCTGATTAAGGATTACTTTAATTCAAAAAATATTCTCTATTTTTCCAACTTTCTATTATGGGTATTACTTTCACATTCAGGAAAATTTGTAATCTCTATTTTTAACCATCCTTCAAGGCTTATCGCAAATGCTGTTACCTTCTGAAACCTTCCCTATCCCTCCAACCAGATCTGAGCACTGTTCTTTCTCCACAACGCTGTGTGGATGAAAAGGGGCCACATACTAACTTGACTAACTCAGGGAAGGCCTGCATGGCAGTCTTGCAAACTAAGAGACCTAAAGTAACCACAAAGGATGGTCTGAAATGAAACCTCTTAATTAAAAGGCAGCTTATAGTGGGTAGTCATGTCCTAGGCCAGTATCTTCCCTGACAAAGATCAACTTTTTACTGAGCCTCTTGTCTTTTTGCATTTAATAAGATAACATACCTGTAGAATGTCAGGGTAACTTGTAACTTCCCTTTGTCTAGACCCCTCAGGGTATGACAAATGGCACTAGGTGAAGACCACAAATTCCCTCATTATTGTTATGTTAATCATTGAGGTTATTCCTCCACCTTCCTCACATCCCAAGCTCCCCTAGGTCTGAATGCTACAACATTCTTGAGCATCATTTTTTCCCCCTCTCCACAACCCTCTTTGCATTCTAACATCACCTAACTGCTTATAGTTATTCCCCACCCACACATCTCCACCCCGGCACAGCTCTTTAATGCCCTTATATCTTAGTAATGCTATCTGTGCTGCCTAATGCCGTAATATTCCTATTCATCCTTAAACAACTCATCATAAGAGTTACCTCTTCCAGGGAGCCTTCTCCTCTTTCCTGCTCCCTCTTTGGATAGGTGCCTCTCTAGCCTGCTCTCACAGTACCTTGTACATCTTTCTATCACATCATTTTATATTGATACTGTTTCTATGCCTTTTTCCCCTCATCAGACTGTATGCTCCTCCAAGGCAGACACCACCCATACTCACAGAAACAGGCATACTCAGTTTGTATCCCCAGTGACTAGCATAGTTCCTAGACACTGTGAGCACTCTTTAAATACATTTAAAAAAAAAACTAAACTGAGAGCAAGTAACTTGTTCAAGGTTACACGATGAAGGTATGCCAGGACTAAGATTAGTTCGGGATGTTACACACCTGATCCAATACTGTTAGAACAGAGATTCTCAATCAATGGATTGTAAATGGACTACAACTACAAGATATTGTGCCCTTCAGAGATATTTGCCCCACAGTACTATACAAATATTACCATGTTGTGATGTGGGCGAGATTGGGAGACATTCCGCTAAACTACATTGCTGTTGTTGGCAACCATAAGGCATCTGATGGTTAGGAATGATCATCTCAACAAAGGTAGAGGGTTCTTGAAAAACTCAGTAGAGTTTGCTAGCACCAGGGCCTATGCTCAATAAAAATGAAAAGAGTGACATATATCATTGTCCCCCCGCCCGCCCCCCCAAACACACACCCTTCTCCAAACATACACCCTTCTCAACAGCACTTGGCATTGGGCAGTTTTCTAATTATAACTACTGACCCACCTCTCTATTTTAGCCTGTCTTTGAGATGCCATAGCAACGAGGCTAGGATGGGCCATAGAGGAACTAGCTGTGTTATTTTCAGCTGAGTTGTTCTTGGTTTTGGGCAACTCAAACTCTGCCACATGATAGGGTTGGCACTGAGTTAAGTAGTTTAAAAAGTGTTCTCGAGCCAATTGCAAATGATCTAAGCGCTTGCTGGGGTTGCCTTGTTTCATGGTGAGGGCTCCTTGAAATGCTGGCACCATCAGGTACTTCAGGTCGGTGGAAGCAATCTCTTCCAAATCTTCATTTTGGCTGGAAAAAGCAAAGAGGAGGCTGTGAAGCCTGGTTGGGCATTAAAACTGTGGCCCTTGCTTCCTGGGGGGTGGGGCGCGTTGGGGTGGGAGTGAGGCAAAGGGTGGAGGCAAGGGGAACGAACAGTGGCCTGGTTTCTTCCAAGTGGCTGAGCGCTCACACCCGTCAACAGCAGATACTATGTAACAGAGTCGTGGGATATTGACTACTCGGGAAGAGAGGTGGAGAATGTAAACAATATACACGAGATCACAATGGGAGGCAGGCATTAAAGGCCCTTAGTCTTAGTCTCCTCCACCCAGGCCCAAAGGCTCCACCCTTGGTAACCATTATTACCTACGTTGTCAGCTATTACCCTCTCCCCATACCTGAACAAGTCGAGCTGCGCTAACATTTCGGCGGCCTGCTTAAGGAGCTGGAGTCCTTTCAACACCTTCTCTTGGACTGCCCGGGAACCGGTGGGCTCGGTCGCTACTTCCACTTCGTCCAGAAGCCGTCTGCTGATATCAAATAGTTCGGGCAGCCGTGGCAGCGGTAACTCGTCTTCTTCGGCTGCTGCCATCTTGAGGGAGGGAGGAACCCGGAAGACTTCACTTCCGGGGTTAAAGGCGACGCGCCACGGAGCTCTGTGAGAAGCTACGAAACCGGAAGGGGCGCTCCCTCGGTCCAGTGGCCCCATTGTTGCCGAAGCGCCAGAGAACCTCCGGAAGCAGCTGTTAGCCGGCCCTGGCAACCGTTTCCACTGGCTCTTTTGACCAGGCCGTCGTTACCTGTAGGAGGCCTCGGAGAAAAACAAGCGCATGAGCAAAACGCTCAGCCCCCTTTCCGGCTTCCTCCTCCTCGCGGAGGATGAGCTGGGAAGCTCCGTGGGCTCAGAGACCCGGCTATGGCGAGGCTGAGTACTGAGCGCGAGCGGCGCGCTTCCGGAGCCGGTCTG
>NW_005370950.1:1243-5151 GCF_000412655.1 Myotis brandtii | reverse complement strand
TGTGGCCAGCTGGTCTGGGCGCCTGAGTGCCAGTGCAAGTAGCGCCTCCACAGCTGGAGCTCCGGGATCCTCCCACCCAATCCTCTCCCGCCCACTTCCGCCTCAGGTCACCCTTCCTCCCACACACTGCCTTTAAAAAGTTTTCCTCTGTGAAACCTTCCTTGACACCCCCACCCCCACCACCAAGCACAGTTCTGTGCATCTACAGATCTGTGTATCTCCCTTACTAGAATGAGTCTGATTAATTTTTGCAACCCTCTGGCTAGCCCAGTTAGTACTTATGAAGTGCTCAGTGTCAATACGTAGCCACTAGCCATATGGGGCTATTGAGTACTTAAATATGCCCATTTTTAATTGAAATGTGTTGTAAATGTGAAACAGACACCGGAGTTTGAAAAGTTATTACGAAACAAGACTATATCAATAATTTTTACACTGACTACGTTGTTGAAATAGTTATTTTGTATATATTGGGTTAAATGTATTAAAATTAATTTCACTTGTGTCTTTTCACTTTTTTCATGTGCCTACTAGAAAACTTAAATTTACATATTGGACTCGCATTTGTGGCTTACATTATATTTCTACTGGACAGTGCTGATGTAAAAATATAATTGGGGGGTGTCATTGTTTTGAACAAATCATAAATATACTAGTATACTGATTACCTTAGGATACACCCCAAGTTGTCCTAGAAGATTTAAGATAAGTAGAAAATAAGCTTATTTTCTGGCCTGGAAAATAAGCTTTTAAACTAAATGTAGTTGAAAAGAAAAAAAATTTTCATGTAAAAACAACTAGAGGGCAATATAGGACAGTATATAACTAGGTGATGTCACATTGCACAGGCTGTTAGAAAACTAAGAAATGACAAGTCATTCTATGCTAGGAATTCAGAAAGCTTCTTAGATACGATATGCTGTCATAGAATTTCAAAGTTGGAAGGGAACCTCAAAAATCAAAGGAAAAACTGACACCAGAAAGGTTAAGTGACTTGCCCAACCAGTTGTGACAAAACCAGAGTCTTCCAAATTCAATTGTTTTTAGTCCCTCAATCTTAAATTGAGCTGGATTTAAAAAGATGGACAGCCCTAGCCGGTTTGGCTCAGTGGATAGAGTGTCGGCCTTTGGACTGAAGGGTCCCAGGTTCGATTCCGGCCAAGGGCACATGCCCAAGGTTGCAGTCTTGATCCCCAGTGAGAAGCATGCAGGAGGCAGCAGATCAATGATTCTCTCTCTCATCATTGATGTTTCTCTCTCTCTCCCCTCCTCTCTGAAATCAATAAAAAAGAGATTTATGTGGGGCAGAATGAAGTCCTTGGCTAAAACAATGCTTTGCAAGAGGGCGAGGAGAATAGGACATAAGTGTAGGTTGGAAAAGCTTCCCAGATGATTCCAATAAACCTCCCCTTGAGACCCCTCACTTTAGAAGCTGAGGAGGGAGACTGGCAAATTATTACCTAGTGTTTTATTTGTCTGGCACCTCTAATGACTCTAGTAAATTGAGCTTTTAGGGTCAGCCTTGGGCAGTAATACAAAGTAATAAGATAGTACTTGTGGAGGAGACTTGGAAACTCAGTAATTGTGAGACTAAAGAAAATTTGTTCATGTGCATTTGCTTGGATTAAGGTATAGCTTTACTGTTGTCTAAGAGAAAAAGAAATATGCAGAATTTGAATTTGGTCCTGAACTTTGTAAGCCATTTTTTTCTATGGCTTCCAAAATGACAGTCTTTATGGGAATTGCCAGTTACTTTCAGAGTGTATATTAAATTGTCATTATAAGCATTGCATCGCATCTTATTTTGAGACTAGAGTCCCAATGCACGAAATTTGTGCAAGGGGTTCGGCCCTTGCAGCCGTGGCAGCTTGCCTCGGCCCTTGTGGCTTCGGCCAGAAGGTCGTCCGGAAAGACATCTGGAAAGTCATTCGGCTGTCTGGTCTAATTAGCATATTATGCTTTTATTATTATACTTACCAAGATTAATAAATAAAAAATAATATAAATTAGTTGTTTATTGTGTTTCTGTATGTAAACACTTTATCACATTAAATCCCTATTATGTATAGATTTTTTTAAATTTTAAATATATTTTTATTGATTTCAGAGAGGAAAGGTGAGGGAGAGAGAGAAACAATGATGAGAAAGAATCAGGGAATCGAACCCTGACCTCCTGGTTCATAGGTTGACGCTCACCTGGTTCAACCCCTGAGCCACGCCGGCTCCGTGAATGGATGAAGGGACTTTGCATGACGTAGGTGAGGGCGTCATCACATTCACACACTGGAACCCTGCTTTAGGACCTGGTGTGTTCAGGCATGCGTACCCTTGTCTATGCCCTTCAGACATTGTTCACAGCGAGTTATAATGAGCTCACCTGTGCGTACCTCTTAGACCAGGGGTCCTCAAACTACGGCCCGCGGGCCACATGCAAATACAAATATTGTATTTGTTTTCGTTTTGTTTTTTTACTTCAAAATAAGATATGTGCAGTGTGCATAGGAATTTGTTCATAGTTTTTTTTAACTATAGTCCGGCCCTCCAACGGTCTGAGGGACAGTGAACTGGCCCCCTGTTTAAAACGTTTGAGGACCCCTGGTTTAAGAGAACTGGAAGGACCATTAGAAATCATATAAGTGTAATTATACTTAAACTTTTTGTTGTAGCAGAACTCTTTTTTCAAACCAAGTTTTAGATAGGCCATGATTTCTAAAAGGGCTGCTGTGCTGGAGATGGATGCCCCTGCCATGCCAACTCAGCCCATCTTTTCCCTAACCTGCTTAGTAGCACCCACAACACCACAGCTGGGTGTCAGAGGGACTCAAGGGCTCTAAGTAACAGTATAAAAAGCACTAATCTAGCACAGCCCCCTCATTTAGCAGTTGAGGAAACAGACCCTGAGAAGTTAAGTGACTTGCCCAAGGTCACACAGCTAAGATGAACTGGGCAACAGTATATAGAGTTGGGATGGGGAAAAACTAGAGTCCAGAATAGTAGAAAGCATTTTAATTAATCTACACATGACCATAGAAATGAGATGACCTTTCAAATATTTCCTGATGTGACTCACTGGTAGAGATGATAGATGTCCTTTTGCTCCATAAGGATCTTAACACAGATTTATCTTGGATAATTGTATGATTCATGAAAGAAATGTTAAAGTAGACTTTTTCCTGCCTATCTGAATTGAGGTGCTTGGTTGGCAGTTTAGGCATTCTTTGGTTGGCTTTAGTGGGTCTACTGCTGTTTTATCTTGAGTGAGTAATACTCTACTGACATTTGTATCTGTAATGCCAGCAATTAACACTAGATAAGATCAATTGTGTATAGTGTAATTTGCCAAAAATTTATGTATTACTTAATCCATAAGTGTTCAAACTATCTTTACTAAGTATTTTTGATATTTGAATTTACCTGATAGTGTCAAGAGGTTTCATTAAGCCATGAAAGGAAAAAAATCCAATATAATGAAGCTTGCATTAAATGAAAGATTTAAATTCTTATTTCCATAGCCAACTCTGAGAAATGTGGTACAGCACTTAAAAATATTCTGGAGATCTGGATTTGAATCCTACCTCTTCTACTGAATAGCTGTGTGACTTTGCAGAAGTCCCTTCCTTCTTTCTTTCCACATTCATTGTGTGCTATCTGAATGGTAGGCCCTGGGAATTAAAAGATCAAGACACAGGGGTTTTTGCCCTTAAGGCAGCGGTTCTCAACCTGTGGGTCGAGACCCCTTTGGGGTCAAACGACCCTTTCACAGGGGTCGCCTAAGACCATTGGAAAACACATATATAATTACATATTGTTTTTGTGATTAATCACTATGCTTTATGTTCAATTTGTAACAATGAAAATACATCCTGCATATCAGATATTTACATTACGATTCATAACAGTAGCAAAAT
>NW_005370950.1:0-997 GCF_000412655.1 Myotis brandtii | reverse complement strand
AAAATATATTTTAAAAAATAATTTTATGGTTGGGGGTCACCACAACATGAGGAACTGTATTAAAGGGTCGCGGCATTAGGAAGGTTGAGAACCACTGCACTAGACTGAGAACTGTTTGAGGCCAAGGAGAGTGCCTTATATGTCTTTATTTACCTCAGCACAGCATGTGACACCTGTTAGGTAGGGACTCAATGTTAAATGAATAATGTTGCATAATAACACCTAGCCTTCTCTGAGTACTCACTTCCTGGCAGGAGACTAGTCTACATACTTCACATGCATTTTCTCAATTAATCCTCACAACTGCCATAAGAATAGGTGTTGTTATATATGCCCTTGTTTTACAGATGAGAAATTGTGGCTCAGAGAGGTTAAAGTAACTGGTCTAACAGTCTTCCCTTATACTGGGATTTGAACCCAACTCCATTGAATCTAGTTTCCAGAGCCCAACCACTAAGCTATATTACAAAAGAGGGGGAAATGAAAGACCTACTGAAGAACAAAAGAGGAAATGGACATGTAACAGACTTGTGCTAATAAGTAAAAAGAAGCAAGATTGAATCAGTAGGCTGGCTTATCTTAGTTAGGGAGGATGTACATACAGTCAGCCAGAAGAGTGCAGACTTGATACACCATAAGCAAGCAGGAGGTATTTGAGTCAACTAAATATTTATTGAGGACCTATGATGTGCTAGCTGCTGGGATATAAATACGCATACCCTGTTCCAAAGGCTCTACCAACTAGGTGAGGGAGAGAGACAACACATGTTATGGTGATACACACAGGGTATGACAGAAACACCCAGGAGGGAAGCCTCTCCAGCGAGTTCATAGAAGTCTTCTTAAAGGAGGTGATCTCAAAAGTCAGTAGTGAATGGTAATACCATATGTAGAGAACATGAAGCACTTCAATATTATTGTAATTTACAGTTGGAGAAAAGAGATAGGTGATTAATTATTTCAACATGTACAGTAGTTAGAAAAAAAGAAACCCCAA
>NW_005370949.1:11735-13467 GCF_000412655.1 Myotis brandtii | reverse complement strand
ACCGCAAGCAAGGCAGCTCCTGGGTCCCAGGGTGCCTTCTTGCCTGCGGCCCAGCTTTCAGATCATGATCATGTTCACGGGCCGCAGGCAAGGCGGCTCCTGTGTCCCGGGGTGCCACCTTGCCAGGGGCCCGGCTTTCCGATCATGATCACAATCACAATCATGAGCTGCAGGCAAAGAGGCTCTTGGCTCCCGGGGTGCTGCCTTGCCTGTGGCCTGCCTTTCCGATCTCGATCACAGGCCGTAGGCAAGGCGGCTCCTGGGTCCCGGGGGGCTGCCTTGCCTGTGGCCTGCCTTTCCGATCTCGATCACAGGCCGTAGGCAAGGCGGCTCCTGGGTCCCGGGGTGCTGCCTTGCCTGTGGCCTGCCTTTCCGATCTCGATCACAGGCCGTAGGCAAGGCGGCTCCTGGAACCCGGGGTGCCGCCCTGCCTGCGGCCATCTTTCAGATCACAATCACGATCACGGGCCACAGGAAAGGCGACTTCTGTGTCCCAGGGTGCTGCCTTGCAGACGTTCTGGCATTCTGATCACAATCACAATCACGATAACTATCACGGGCTGCCGGCCAGGAGGCTCCTGGGACACGGGGGGCCACCTTGCATGCGGCCCGGCTTTCTGATCACCATCCTATGAAGGGCTGCATGCAAGGCGGCTCCTGGGTTCTGGGGTGCTGCCTTGCCTGCGGCCTGGCTTTCCGATCACGACCACGATCACAGACCGCAGGCAAAGAAGCTCCTGTGTCACAGGGTGCCGCCTTGCGAACGTTCCAGCGTTCTGATCACGATCACTATCACGGGTTGCATGCAAGGCGGCTCCTGGGTTCTGTGGTGCTGCCTTGCCTGCGGCCAAGCTTTCCGATCACGATCACGACCACAGGCCACAGGCAAGGCGGCCCCTGGGTCCCGGGGTGCCACCTTGCCTGTGGTCCGGCTTTCTGACATCAATCAAGCGACGCAGGCATGGCGGAGCTGGTGCCCAGGGGCCGCCTTGTCTGCGGTCCTCCTTTCCGATCTTGATCATCATCACAAGCCACAGGAAAGGCGGCTCCTGGGTCTCGGGGTGCCGCTGTGCCTGCAGCCGGCCCTCTGATCATGACCACGATCACGGGCCCCCTTGGGTCCCGGGGTGACGCCTTGCCTGTGGTCTGGCATTCCGATCTCAATCACGGGCCCAAGGCACAGCGGCTCCTGGGTCCTGGGGTGCCGCCTTGCCTGAAGCCCAGCTTTCAAATCATGATCATGATTCACAGGCAAGGAGTCTCCTGGGTCCCGGGGTCCCGGTGTGCCTGAGGCCTGCCCTCTGATCATGATCATGATCACGGGCCGCCTTGGGTCCTAGGGTGCTGCCTTGCCTGCGGTCCTGCTTTCAGATCTCAATCACCGGCCGCAGGCACGGAGGCTCCTGGGTTCCCACAGGCCGCCTTGCCTTCGGACCTGCTTTCTGATCTCGGTCATGATCACAAGCCACAGGCAAGGTGGCACCTGGGTCTCCAGGGGACCCCTTGCCTGCGACCCGGCTTTCCGAAATTGATCACGGTCCACAGGCAAGGAGGCTCATGGGTCCCAAGGAGCCGTCTTGCCTGCCGCCCAGTCTTCCTATCACGATCACGATCATGGGCCGCAGGCAAGCTGGCTCATGGGTCCCGGCTGTCGCCTTGCCTGAGACCTGGTTTTCCAATAACGATCACCATCATGACCACAATCATGAGCTGCAGGCAAGGCGGATCCTGG
>NW_005370949.1:6368-7173 GCF_000412655.1 Myotis brandtii | reverse complement strand
GGCTCATGGGTCCCGGCTGTCGCCTTGACTGAGACCTGGTTTTCCAATAAGGATCACGATAATGATCACGATCATGAGCTGTAGGCAAGGCGGATCCTGGTTCCTGGTTTTCCGCCTTGCCTGCGGCCCGGCTTTCAAATCACGATCACGGTTCGCAGGCAAGGTGGCTCCTGGGTCCCGGGGTGCCTCGTTGCCTGCGGTCTTGCTTTCTGATTACAATCAAAATCACGATCAGGATCACGGGCCGCAGTCAAGCTGGCTCATGGGTCCCGGCTGTTGCCTTGACTGAGACCTGGTTTTCCAATAAGGATCACGATAATGATCATGATCATGAGCTGTAGGCAAGGTGGTTCCTGGGTCCCGGGGTGCCACCTTGCCTGTGGTCCGCCTTTCCGATATCAATCATGGGACTCAGGCAAGGAGGTTCCTGGGACCCAGGTTGCTGCCTTGCCTGCGGCCTTGCTTTCCGATCACGATCATGATTATGATCACAGGCTACAGGCAAGGCAGCTTCTGGGTCCTGGGGTGCTTCCTTGCCTGTGGCCCAGCTTTCTGATCATGATCATGATCATGGGCCACTGGCAAGATGGTTCATGGTTCCTGGGGTGCCACCTTGCCTGTGCTACGGCTTTCCAATCTCAATCACGGGCCGCAGGCATGGCGGCTCCAGGTTGCCCACGGGTCGTCTTGTCTGCGGTCTTCCTTTCCGATCTCGATCATGATCAAAAACCACAGGCAAGGTGACTCCTGAGTTTCTGGGGGACACCTTGCCTGCGGCCCGGCTTTCTGAAATTGATCACGGGCC
>NW_005370949.1:4397-5847 GCF_000412655.1 Myotis brandtii | reverse complement strand
GATCACGATCACGATCACGATCACGATCACGATCACGATCACGGGCTGCAGGCAAGGTGGCTTCTGGGTCCTGGGGTGCAGCCTTGCCTGCGGCCCAGCTTTCAGATCATGATCCTGATCAAGATCACGGCTGCAGGCAAGGCAGCTCCTGGTCCCGGGGTGCCGCCTTGCCTGCAGCCCGGCTTTCAAATCATTATCACGGTCCGCAGGCAATGCGGCTCCTGGGTCCCGGGGTGTCGCCTTGCCTGAGGTCCAGCTTTCAAATCACGATCATGAGCCACAGGCAAGGTGGCTCTTGGGTCCCGAGGTGCCACCTTGCCTGTGGTCTGGCTTTCTGATCTCAATCACGCGACGCAGGCAAGGAGGCTCCTGGAACCCCGGGTGCTGCCTTGCCTGCGGCCTTGCTTTCCGATCACGATCATGATTATGATCACAGGCTACAGGCAAGGCAGCTTCTGGGTCCTGGGGTGCTTCCTTGCCTGTGGCCCAGCTTTCTGATCATGATCATGATCACGGGCCACAGGCTAGATGGCTGATGGGTCCTTGGGTTCCGCCTTGCCTGTGGTCCTGCTTTTATATCATGATCACGAGGGGTGCCGCCTTGCCTGCAGCCCGGCTTTCAAATCATTATCACGGTCCGCAGGCAATGCGGCTCCTGGGTCCCGGGGTGTCGCCTTGCCTGAGGTCCAGCTTTCAAATCACGATCATGAGCCACAGGCAAGGTGGCTCTTGGGTCCCGAGGTGCCACCTTGCCTGTGGTCTGGCTTTCTGATCTCAATCACGCGACGCAGGCAAGGAGGCTCCTGGAACCCCGGGTGCTGCCTTGCCTGCGGCCTTGCTTTCAGATCACCATCACGATCATGATCACGGGCTGCAGGCAAGGTGGCTTCTGGGTCCTGGGGTGCAGCCTTGCACGCAGCCCACCTTCTAAATCACGATCACAGGCTGGCTTGGGTCCTGGCCTGCTGCCTTGCCTGTGGTCCAGCTTTCTGATCTCAATCACAGGCCGCAGGCACGGCGGCTCCTGGGTGCCCAGTGTTTAAATCACGATCACGGGCCGGCTTGGGTCCTGGCCTGCTGCCTTGCCTGCGGTCCAGCTTTCTGATCTCAATCACGGGCCACAGGCAAGGTGACTCCTGGGTTTCCGGGGGACCCCTTGCCTGCGTCCCGGCTTTCTGAAATTGATCACGGGCCTCAGGCAAGGAGGATCATGGGTCCCGAGGAGCCGCCTTGCCGATGGCATAGCCTTCCTATCACGATCATGATCATGGGCCGCAGGCAACCCGGCTCCTGGATCCCGGCTGTTGTCTTGCCTGAGACCTGGTTTTCCAATTACGATCACGATCATGATCACGTTCATGAGCTGCAGGCAAGGAGGATCCTGGGTCCTGGGGAGCCATCTTGCCTGAGGCCGGGCTTTCTGATCACGATCATGATCATGGACCACAGG
>NW_005370949.1:2141-3037 GCF_000412655.1 Myotis brandtii | reverse complement strand
GGCCTGTCTTTCCGAAATGGATCTCGGGACGCAGGCAAGGAGGATCATGGGTCTCGAGGAGCCGCATTGCCGGTGGCCTAGCCTTCCTATCAAGATCACGATCATGGGCCACAGGTAAGCTGGTTCCTGGATCCCGGATGTCACCTTGCCTGAGACCTGGTTTTCCAATAACGATCACGATCATGATCACGATCATGAGCTGCAGGCAAGGAGGATCCTGGGTCCTGGGGTGCCGCCTTGCCTGAGGCCGGGCTTTCGGATCATGGTCATGATCATGGGCCACAGGCAAGGTGGCTCCTGGGTCAAGGCGTGCCGCCTTGCCTGCGGTCTGACTTTCAAATCACAATCAAGGTCCACAGGTAAGGCGGCTCCTGGGTGCCCAGCAGCCGCCTTGCCTGTGGACCTGCTTTCAGATATTGATCATGATCACAAGCCACAGGCAAGGTTGCTCCTGGGTTTCTAGGGGAACCCTTGCCCGTGGCCCGGCTTTCCGAAATTGATCACGGGCCACAGGCATGGAGGCTCATGGATGCCGAGAAGCCGCCTTGCCAGTGGCTGAGTCTTCCTATCACGATTACGATCTTGGGCCATAGGCAAGCCAGCTCCTGGGTCCCGGCTCTGGCCTTGCCTGTGGCCCGCTTATCCGATCACAATCACGATCATGATCACGATCATGATCAAGATCATGAGCTGCAGGCAAGGCGGATCCTTGGTCCTGCTTTGCTGCCTTACCAGCTCCCCAGCCTTTAAATAATGATCACAGTCCACAGGCAAGGTGGCTCCTGGGTCCTGGGGTGCCACCTTGCCTGTGGTCCGGCTTTCAGATCTCAATCACGGGACACAGGCAAGGCGGCTCCTGGGACCCAGGGTGCTGCCTTGCCTGCGGCCTTGCTTTC
>NW_005370949.1:0-1157 GCF_000412655.1 Myotis brandtii | reverse complement strand
CACAGGCAAGGCGGCTCCTGGGTCCCGGGAAGATGCCTTGCCGGCGTCCAGGCTTTCAAATCATGAACAGGGTCCACAGGCAAGGCGGCTCCTGGGTCCCGGGGTGCCGCCTTGCCTGTGGTCCGGCTTTCAAATCACGATCATGGGCCACAGGCAAGGCGGCTCCTGGGTCCCGGGGTGCCGCCTTGCCTGTGGTCCGGCTTTCAAATCAGGATCATGGGCCACAGCCAAGGCGGCTCTTGGGTCCCGGGATGCTGCCTTGCCTGCAGCCCGGCTTTCAAATCATGATCAAGGTCTCCAGGAGAGGCAGCTCCTGGGTCCTGGGGTGATGCCTTGCCTGTGGTCCGCCTTTCCGATCTCAATCACGGGACTCAAGCAAGGCGGCTCCTGGGACCCAGGGTGCTGCCTTGTCTGAGGCCTTGCTTTCCCATCACGATCATGATTATGATCACAGGCCCCAGGCAAGACAGCTTCTGGGTCCTGGGCTGCTTCCATGCCTGCGGCCCAGCTTTCTGATCATGATCATGATAATGGGCCACTGGCAAGTTGGCTGATGGGTCCTGGGGTGCCACCTTGCCTGTGGTCCTGCTTTCAGATCACGATCACGATCACGATCATGGCTGAAGGCAAGGCAGCTCCTGGGTCCAGGGATGCCGCCTTGCCTGCGGCCAGGCTTTCAAATCATGATCACGGTCCACAGGAAAGGCAGCTCCTGGGTCCCGGGATGCCACCTTGTCTGTCGTTGGGCTTTCCGATCTCAATCACGGGACGCAGGCAAGGCGGCTCCTGGGACCCAGGGTGCTGCCTTGCCTGCGGCCTTGCTTTCGGATTACAATCACAATCACAATCACGATCACGGGCCGCAGGCAAGCGGGCTCATGGGTCCCGGCTGTCGCCTTGACTGAGACCTGGTTTTCCAATAACGATCACGATAATGATCACGATCATGAGCTGTAGGCAAGGCGGATCCTGGTTCCTGGTTTTCCGCCTTGCCTGTGGCCGGGCTTTCAAATCACGATCATGGTCCGCAGGCAAGGCGGCTCCTGGGACCCAGGGTGCTGCCTTGCCTGCGGCCTTGCTTTCTGATCACGGTCACGATCACGACCACAAGCAGAGGCATGGCGGCTCCTGGGTCCTGGGCATCACCTTGCCTGCTG
>NW_005370948.1:3600-5441 GCF_000412655.1 Myotis brandtii | reverse complement strand
CACTGACATGGCTGCACATGAAGGTGTAGGGTTGGACCCTGTGGACATTGCCTCTCTGTGAGCCTGGAAGCTCCCACTTCTCCGTGTGCCCCAGATGGAGGCAGGAAGCCCAGCTGGGCATGTTCCTCGTGGGTCTCAGAACCTGGTCCCAGGGGACGTGTCCCAACACCTGTCCCACTTCCCCTGGAGAATCCACCTGCATCCTGAGAACCTGCTGAAGGGAGTCATGGTCCCCACCCACCTCTGCTGTGCCTCCACCTCTGCAGACACCACCCCATCCTCACCCTCTGTCCTCTGCCTCCCACACTTTCACACCACGGGGCCTACACAGGACATACAGTGTGGCTGTGCTCTGCCCTCTCCTTCTTGCCCTGGTAGGTTTTGCCTTAAATGCACCCCCACACCATCCACTCATGCTCATCTCTTGTGCCAGCCCCTCCCTGACACGCCAGGACCAGGGCAACTCAGCCGTCCTGCTGAGCCCACATGTAGGGTCCACATATGATGTCAGGTAATGGGGGCCCCTCCTGTGTCAGGTGGAGACAAGACTGAGCACTGAGCTCAGAGCACCTCCAACAGCTCACACCTGTGCTGAGGGAACCTCCAGGGGCCCATGAGCTGCAGAGCATCGTGGTGGACAAGCCCATGGCCACTGGGGTCAGAGGGCAGTCAGGGATGGGCTAGGGCCTGGTCACCTATAATGTTGCCAACGTCTCGCTGACCAGAGCCCAGTACACAGAGAGCTCTGTGAATCCTAAAAGTGCAGGGACAGTCCAGCCAGCATGGCTCAGTGGCTGAGTGGTGACCTATGAACTAGGAGGTCACAGTTGATTCCTGGTCAGTGCACATGCCCAGGTTCCCTCCAACATCCTCAGGGTGGGGCATGCAGGAGGCAGCCAATCAATTATTTTCTCTCATCTTTGATGTTTCCCTCTCTCTCTTATTCTCCCTTCCTTTCTAATATCTATTTTTAAATATTTAAATAAATAAATGAAAATGTTGGTGGTATGATTAGCAGTATGGGTGTATATGAGAGGAAACTGATCAATGTTTCCCTCTGTACTTCTCTCTCTCCTTTCCTTTCCCTCTAAAAATCAGTGAGCACATCCGCAGATGAGGACAGAGAAAGAAGATCAAGCTTGGCTCGGGTGGCTCCCTGGTTGAGCGTCGACATAGGAACCAAGAAGTCACTGGTTTAATACCTGGTGAGGGCAGATGATGGGGTTACAGTCTCCATCCCCAGTGGGGCCCACGCAGGAGGCAGCCAATCAATGATTCTCTAGTGTATGTTTCTCTCTATCCCTCTCCTGTCCTCTCTCTCTGAATATCAAGATAATTATATTTTTTAAAAGAAATGTATCTAAGTCTATCTCTACATCTATATATATATATATAACTAAAACTATATCTATAACTATATCCCTATCTCTGTCTCTGTATATTATCTATATCCACATCTAAATCTATATCTATATTGTTATCAATATCGATATCTATATCTATCTATATCCATGGGAGCAGAGGCACATTGATTTCATCCCTTAGGAGTCACTGGTTGTGACCACATCCTACTTCCTGACCACCTCCTGCAGCACAGACCCTGGTGTGGAAGAAAAGGTCCCTGGGCACGGTGACCAGAACCCCAAGGAGGGCCTGGTTCAATGAGGGCACAGTCAGCACCTCCTTCCAGGAGAAGACCCAGAGACCAGGACCTCCCTCACCTCTTGCCCTTTGTATGTGCAGACACCTCCCCTATGCAAATGCCCACACGGCCACCAGACACACGCACAGTTGGGGTCCACTTAAATGCAGGGCCTCCTCACCCTGGAGAATACTTTCTG
>NW_005370948.1:0-1003 GCF_000412655.1 Myotis brandtii | reverse complement strand
TCTCTCATCGATGTTTCTAACTCTCTATCTCTCTCCCTTCCTCTCTGTAAAAAATCAATAAAATATATTTTAAAAAAAATAAAGCAATCAAAGTGTAATGTGCTAATGATCAGCTAGGGATGCTCAACCACTCTCTATGAAGTGCAATGACCACCAGGGGGCAGATGCTCTAACCGGAAGGTTAGCTTGCTGCTGGGGTCCAGCAGATATGAACTGAGAGAGAGGTTCCCTACATGCCTTGGAACCCACCCCCAGTCCTCCCTGGCTGGCCAACCTCCCACTTCGCTCCCCAGCCCCGATTGTGCACTGGTGGGGTTTCTCTGCCTGGCCTGCACCCTCTCACAATCCGGGACCCCTTGGTGGATGTCGGATTGCTGGTTTCGGCAAATCACCCAAGACAGGCCGAGGGATCCCACTGGTGCATGAATTAGTGCACTGGGCCTCTAGTAAAACAATAAAAAGTTTCCAACATCAAGAATCAAGGGTCTCCCTTTTTCTTGTGCTTTGGTAGTAGTTACTCATATCAAAGTGAATACCGACCTCAGTCCCTCTACTTATTAGGAAAAGGCTGACCCACATGCAAATTTCTGTTCAACCTCCAGGGTACATCCTCTCCTGGGCTGTGCAGGCTCACAGCTCTCTCCTCACACAGCACTGAGGTCTCTGGGAAGGCAGAGCTGTGGTCTAGAAGAAAATGAGACTGCTGGGTCTTCTCCTGTGCCTGCTGACAGCCCCCCAAGGTGAGGGTCTCAGGGGTCAGGCAGGGGTCATGGGATGGCTATGACTGCAGATGACTGACAGGACTGATGGTCCTTGTCCCCAGGTGTCCTGTCCCAGGTGCAGCTGCAGGAGTCGGGCCCAGGACTGGTGAAGCCCTCGCAGACCCTCTCCCTCACCTGCACTGTCTCGGGATTCTCTCTGACGAGCTATGGTGTACAATGGATCCGCCAGGCTCCAGGAAAGGGCCTGGAGTGGGTCGGGGTTATATGGAGTGGTGGAAGTA
>NW_005370947.1:0-269 GCF_000412655.1 Myotis brandtii | reverse complement strand
ACGGTTCAATTCCCCGTCAGGGCACATGCCCGGGTTCTGGGCTCGATCCCCAGTGGGGGGCGTGCAGGAGGCAGCCGGTCCATGAATCTCTCTCATCATCCATGGTTCTATCTCTTTCTCCCTCTTCCTTCCTCTCTGAACAATCAATAAAAATATATTTTCAAAAATGAAAAATATTGAAAGTCTAACCCAGGCATGTCACATTTGCAGCCCGCGGGCCGCATGTGGCCCTCAATGAGTATTTTTGTGGCCCAGCCAATATAACGGTA
>NW_005370946.1:0-534 GCF_000412655.1 Myotis brandtii | reverse complement strand
CGATGCAAAAGCAAAGAGTCTTTTATTCAAGCCCGGGACTTGGTTCCCCCCCCCACCTCCATTACTGGATGCAAGAGAGAGCCCGAGTTCCAAGAGAACAAAGAATTTATAGGGCTTGGGGTTGGGGGGTGGGGGCACACTCTGACCACTGATTTGGCCGATTCCGGTTGGTTGAGTGAGGGCCGGGGGCTAGTGACACAAGGGCAGGGTGCAGCTAGGGTCTGGTTACACAAAGACAGGGGGGGTGGCGAGCATACTCTTGGCCTTGGGCTAGTTTTCCCCACTTTCCCATTGGCCGAGATAAGGGCAGGCTGAGTAACTGATGCATTCTGCGGCTTTTTCTTGGAAGAGGGGTTAAGGACACAGCTATCAGTCCTGTTCTGTCCTTTCAGGGGTAAGGAGGAGAGATCAACCAAAGGACTTATATGCAAGCATATAGGCCTAACCAATGGACACAGACAATGGGGGAGTTTGGGCATGAGCGGGGGAGTAGGGAATAAAGTGGGGATAAGGACACATATGTAATATCTTAAT
>NW_005370945.1:199031-202679 GCF_000412655.1 Myotis brandtii | reverse complement strand
CATGTGATACCTTAATCAATAAAGAAAAATAATAAAATGACCTGACATGCGATGAACTGGCCCAAATCTACCCCAGGCCCAGGAAGGGAGCCTAATGGAAAAAAAATGAAAAACCAAGACAAGCAATTGGATTTCCCAGCCCATTCTCAGCAAATGGGAGCCAACTAAGGGTAGCCAATCACTTAGTTCCTACCTGACCACCAGCTGAGTAGGCTGGGACCCCTTCAGGACTAGAATGCCCTGTGAACTTCATGTGAACGTCAGACTTCTGACTTGGAGCAGAGCCTAATGTCCTAAGTCAAGGTGGTTCTGACTGCCAGTTCCTGGGCTCTTTTTGGCTGAGACACATGCTGAATTTGTGTTTAAGTCATGTGCCCACACCTCAGCCCTCTTCTTCCTTCCCCCAGGGACTTGCTGAGTACTCAAGCTGAACATCTGACTTCTTGGATATCTTCAGTCCTTAACTGAATAAGTTACAGCTGGGTATTTTTCTCAAAGGGAACACCAAATTAAGATAATGATTGTCAGGTTAAAATGTACATGAAATAGCAGAAACGTGGGGAAAGCCAGCTCCTAGGACTGGTTAGGTCTTGGTCTCTGGGAAGTAGTTGAAATAAGCAAACATCTTGCCTTGACCCTGCAGAGCTGCCACAAAGCAGGATCATTCTTGGGAATCTGAGAGGAGGGGACGGAATCAAGAACAGAGTCTCAAAGAAGAGCTCCAGGGTCAGAGTTTGCCTCACCTTAAATTTCCTGAAGAACTTCTTGAAGGCAGAAGAGGTCATTTCCTACCCCAGCCCCACAAATGGTTCTCACTTAGCATGAGGCTTGCATGCAAATCTCCCTTGCCCCTCATCTCAAGACACCTCAAGCATTTTATGACAAAAAATGACCTGACATGGACACATGTGATACCTTAATCAATAAAGAAAAATAATAAAACAAAGAAACAACCTGACATGCGATGAACTGGTCCAAATCTACCCCAGGCCCAGGAAGGGAGCCTGATGGGCTGGAAGGTAGGAGTCAGTGGTCAGAGACTAGGCCATCTCTGTAGGTGCCCCTGGGCTGTAACAAGGGGTTAGGCTGAGGGTTGGGAGCCCTGATACCTAGAGCTGCCCCCAGAGAGCCTTCCTGCCCAGGGCATTAGAAGGGAGCCCCTCTTATCCTTAGGGAGTGGCTTCTGTTCTTCCTGCCAGCAAGCCTCCACTTAGGACCCAGCTACATGAACTCCCTTCCCCGCAACATCTCATCTATCTCTCATCTAAGTCTCAGTTACCCAAAGGCTATGCCACTTAGTGATGAAGAGGGGACAGTAGGAATCAGTCTGAAGAGAGAAGCTGCCCAGGTAAGTCTTGAGGGTAGTGGACATTCAGGGTAGGGAGCTGTGCAAAGAACTGGAACTTCGCTTCAACACCATACCTAGAACTGAAACCAGGTGAGCTCAGCAGGGGAGCATGTTCACAGCTGGCAGACAGTAGTTCCTGGTTACAGGGTGGGCAGTAAGCCAAGCTCCTATGACCACCACGCAGGCCTCATAAAACATGTCAACTGAAGGCAACTGAGCTATCAGGTTAAACATTCACAGCTTAAGCAACTCCCTGGAGACATGAGAAGTGGCAGGATTCCGGCTGAAGCTATCATTGGGCCCTAAAGCCTGTGACTAGCCTTTTGGTTCCATGGTCCACATTTCTTTGCCATTGAACCCCAGCCCCACAAATGGTTCTCACTTAGCATGAGGCTTGCATGCAAATCTCCCTTGCCCCTCATCTCAAGACACCTCAAGCATTTTATGACAAAAAATGACCTGACATGGACACATGTGATACCTTAATCAATAAAGAAAAATAATAAAACAAAGAAACAACCTGACATGCGATGAACTGGTCCAAATCTACCCCAGGCCCAGGAAGGGAGCCTGATGGGCTCTGCAGCCATGGGGGAACCTGTACTGATCTAGAATAGAGGACGGGGTTTTCTGGGAAAGCTCCAGAGAAATAGGATGCTTAGGTGCCCCTGGGCTGTAACAAGGGGTTAGGCTGAGGTGTGGGAGCCCTGATACCTAGAGCTGCACCCAGAGGGCCTTCCTGCCCAGGGCATTAGAAGGGAGCCCCCCTTATCCTTAAGGAGTGGCTTCTGTTCTTCCTGCCAGAAGTCTCCACTTAGAACCCAGCTACATGAACCCCCTTCCCCACTACATCTTATCTCTCATCTAAGTCTCTTACCCAAAGGCTATGCCACTTAGTGATGAAGAGGGGACAGCAAGAATCAGTCTAAAGAAGAAGCTGCCCAGGTAGCGCTTGAGGGTAGTGGACATTCAGGAGAGGAAGCTGTGTAGGGGTAGGAACTTCTCTTCAACACCAGACCAGGAGAGCTCAGCAGGGAAGCATGTTCACAGCTGTCAATCAGTTCCTGGTTACAGGGCGGGCAGTAAGCCAAGCTCCTATGACCACCATGGAGGCCTCATAGCTCAGACGCCTTTAGTTGACCTGTTTTACCAGGTTAAACACTCACAGCTTAAGCAACTCCCTGGAGACATGAAAAGTGGCAGGATTCCGGCTGAAGCTATCATCGGGCCCTAAAGCCTGTGACTAGCCTTTTGGTTCCATGGTCCACATTTCTTTGCCATTGAAGGCCTATTATTAGGGAGAGCTGGGAGCCAACCTTTGTCACAAGCAGCTTCTTTGCAGGTAGTCTACAGTCTAGATTCTGCCTCTTTAAGGCCCCATCCTCCTCCCCACTTAGACAGGCCTTGTTCTTCTGGTGTGAGAAAAGGATAGGGCAGGCAGTTTCCAGCAAGCCACAGGCTGTCTGCATCTCAGGAGTGGGTCAGCAAGACAGCTCTGCAGCCATGGGGAAACCTGTACTGATCTAGAATACAGAACAGGGTTTTCTGGGAAAGCTCCAGAGAAATAGGATGCCAAGAAGAGACAACTTATTTTATCCAAGACCAAGCAGAGACATCGTGAAAGGTCTCAACTTCCTAGGAGGCTGACCAGCTGCATTTTCAAAACTCCAGTCACAAAGACAACGTCTCATCCTGACAGTGTGCTCAGCGGCAGGCAGCAGGGTGGGGGGACCTGGGAGAAACCCCAGAAAATCTGTACATACAGGAGACTGCGGGGTCCCCAGGCCTGTAGCCCTGAAGGAGAACTGAAGTACTTTCCATGCCACAAACACCAGGAAACTAATTGCATCAGGAAGTGTGGGTGAACCCCTGGGCTGTGCTGGTCCTGGGTCTCTACACACCGGCCCCCAGCCCAGTTTTAAATTGGGCAGAGATGATCCCAAGAGCAGGTCTCTGTGGGCCACAGCTTCTCTGCAGGCAACTGGTTACCCTTGGAGATATCCAGAGACAGACTGAGTGACAAAAGAGAGACTGCAAGAAAGCCCACTGCATGGGAGAACATATTTGCTAATGCTATCCCAGATAAGGGTTTAATCTCCAAAGTTTACAGGTTACTCATACAACTTAAAATGAAGATTGAATGCCCAGCCAAGAAATTGGCAAAGGACCTAAATACTTTTCAAAAGCAGACATACCAAAGGCTGAGAGATATGAAAACATGCTCAAAGTCACTAATCTGTAAGATGCAAATCAAAACAATGGAGGTACCATCTCACACCTGTCAGAATGGCTATCAACAA
>NW_005370945.1:197976-198645 GCF_000412655.1 Myotis brandtii | reverse complement strand
GAACAAAAATAGATCCAGAGACTAAGAAACACTGAACAGACCATCCAACCTCAGAGAGAAGGCAGTGGGGAGGGGTAAGAGATCAACCAAAGGACTTATATGCAGGCATATTTGCATAAGTGATGGACACTGGGTGGTGGAAGCTTGTCCTGGGGGACAGGAGTGGGAGGGGGTCAATCAGGGAAAAAGGAGACATATGTAATACTTTGAACAATTAAAAAAAAGAGAGACTGGCCGTAGCTTTGAAGGCAGACAGGTTGGCCAGGGAGGCAGAGAGAGCCAGGAGCCAAGAAAAATGCTGTAAAAACTGAAGGAAAATTAGAAGGTTGTGCTGAGAGCTCAGTGGTGTGGCTTTGGGGAGTGGTTCACTGAGAACACCCTGGCCATACTTGTTTCCTTTCATGTCAGTTCTGTTTCTTGCCATGGACTCTGATGTTTTATTGTATTAACAAGTTTAATAACATGCAACTTTAAGGACAACAACAAAAAAGTGGAAAACATAAGCGATTGGATTTCCCAGCTCATTCTCAGCAAATGGGAGCCAAATAAGGGCTGCAAATCACTTAGTTCCTACCTGACTACAGCTAAGTAGGCTGGGACCCCTTTAGGACTAGAATGCCCTGTGAACTTCATGTGAACTTCAGACTTGTGACTTGGAGCAGAGCCTAA
>NW_005370945.1:194712-195529 GCF_000412655.1 Myotis brandtii | reverse complement strand
GTGGACGGAGTCGGCGAAGAAGGAATGACACGGAGGCAGCGTTCAGTTGATCAGCAGCCTAGCCAGGTTCTCTAGCCAGGATCTCCAGCCAGGTTCTTTTTTTTTGGCCAGGGCCACATTAGAATTTTAATAGAGAAAATTAGGAGTACCTAAACATTACATATGAAACACAAATTGACATAGCCTACATGAAAATGCCTGAGGGAACAAAGTACAAATTCATGCTTAGAGATTTAGGTACTGGTACTTGATGAAATCACATTATTTCCCAGCAATTCAGTTTCCTCATTTGTGGTTTAGAGTGATAATCAAGTGAGTCAATAAATGAATATATGTATATAAACATACATTAATATATAAAAATTCTATATACTGCCCAGTGCTATTAAAAATACAGATGTTCTCTTAATTTCTTTCAATCACATTTCTTTTGAGCTTTCTGTTGTATTTTCGCTTATACATTTCTTGTTTGAATTTCTTTTTTAAAAACCGTTGATTTACCCGTTTTTCTGTCATGTTAAATTCAAATGCAAGCGATAGACTATGTCCTTTTGTGGGGCATTTAACTTAAACGTTGCCCAGAGAGTGTCCACGAGGGGCTTGCTGACTAATCTTTTCTCCAGATATTCTTCCTCACATTCCATTTTTTCTTTTTTCTCTTCCTCCTGTTCCAGTTTCTTTTTTCCATCCTTTTTTATATCTTCTTCCTTTTCTCCTCCTCTCCATTTTTCCTTCTTTCATCTTTACTATGATTCCTATTGGATTGCTCTGGATTTTTATTACAGGGCATAACTGGTTGTTTCTGTATAGCAAGATC
>NW_005370945.1:147152-194304 GCF_000412655.1 Myotis brandtii | reverse complement strand
ATTAAGAGTTTAACACTGGGCCCCTCCAGACTAAGCATGCAGTCTGGCCTCTACTGAATTTGGCCTGCACCCCACTGCACTGAACCTGCACCCAGAAACTGTTCCTGGGAGCTGCCAGGAGGTGGATGACTTCTAGCTCTGAGGTGGAGGATGATGCAAGCAATGGGACCAGGCTAGGCTTATGGCCACCATCCTGCAGGTGCAGTCAATAGCCCAGTTATGAGATGGGTTCCACAAGCCACGCCCTTCCTCAGGTAAGGTACAGGAGGGTGTGGCGTCTTAGGCCTAAGTCAGCAGGGAAGGCCCAGGAGCTGTTTAGCAATAGGTTGTATTAGAGAACCAAGCATTTATTAGAGAATTCTGTCAAAGAACCTCTAGTCAGTCCAGCTCCTACTTGGGACACCCCCTGCAGGGGTCTTGAGAAGATTTGAGTAGAACCCACAGGAGAAAACCCTCACCTTCAAGGGCTGATCCCTTAACTACCACCTGCTGGCCCAGGGCAACCCCCACTGAGATTTACTCTTTCCAGCTGAAGAGAAACATGTGGGCCAGCAGACTCATTTTAGGTTTTGCCATATTTGAGTTCATCTGCCTGTTCTGGCTTTTGCAGCGGCACACCGCTCTGGGGCTTCCCAGAAGGGGGGCTACCTGCCAGGAGCCTCGGGTTTTGGTTTTTAGGAGTGGGACACAGCAACTAAGCCCTCGATCAAGGTGGGCTCAGGTGGGGAAGCTCCACACCCACTGGCCTTGCCATTTGCAAAGGAGGTCGGCATTTTCCAGCGTCCAGGTCATGCAGATCCTCCTTCGGGCCACATGTTCCAGTGCAGGCCCCAGGTCCAAGCTCTGTCAGCTGTGGGCAGCTGTGGTCTTCAGCTCACCTGCCTGCACGCCCACCCGCCACCAACAGGGCTCCCAGCTCCCCAGCAAAGGGCATTCCTGGGAGAAAGGGTGCGCTCCCCACACAAGGAAGGGAGGAGCTGCCCTGAGAGCTTTCCAAGGCTTTTTCTCCAGTCGAGGGAAACACAGGTTTTCAGAAGTAAGAAAGCAGGAGAAACGTCTCAGAAAGCGCCTGTATTCTTGGCTCCAGGACTTCTGTGAAGAGGACAGGAGGAAGACCCCCCAGGAGGCTGCCAAGAGAGACCCCAACTTTTCCAGGGAGAGCGAGACCCTGGCTTTTAGAGAGAGAGCCAGACCCTGGCTTTCCCAGGGAGAGTAAGATCTTGGCTTTTAGAGAGCCAGACCCCGGCTTTTCCAGGGAGAGCGAGACCCAGGCTTTTAGAGAGCCAGATCCCGGCTTTTCCAGGGAGAGCGAGACCCCGGCTTTTAGAGAACCAGACCCTGGCTTTTAGAGAGAAAGAGCCAGACCCCGGCTTTTCCAGGGAGAGCCAGACCCTGGCTTTTAGAGAGAGAGAGCCAGACCCCGGCTTTTCCAGGGAGAGCGAGACCCCGGCTTTTAGAGAGAGCGAGACCCCGGCTTTTAGAGAGAGCGAGACCCCGGCTTTGAGAGAGAGCCAGACCCTGGCTTTTCCAGGGAGAGCTAGACCCCAGCTTTTAGAGAGAGAGAGCCAGACCCCGGCTTTTCCAGGGAGAGCGAGACCCCGGCTTTTTCGAGGGAAAGCAAGACCCCAGCTTTACGAGGGAAAGCAAGATGCCAGCTTTTTGTGGGAGAGACCCCGGCTTTTCAAAGGATAGTAAGCAAGCCCCGGCTTTTCGAGGGAAAGCAAGACCCCAGCTTTTTGAGGGAGAGCGAGCGACCCCCGTCTTTTAGAGAGCGCCAGACCCCGGCTTTTCCAGGGAGAGCGAGAACCCGGCTTTTAGAGAGAGAGCCAGACCCCGGCTTTCGGAGGGAGAGCGAGCCAGACCCCGGCTCTAAATGAGAGAGCCACAGGCCAGCTTTTGGAGACTGAGAGCCCCACATCTCCTCCCAATACACTCCCTTTTGAAAGGAAGGGAGGCTTCCCCCATCCTCCTGGGCTCTTCAGCTCGGCCCCCCCTCCCTGCAACTCAGAGGAGCCTCTGAGCCACGCCCACCCGCCCAGCTTTCCTCAGCCACACACTAGGCTGAGCAGCAGCCCTCCCCCACCTGGGGTTTTATAGGCTGTGGAGACTGAGCCACACTTCTGCCCTGAAGCTCTCTGGGTGGGCAGCTGGTCCTCTCTTCTCACTGGCTCCCTCCCTCTCAATCAGTAGCTAGCACCCGCCCCTTCACTCATTTCCTGATCTGGAAGTCGCCAATAGCAGGGAAAGGATGGGAGGTTTCCCTGGTGGGCAGCACCCAAGCCCTGCAATGAAGGTGCCTTCCCCCTCCCCCCACCCCGCCCCCCAGCAGAGCCCTGGGTTGGAAAATGAGGGCCAGCTGCTTCGCAGGCTGAATATGTAATTATGCCCCCTGATGCTAACAGAGCATTAAGGTCATGCCCATGTGCCTGGACGATACTCCTTTGGATTTGAGTTTCTCCAGCAGCTCCTTCAAATCAGCATTGTTTCCGGGAAGGAAAGAAAAACGCAGAGTTTAAGAGGGCCCTGCCCCAGCCCTCCCCGACCCCCTCCAAAAGGAGCCACAGGTGGGAGGCATCCTTTAGAAGCCAATTCCCCTGAATCAGTCTGCGAGCCCAGCTGCAGGCCCCCTGCTAGGCCTGAGTAAGGAGATGGGCAGGACGGGCGCCCTTTCAGGAGAGGTACTGCTGAGTGACATGAGAGTTTCAGGTCCGCAGGCGCAGGCCTGGCAGCCAGAAGAAGGGGGCACACAGGAGTCTCTGGGCAAGAGGGTGGCTTTCTGCGCACCGCGCTTGACATAAGACATAACTTGACCTCAGACACCCACTCTGGGGTTAGAAAAACTCCAAGAAAGGAAACATGTTCATCTCAGTGGTTAGTTCTTTTTCTTAGCGCATTTGAAAGTTGCTTTTGTTAAACATCATTGGTTTCTTTATCAAAATACTGTCAACATTCTCTAAACAGCTTCTTCATTCCCCCCCAACTTCCTGTCTTTACTCCTGCTGCTCCCCCAGCCTTTCCTTCAGTTTCTGCCACAAATCAATAATATTCTCTCCTTTTTTTGTGACCCAGCTGAGGTGCTGGGTCTTTGTGGATTCTCCTCTGATCTCCCAGATTGGTCCCACCTGCTCACCAAGTGTTTGCCAAGTCCTTTCTGAGGTGGTGGTGAAGGAATTGAGATGGCCAAGGTCTGGTCTTCTCCCTAGAGAACCTTGCACCCTAATTAGTACATTGCAGTTTGCTTTACTCCATCACAGCATCACTTGTGCTCGGCTGCTCTCTCACGCCTGTCTATGTGGCTCCATTGTAAGCATCTGGGGGGACAGCATTATGGCTTCTTCAACTCTGCATCCAAATGTGATTAAGTGTGACATGTTTCTTTGAATGGCTACATAAGAGAAGGAAAAAGAGATGGATGCAAGGAAATCAAACACGTTCTGCCGCCTTCAGGGTTTTCTCTGTGGCCTTAGAGTTGGGTCTGAGGGGTGACACAAGAGGAAGTTCTGGACTTCCTTGGGCTCTAGAAACAGCTCCAAGTGCATAAAGCTGGCCTGCAAGATCAGGAAGAGCAAATGTTACCGGAGAGGTAGAGTGAAGATACTCCAGGGCAAAAACTAGGCCCCCTTATCCACAAGTTTATGAACTGAAGTCCCACCTGACACAGCTATGAGTCAGCTGTGAGAACTTGGGGTGTGGTATAGTGCAGCAGTTAAACATGCAGATTCGGGGTTCATAGCCTGGCTCAGCGTCTTGTTAGTCACGTGACCTTATGTGACCTTGTACAACTTAGGTAATCTCCCCAGGCTCCAGTTTCTTTACAGGTGACACGGGGATGCTTATGATCATGATAGGACTCACCTGCCAGGATTATTGTGCGGTTTAAATGAGCAAATACATAGAAAGCGCTTGGAATAGTGACTGGCACAGAGTAAGTTCTTCTTATTATTAACATCTACAATATAATAATATATAGCGTAACAAGGGTTAGCTTGCTCTAATTAAAAAAAAAAAAAAAGACAGTCAACATAGACCTAGACAAAAACCTAGGCAAAGAGGCATATCTAGAATTTCTGTGAAGTTCAAGGTTGTTGGTAATGGCTCCTAACCCCTCAGCGTACCCCATGCCTTTCCCCACTTAATCCACGTGCTCTGTTAGAGTCAGAGTCCTGAACCCGGGGATCTGTGTGGCTCAGGGAAAGAAACTGCCTGATGCGTTCACATTCTTATCAGAGAGGATGACTAGCCATTTGCAAAGAAATAACAGGAATTATAAATGATTGCTTTTTCTGTGATGCACAACGACTTTGCATCATGAGGGCTGTCGTCGTATAATGACAATAAGGCACAATCACCTTATTGGTCTCTAATTAGTTTCTGGAAGAAGAGTCTGGAAGCACAAGGGACGTAATATGGCCGATTGCCTCTGTCCCAGAGAAGGGACTGACAAGCAACTATGGGACTGGGGCAGCCCTGGCAGGTGAGTATCTGTTGGGGGAGAGAGTTGCTAGGAGTAAGTGGGTGGAGTTTTCTCCCCTAGCAAAATTCCCTGGAAATTACCCTGCCCCAGGCTGGGGTAGTGGCATAGATGGGCAATTAGATAATTCTCCTTGATGGTGGCTGTAGAGGGTGTGGGGGTGTGAGCAGGGAGGGGTGGAGGCTGTTTTGAAGACACTAGTTTTTCATCAATGTGCCTGGCAGGATGGGGACAGTCATTCCTCTCCACCTGCTCCAAATTCCGTGCTCACCTGGGAGCTCAAGAGCCTGTCTCTAAATTAGTGTGTGTCCCATGTCCCTGTGCACACACATCCCCGGGGACCTTGTTAAAATGTAGATTCTAATTCAATAGGTTCAGGTTGGAGTCTGAGGTTCGGCATTTCCAAATGTTTCCAGGAGATTGTCATGCTGGTCCTGGGAACATCACTTTGAATGACAAGGTCACAGCTTTTGTACCCAACAGCATCTTCATCCCCAGGGAGCCTTTTAGGAATGAAGATTCACAGGCCCCACCTCAGAGGCAGCAGCTCTATTTACACAAGCCCTCCAGGAGCGCTGGTGTCTGCTCAGGTGTGAGGACCACTGTTGTAGAGCATGCAGGAGCTATTCTCATTGGAAGGACAGATGAGGGTTTTCAGAAATGGCATTCAGCCAGCACAGAATGCCAGGGCAAGGAGACATGCCCAGGAAGATACTGAGCCCAGCCCTCTTCCAGCTGTGGTAGGCAGGTAGGCAGGCATGAGCAGAACAAGGACGATGGGCCAGGTACAGAAGGCCACCAGGGCAAAAAGCTCCGGACGCCTAGCAAAGGGCAAAACTAGGAAAATAAGGGCCTCACTCCCAGGGTAATCTTTCCTCCCCTAGCATATTTCTGGTCATGCAGTCAGACCCTCCCCGGACCTTTCCTCTCTGGCATGTTACTAACCATGTGGTAGAGCCCCTTAGAGGAGGAACAAGGAGCCAGAGAATAGCCTCATAGGACTCCCATACAAGCCCTTGCCCAACCACTCCCTAAGCCTTAACCCAGTCGTTCTCCACCTTGGCTGCACATTAGAATCACCTGGGAATCTTTAAAATCCTGATTTCTGGGCCTCATCCTCCAGAAATTCTGTTTCTTTGTTATGGGGTGGGGCCACAACATTAGTAACAAAGAAACAGAAGTTCCCGAGGATGAGGCCCAGGAATCAGGATTTTAAAAAGATTCCCAGGTGATTCTAATGTGCAGCCAAGGTTGAGAACCACTGCCTTAACCCGTAGGGATACCATCAAGGCCTCAGTTGTATTTCAGCTGCAGGCCCAGAAAAGCAGCAAAACCAGACAAGTGAAGGCATGGCTGACAGGATCAGCTGCATTGAACAATGACCCCTTTGCCCACGTCTGGACTAATCAGTAGAAACCAGGACCCTGAAAAACACACGTGGAAAGCTGATGAATATTCTATTGGGATCCTCCCCTCAGACCTCCAGATAAATACCCTCAAGCCCGGACCCAGTGCGGTTCTGCCTACTGAGCAGCCTGTGCCTCCCCGACTCCTCCACCCAGGCACACGCTCCTTGCCTCTCTCTTCCTCCTGAGCTCCAAGGGCCCTACCTTTGCCTCTGTAATTGGTTCCTGAGTGCATTTATCCTATGTCTCATGTCTCCTACCTCTGTGACTGTCTAAATAAACTTTCTCTTATAGTTTGAGTCTTGGATCTGAATCCTTTCTTAGCAAGAACTCAAGTACCGAGGGTGCTGAACTGAGGTCCAATCGCCGGTAACAACTGGTGCTATTTTCTCCACCAACAAAGGTGGCCCCAGGAAAAGTCCTTTGCCCAGGGGGCAGCTGGCAGCGGTCCTGGGACCTTCCACAGAAACTCATTCTGATGATAGGGCATTCCTGCAACGCCAGCATCCCTGAAGAGAAGCTTTGTGGTGGGCATGTAGTGGGAAGGGAAGACGAGAGAAGGATTTCTTGAGGCTGGTAAGAGAGAATGGGGTTGCAGAGAAAGGGGGCCCTGGCCTTGTCGCTACCACCATGCAGAGGACACAGACATGCACTGCCCGTGCTGGCCAGCAGAAATGGAGGTGTGCCTCACAGGAAGCCAAGGCAGAAAGCTGGTGTAGGATGCCCTGTCGGAAGACACTGCAGCTAACCACTAATTTCTGACCATAGAGCAGAGGTTCTCAACCTGTGGGTCACGACCCCTTTGGGGGTCGAACGACCCTTTCACAGGGGTTGCCTAAGACCATCGAAAAACACATATATAATTACATATTGTTTTTGTGATTAATCACTATGCTTTACTTAGTGATTAATTTGTAACAATTAATTGTTACAAATTGTTCACTTTGTAACAATGAAATTGGGGGTCACCACAACATGAGGAACTGTATTAAAGGGTCACGGCATTAGGAAGGTTGAGAACCACTGACATAGAGCCTGAGACAAGCACTGAGTCCACAGGGCCAGAGCAAGACCCTAAATCAAAGCCAGACCCAAGAGTCAGAGACTGAGATGGGGCCAACTAAGTAGAATCTGGGATCATTTCCATGGCACAGGTGAGCTATGTGACATAGGGTTGCAGATGGGGTATGCTACTGGATTAAAGACACAGAGGGGCAACTAGGAGCTGTTTTACACCTCTGTGTTCTTGCTCATGATGTGTCCTATGCTTGGAATACCTGCCCCTGCCTGGTTTCTCATTTGCCAGCTTCAGTTATCCTAAAAGAACCGGCTTGGGTGTCATAGTCTCCAGGGTTCCCTCTGTGACACCATCCTGAGCATCCCCTAAACCTTGTTCTTCTCTGTTGTAGTTATTATTAACCCGACAACAATGATAGGATGGCAATCACTGCAACACAGTTTATGACCGAGTTTTACATGGATCCCCAAGAGCAGTGATCTTTGACTTCATCCCCTCAGTGTTTCCCATGACCCCTGACACATGGCGGGAGCTGATAAAACCAGATGGAGGAACGTGGTGGGGGTTGACTGGATGGTTTGGAAGCATGGCGTGTGGGCCTCAGGCATCTCAGGAACAAGTGGCAAATGGACTCTCTAAAGGCCCACTGCGATGCTAGGAGGCCTTGGGAGGGGTGAGCAGGCAATGAGTAGAAGGAAATGGTTAGGGCTGAGCTGATTTCAGCAAGAACTACGTAATTCATATCACCCTACATTCCCAAATCTAGACTCGGAAGGGACAAGTATCAATAATCAACTGAGCAAATAAACATCCTAAGACTGAACACCACCTATGCCCAATGCTCATCCAGTCCAGGTTTGTACCCTACACCTCTGGGACAGAAGAGGCTGCAGAAAATTCAACATCTCCTCCTCATACACAAACCCACAACTTGAGATGTGTTTTTTTGCAGTGGGAGAAAGGTCAAAAGGCCACATTTAAATTTAGGGAGAGGAACCAGTGAGAGGAATCATGATCTGATGGCTTCTATCCCTATTTAATTATTTCATTACTAATTAATAGGGTCATTACTGCATTCTGAAGGGAGAGAACTATGATTCAAGGTTAATGCTGTTGCTGCACGCATCACACCTCAAATGATGTTATAAACATGCCCAGAGTGTTTAATTGAACCTATAAGTAACAATGTAATTACACTCAATAATGTATGTGCCTCGTATTTATTTGTTTCTCTCTGAGGTGCAGAGAGCCCACGTGGGTGGGTTAGGGAAGCTCACAGTGACTCATTGCAACAACTTGTTCTCCATCTCCCTAGTCCTATCAGCTCTTCCCTGCCCACCTCCCTCTCAGTTACAAGTAATAGGTGTCCTGTTCACAAGAAATCCATCCCCTCTCCTTCCTCCACTTCCCACCGGGACTAGGTCTAACCTCAATGTTTCCAAAGAGAGAGGGGCGGAGAGAAGGGAGGCAGAGAAAGCAGCAGTTGCCTGAGCCCATATTTTAGTCTTGCCAAGGAGCCATGATTCTTCAAACCTATGTGTCTTAATCCCTCAGAATTGCAATCACAAAAATATCATAGACTGGGTGGCTTATGAACAACAAACATTTATTTCTCAGTGTTCTGGAGGTTAGGAAGTCCAAGACGTGTCCGGTGAGACTCCGCTTTCTTGTCAGCTGCCTTCTTCCTGTAGCCTCCCATGGTGGAAGGGATGGGGGTGGAGGGGGTCTCTAGGGCTTCTTTTATGAGGGCACTAATCCCATTAATCAGTGGTCCACCAAAGGCCCCACCTCCCAAAGGCCTCACCTCCAAATACCATCACATTGGGGGGTAGATTTTAACATGAATTTTGACGCGTGTCAGAGGTGACACGCGAACTCATTTTTTTGGTTGATTTTTCTTTGTTAAATGGCATTTAAATATATAAAATAAATATCAAAAATATAAGTCTTTGTTTTACTATGGTTGCAAATATCAAAAAATTTCTATATGTGACACGGCACCAGAGTTAAGTTAGGGTTTTTCAAAATGCTGGCACGCCGAGCTCAAAAGGTTCGCCATCACTGACCTACCTGGTTTGACAGCCAGTCCCACTGTTCAACAGTTCCCAGGGTCCTCTGTGGAGGCACAGCCACCCTCTCTGGCACTACACCCCTTTGTAATGAGCACGTACACGTTTTGGCCAACAATTCCCCAATTTTCACCCCTGAGTTCCTTCACTGTTCTTGGGCGAGTGCCATCTGGTCCTAGTGGTTTATCTACATTTAGTTTGTCAATTAGCTATAAAAATCACTTGGACATTTACTGCTATTTGAGTTGGTATCTTTGCCTTGTCAGTCCCCAGAGGCACTGGGGAAGTGGGAATTTTATAGAATCACACAGGATCATGAAATTTCAGAGCTGAGAGGGTCCTTGGAGAGCCTTTTAGAGGAAGCAGCATCTGTCCATTCACTCAGGTATTCATTTACCCTAGAAATAATGACCGAGTACCTGCTACATGCCAGGCTGGGTGCAAAGCAGACTAACATTTCCCCAGGGTGTTTGTCAGCATCACTCTGCAAGTCAGTGGCTAAGCTGGGGCAAGAAATGAAGCCCCCTGCCCCCTGCTATTCTGCCTTCCAGAGCCATAGGGACAGGGCACCAGGAGATGAAAGATTAAAAATTGAGATTAAAGGGAATTATTGGGGATGGAACAAAGGAAACTGGGAGAATGAGGGTTGAATATAAAGAGGTCAAAATGAAGGAAGGTAATATTGAATGGAAGAGAAAGAAACTAAGAAGAGAGAAGGAATAGGATGATTTCTGACTGGGGTTAGGATTGAGAAAATAACTGAGGGGTCTCTAACCACTTTATCATCTTTTTGCCTTACTAGGGGCCCAGTGCATGAATTCGTGCACCTTGAAAGGAACTGTGGGCCATGAGGCTGCAGTGGGTACAGGGGTGGGTCTCAGCTCCTCCTGCTGTGACCCCTGGTCCTCTGTCTGCCAGCAACCCCGTTCCTGCCGCCGCCGCTCCCACGCGCTGATGGAACCAGAGCCAGGCACCGGCAGCAGATATGAGCGGTGGCTCTGGCGCTGGCTGCTGGTGCAAGCAGGGCCGGTGCCAGCAGTGGGTGTGAGTGGCAGCTGCTGCCCTGATCGCCCCTCAAGAGCAGGGGGAGGTGGAGAAGCCCTCAGGGGCAATCGGGGCCGGTAGCCACCTTTTGCACCCACTGACAGCGCCAAGCAATTGGGACTGGTGCTGAGCACCAGCAGTGGGTGCGAGTGGGGCTAGCGCCAGCAGCAGGTGCGAGTGCCGGGCAGGACTGCAGTGTGCAGGAGCAAAGAATTTTCAGTAACCACCAGAGGCTCGCCTCGATGACAGCGACTGGCGCCCCACCTTGGTCTGGCGCCCCCACTCACCTGCTCTACCATCCCGCTGCGGCCAATGGCCGCCATGTTCTGCGCATGCCCCCTGGTGGTCAGCACGCGTCATAGCAACCGGTTGTTCAGTTGTTCTGCTGTTCGGTCTATTTGCATATTAGCCTTTTATTATACAGGATTTCTTCCCACCTTTACTCTGGTTGGCAGGAAGGGAGGTGGAGGTGAGGCATCCATTGCTGTCCATCAAGCTTATTATACTGTGAGAGATCATCATTATCATCAAGGGAGAGGTTTATTATTCTGACAGGCGATCCCCTCTCAAATCTCTGCTCCCAAGGGGATGGTGAGAACCACTGTGACTCTTACAAGAGGAAGAAAGAACTGATGGGATTAGCCAGCTTCAATTATGCAGGGCCCTGGCAACATGTGGCCAGCAATTTGGGGGTAGGGAAGAGGCATAAAAGGAAGCAGTCCAGGAGCGAAGGAGAAGGAGAGGGAGGTATCATGTAGGAAGATGCTGGTGAGAGTGGCAGATTTTGCTACCCCCCAAATATGCTTTTTAGGAGAACTGATTATTTCAAACTCATTATTTTTTAAGAAACAAAAGACTTAGGAAGAACCTTTGACCTTCCCCCTAACTGCCCAAAGGAATTTAGACAGAGGGCCTGCTCCAGGAAGGGAGCTATCAGCACAGATGACTATAATGGTTACAGACAGGGAGGAACCATAAAGGCCCACTAGACAAAAGTCCTTTCTGTGCCCCATTGAAAAAGATGGCCCTGCAGCCCTGGCTGATGTGCTCGATGGTTAGAGCATGACCCCCACTGGGGCGTGTGCAGGAATCAAACCAATCAGGGTGTCTCTCTCACATTGATGTTTCTCTTTCTCTCTCTCTCTCTCTCTCTCTCTCAAAAAACAAACAAACAAACAAACACAACAAAACAAAAAAACAATGGAAAAATATTCTCTGGTGAGGATTACAAAAAAAAAAAAAAGATGGCCCTGCAAATGTTTACCAATGTTTGTTAAGCAAACATTTGCTTCTCCATCTCCATGTGAATTGTCTTCCTGCCGTTTGAAGTCCCAAACTACTCCGCTTTCTCTTTAGCTCAAGTTGGCACATCAGCCAATTTGCCCTGGACTCCCATAGTCTTAAGAATCCCCTGGATGTACATATGTAATTAAGTTTGTTCATGTTCTCCTGTGAATCTGCCACAGGTCAATGTGATGACTAGACCAGCCAAAAGAACGTTGAGGGAAAGAGGGAAAGTGTTTTCCGCCCCCAGCACTGGGCACTGTAAAGAAACATGTTGCTCTGTATTTAGACTTCAGGTGTTTATCATGGGCTATTCCCCAAGCCCTTCCAGAGAGCATTCCAACAAGAAGGAAGGGATCTCATGCCCAGGAGTCCAGGGCCAGGGGGATGACGACGTAGCTCAAGGCGGAAAGCAAGGATACAAAGTGGAGGGATGTGTGGTCGAGTCTGTTATTGTTCAGTGTATTTGCTGCCTCTCCCAGTGGGAAAACGATGTATCCCCCACCCTATTGACAGACTCAGTTATGTGGCTTTGTGTGTCCCTCCTTGCAGAAGAATAAAAATCTCCACTCCTTTGAACTCTGGGTTGCAATGTGAATCACTTTAACCATAAACTGTGAACCTGTCTCATGTGTTATTCTAAGCAGAAGGTTTAAAAGCCAGCTGTGGATCTGCCATTTCTTTTTCCCTTTATGAGTCTGATAATCTTGGGCTTCTCTGTCAGCCCTGGTCCTGGAGTGAAGACAGCATGGGGCAGATCCACAAGCTGACAGTGAGAAGCCCAGAAAACAGAATCCTCACTGGACATGGAACACGAGTGAGAAAGGAAACTCCATTGTTATACGCCATTTAGAGTTGGGGGTGTTACCACAGGATACCCTAGCTCGTCCTCACTCATACAGGGGGCTCTGGGAGCTGCTGAACCAGGACATTACTGGCAACAAATCAGAAAAGGTCAAAGCCAAGAATTCAGCTATATGAAAAACTCTAAATCAAGGACGGATAAATAACAATGGGCCTGGCTGGTGTGGCTCAGTGGTTGAGCAGCGATCCATGCACCAAGAGGTCACTGGTTCAATTCCTGGTCTGGGCACTTGCCTGGGTTTTGGGCTCGATCCCCAGTGGGGGCCGTGCAGGAGGCAGCCAATCCATATTTCTCTCTCATTGATGTTTCTATCTTTCTCTCCCTCTCTCTTGAACCTGTCTCATGTGTTATTCTAAGCAGAAGGTTTAAAAGCCAGCTGTGGATCTGCCATTTCTTTTTCCCTTTATGAGTCTGATAATCTTGGGCTTCTCTGTCAGCCCTGGTCCTGGAGTGAAGACAGCATGGGGCAGATCCACAAGCTGACAGTGAGAAGCCCAGAAAACAGAATCCTCACTGGACATGGAACACGAGTGAGAAAGGAAACTCCATTGTTATACGCCATTTAGAGTTGGGGGTGTTACCACAGGATACCCTAGCTCGTCCTCACTCATACAGGGGGCTCTGGGAGCTGCTGAACCAGGACATTACTGGCAACAAATCAGAAAAGGTCAAAGCCAAGAATTCAGCTATATGAAAAACTCTAAATCAAGGACGGATAAATAACAATGGGCCTGGCTGGTGTGGCTCAGTGGTTGAGCAGCGATCCATGCACCAAGAGGTCACTGGTTCAATTCCTGGTCTGGGCACTTGCCTGGGTTTTGGGCTCGATCCCCAGTGGGGGCCGTGCAGGAGGCAGCCAATCCATATTTCTCTCTCATTGATGTTTCTATCTTTCTCTCCCTCTCTCTTCCTCTCTCTCTAAAAATCAATAAAAACATTACAAAATTAAAAATAATAATAATACGGGGTGGAAAGATTTGTGTGTCCAGAGGACTGGAGCATGTAGATCCTTTGTGCTAGAAGAGAAACTAAGGATTACAATGAGACAGCGTGGGCCAAGCGTGTCCAACTCAAAGGCTAACCTGGGCCAAATAAACGAGGCATGCAGCCCGCAGGACGCAAGTTTGACATGCCTGGCGTAGGCCTTACCTAATGACAGGATGGGCTCTGGAGCCAAATCCCTTTTCCTCTATTTCTTGGACAAGTTCCTCTGTGTCTCAGTTTCCCCTTCCACAAATGGAGGTAATAAAAACAACACCTCACTATAGGGTTGTTATTGGGGCTACATGAGTTACCCACATGTAAGTTATCCCCATTTGCTTAGAACACATAATGAATTAGTCACTTACAATGAGTTAATAACGTGTGCTTGTGAGTTGAGTATCCTGCTCATAGTAGATACTCAACATGTTAGCTCTTAGTACTATTCTTTTCAATGCTCCCATTTTACAGTCAATAAAACTAAGTTCCAGAGAGGATACAACACTTCCTAGAGATCACACAGCCTGCAGACAGTATCATTTCACTGCAGCCCGCCAGGAAGGGAGCTGGTTCAGCAAGTAAAGGGTGTGCAAGGCCAATGACGAGCATTTTATTTGCCCTTAAGCCAAAACAGTTGTTAGTAAATTAAACATTGATCATAAAGGGGCCTCCAATTAAGATCCACTAATTACATCACCAGCTCAATTGTCATGCAATTATCTACAATTACCCCAGAACAAACATTGAATTACTTTCCTCTTAATACATTAAGCTAATATTACTCCTCAAGCCCTGGGATAGGAATACGGAAACATTTAATCGACATGGAGACATGAAATCAGAGAATTAATGAGACAACAGCCACACTGCCCTGTCTTCAGAGTGACTCGTCCCTGGGATAATGAGAAGGCAGCGGACAGGGGAGGGAAACCCTATGTCTGTGTCTTCCTTTCCTGTAATTGTGGAGGCGAGGTGGCTGGAGACAGAAATGTGAACCTCCCTGAATGGAGTTGACCAGAATCCTCCAAGGGTGACTGAAGCTGTCATTGGTGGAACCTGAATTGCAGTGTAACTTCTCTCTCTGCTCAATCTTGCTTCCTTCCTTCCTTCCTTCCCCACAGATGTCAATCCCCGAAAATGCACTTTCTAGTGCACATCCTGAACACTAAATTGCCTTGTGCAATCTGTTCCCGAAAGGCCATCTGCAGCAGAAAGCCACTGATGTTTCTGAGCTGAGAAGTGGCATCATCTGACTCACACGTCAGCAGGCTGTGACTGAAGGGAGGAGAGAGGTGGAGCAGAGATGCAGGTGAGGAGGCGATTGTTGGGGGGAATTCTGGGTCTATCAGTGATGGCGAACCTATGACACGCGTGTCAGAGGTGACACGCAAACTCATTTTTTTGGTTGATTTTTCTTTATTAAATGGCACTTAAATATATAAAATAAATATCAAAAATATAAGTCTTTGTTTTACTATGGTTACAAATATCAAAAAATTTCTATATGTGACACGGCACCAGAGTTAAGTTAGGGTTTTTCAAAATGCTGACACGCCGAGCTCAAAAGGTTCGCCGTCACTGGTCTAGATGCTCTGCTCTAATGGGTGGACAGGCGGTCACAGCCGGGGGCCTGGAGGAGGAGGATTCTGAGAGTCTGGCATGGGGCAGGGTGTGGGGCTCAGTCCCTGCAGGCAACTGTCCCTCCAGCCTTGCCCTTTGCCTGGGACGGGTTCTGTCTGAAGGGCAGGAGCCTGTTCCTCCAGCTCCCCCAAAGTCCCCTAGAACTGTCCCTGTGTAACCTGGGCCCACGGAACCCTGGCCCCGCCTTCACAAAATGCCGGTGGGTTTGGTTTGGAGAGGGAGCTATTAGATTTATATCATAGGGACAGTTATTTCACAGGCTGCTGAAGTCGCTGTAATAGATTAATAATCTGCAATATGAAAGGTATGACTGATTTAAGCCTGTCTGTCCAAGGAAAGCTGTGTTGGATTCACAGGCTTCCAGATGCACAGAGAGAGCAATTCACTCAGCCTTGAGGACCGGGGAGGGGTCTTTGATGTAAACCTCTCCTTAAAGTCTTCTGAAATGTGAGTCTGTTCAATCCTGGCTCCGCCACTTACCAGCCACGTGACTTTAGTCAAGTGATTTAATCTCTGAACCACTGTCCTCCGCTGTGAAAAGGGAATGAGTGCAGCACGGAACAGTCCACCTCTCTGAGTTGTAACGTGTGAGACACAGACGTGGCCGTAGGGTAGGTGCCGAGATGACAGGGAAAGGTGGCGTGGGGATGGCGCTCCGTGACTTCCTCCGGAACAGGTGCCGCTGGGGAAAGAATTTGGACTTTCCCAGCCCAATGTGAGGATTCTCACCTCCGGCCCCTGGGGCCCCTGTGACGCATTTCTCCGCAGTGTTTGCATTCATGAACATCTCTCCCTGTGCTTCGATCTGACTGAAAGACAGGGGAGGACATTTCCAGATATTGAGTGCCCGTCTGTGCCAAGAACTCTGCTGGCTGTTCTAAACATATTACTTCAGACAATATCCCCCGATTTCTGTTAAGAAAATTTGTGGAAGGCTTTGAAATGGGGGAGGGGACCCAACTACAACAGAAACATAGCTGTTGGGTGTTTTCTTGAGCAGCCCGCCAGGTTATCTGACTGTGTGGGGGCCGGGCATGTGACTGTGGAACTAGCCACAACTCTGGGGGTCCTGGGAAACTGATAGCGATGCAAAGGACTCTCATCCTCAGAAATGAGGTGGGTGCGGTGGGGGTGCCGCTGGTTATTTCCGGTGGTGACTGACCGGTGTTGCAGATGTTTGTAATTTTATTTCAGAATTCCTGATCACTTACAGATGTCTTCTTTGAATTCTCCTCTCAACTGGTTGTCATATCTTATGGTTCCCCCATTCATTAATGACTTAAATAAAATCTTTGAGATAGAGTCATTTTATGTTCATAGGAGTCATGAGCTTAACTTAAAAAAAATATCCTTTAATAATACCTATCAGAAAATTGAGAGACTTACAAGGTCATAGATGTTCGGCACATTCTGGCGCTCCATTATGCTCTTCTTGGGGTCCTTGCCCCTCCCGCGATTGTCCTGTTATTCTCATTGTAGGTCTCATGATTCACAGCCTTCAGCTTCCAGGAAACCGCCTCACCCAGTTTCCAGTGACCGCCTCCACCCGGCCCCACCTGCACCTGGCCCCACCGGTTACTCTGACTGACCCTTACAAGAGACATCAATATCCTGCTCCCCCTACTCTGCCCCACTGATGCTGTTGAGGTCTCAGCCCTGCTGCTAGCAGATGTCACAATCAACTTGTCATTCTTTACCCGTTTTGGCCTCCTGCATTCCTCCTTTGGCGACCCTAACAATAGAGTTGCTCTTCGAGCTGGGACTTGACCTTGCATCTATCTGTTTCTTTCCATTTGGTGGAACTGCCTCAACATGTCATGTCCTACTGACTCTTGTCTGTGCCTTTTCTCTCCTGCCTTTTGTGAGTCCTGGGAGGTCTGGGCCTCCCTCGGGAGTAATTGCTTTGTGAGCGAATGAAGGGGAAGGAAGGGTCAGACAGTTCTGGGCCCTGAAATTCACATCCTGGACTGACAGGTAAGGAATGGGCTAAGCAGAGTCAGAAGTGCTGTGAAGAAGGGCTTGTGTGTGGAGATAGAAAGAATAGACCGAAAGGAGAAATGCCTGGAAGCCCAACCTAGGTCCCTCCTCATCTCTCCCTCCACCACCACCTCCCACCACCTCCTTATCCAGAATTCTCCCTGTGATTCTGGTGTGGAGTGAGGATTGAGAAAAGGCCCCATCTCCTCTCTGAAAGACCTTGGGTTTAGCCTCCAAATTTTCCCGTGAAATGCCATCTCATTGAGTCCTTCTCCGGGTCCCACAGCTGTATCACTGGATCAGCCCAGATGTTTAGGTGAAACTTCTGACTTGTGTTCTCCAAATTCAGATTCTCCCTTGCTGATCCCTCTCACATAACTACTCCTACCACCTACAGTTTTGTCCCTGAGCGTGGAAGGCCCTCCTGGCTGGTGTTAGAAATATTAAAAAGCATTTGCTGAGGAATGATGAGGGGCACACTTTCTCCTCCTCTCATTCTCTCCTTGATTCACCCAACTAGTATTTTTATCAGATGCTTACCCCACTGGCTAACATTCTAAAGCATCACATGGGGACTTCTAAGATTTATAAGAAAGAGACTTTCTGATGGGAAAACCGTTTAAAAAATAACTGTCTAATGACAGTGCAATCCCTCGCCCTTCCCTGCTTTCTCAGTCTCCAAGCTCCTCGCACCATCTAAGCTTTATACATCTCTTGTTATTGTCTCTCGGCTTGAGCAGAAAGCCAGCCCCATGAGGGCAGGAACTTGGTGTCAGTTTTGTCTCTTGTTCACTCCCTGGCATCTAATGAACAATCAGTAACTAAATGTTTCAACGAACAAATGCGCACCTATGTCCCGGGTTGATGCTGGGTGTTTTTACATATCATCTCATCATCATATCAGCCGGTGAAGCACATTTAATCCCTTCCATTTCAGGGATGAGGAGACTGGAGTCCAGGAGCTGAGTTCCCCAAGGGTGACAGACATAGAAAATGCCGGAGCCCGGATTCCGGCGCAGGACTCAGCTGTGACACCTGCAAACGCCTGTCAGGCAGGAGGTGCCCACAGGACCCAGTCCGTCAGGCAGCAGGGCGGAACCAGGGGGTCGCTGACAGCCACACTGACCTGCATGTGAAGGACATGAGTGTGGGCAGGAGCAGCAGGGGCTGCCTCTGGAGGAGAAGGGTCTGGAGCCTGGAAGGGCATGGCCAGGACAAGACAGGCTCAGATTCCGTGAGGTGGGATTGGGCCATGAGGCCAGACCATGAGTGCATATGGGGAGCAGGGAAAATATGGGAAGTTAGGAGCTGGTTCTGCATTCATTCATTTATTTATTTATTCATTCATTCAACATGTATTAAATATCTACTGTCTTCCAGGTAAAAAACCAAGCTCTGGGAATATAAAAGTGATTAAGACATAACATTTGCTCTCCAGGGACTTGCAGTCTGGAGGCGGAGAAGCAGACACCAGCAGAAGTTGTGGGAAATGTTTGCAAGAGCTCAGGAGGCGCAACAATAGACCCCTTGAGCTCACGGGAAGGGAGCTTCAGGAGGGCGGGTGAGGTGCAGAGATGGTGTCACTGAAGAGTCCTGTCTTGAGCTGAATTTTTAAAAATACATTTTTATTAATTTGTTTTTCAGAGAGTGTGGAAGGGAGAGAGAGAGAGAGAGAGAGAGAGAGCCATTGATGTGAGAAATATCAGTCAGTTGCCTCCCATACACACCCTGAGCAGGAATCGAACCGGTAACATTTCAGTGCAACCTTTTGGATGACTGGTTGGTGTTAGTTGGGAGCTGGGGAGCTCAGAAGAGAGCTCCAGGCAAGAGTAGCAACAGATGAGAGTCATGAGATGAGCTGGTCAGGGGACCCTCCCTTTAGGGGGCTGCAGAGGACGCACACCGAGACAAGGCAGGGAAGACTGGTGGGGGCCTGGTCATACAGTCCTGCTGGCTGTGCCAGGGGACGCTGACTTTATTCCGTACACCAGGGCCCCAAAGCTTTGTGTGTAAAGTACCAGATGGTGCTACAGAAGCAGCCACGGACAGTGTATAATGTGTGGGCGTGGCTGTGTTCCAGTGGAAATAGCCTGTAACATGGCAAGAGCTTGCGTGCCTATCACAGAGGATGGGCGGCCCCAGCAGTGTTCCTTGGAGAGCAGCAAAGAACATTTATGAGGCTAGACATAAATGAGGCATGCGGCCCGCCGGGCGTAAGTTTGACATGCTCGGGCTAGACTGTGCCAGAGAGACAGAAACAGGAGACTGGTTGGGAGCTGGGTGAAATAGCCCAACTCTGAACTTACACTCTGAGTGGCATGGCAGCCATAGGAAATGAAAAGAGATGCAAAACCCACCTAGTACAGGGAATGCAGGGACTCATTTTACGGCTGTGTCTCCTTCAGGGTTTGAGGATCTGATCAGGAATGGGTGTCTAGAGGCCGGGCCGAAGTACTAGGAGTTAGCAAGTCGCCTCTGCTTGTCTATAGTATTATGGGGACTTGGAAGCTAAACTCACGCAGGAGATGAAGTGGACGAAGAGTTAACGGTGGATCCCAGATCGGAGCACGGGGAGGAAGAAGAGAAGTGGCAGCGCTGTGGTTTAATTCTAGGCAGCGCCCTGCTGCTCTCTAAGAGATATGTAGATACAGATAGTCATCAGGGATTGCAAAACGAATCAGAAAAAAAGAATGCTTCCATGTTACTGCAAAGCAGAGATTCTTTTTAGAAGCAAAAATTACCTGCAGGTGGAAGGCAAGGCATTGGGGGTGGTGAGCGTGGGGAGAGGCGATATCTCCCCAATCAGCGTTTTGCTAACTGGGGAAGAAATGGATACATCTGGAAAATATGAAACTGTTTGCATAAGCTATGCACTGGCTGCTCAGCCCGTTTCTCAAAGCCCAGGTGTTACATAAGATAATGTTGCTAAAATGCTTGGGACTTAGGGAGAGAGACTGTATAAACATGTGATTTTACTCTAGCTCATAAAAAATGATTGTGTGGAAACCTCAAACTCTGTGCACTATAAATAAATGGCTCCCCCTCTCATTTTATGGCTGTGCCTCGTTCAAGGTTTGAGGATCTGATCAGAAATGGGTGTCTAGAGGCCGGGCCGAAGGACTAGGAGTTAGCAAGTCGCCTCTGCTTGTCTATTGTATTATGGGGACGTGGCATGTGGGGAAATAGAGACAGTGTGTAGGTGTGTGTGGGCATGTGCTCCTGGGTGCTTCGGACCAGGCCTGGGAAGAGAAATCAGTGACTGGAGAGTTGTCAGCAGGGGACCAGGGCGTTGATTGGCTCCGGTAGCTGAGTCTGTACAAAATGTCAAGGGAACCTGACCTCTGTGCAGCTCCTTGGCAATCCCATTTTCTCAAGTAAAATAACATGTGAAATGCACTTGTTTTTAGCAGCAACGTTTTGTTTTATTTGCCCACAGGGCACAGACGATGGTGCCTCTGAAGAGCCAGCTGTGTGTGCAGCCTGAGGTCTGCTCCCTGGAGCACGGGCTGTGAGAACTTGTGTGTTTCCAGAAGATCCGCACAAAGAAAGGGAGGAGCCTGAGAGGACAGCCAGTGCTTCAGGTCCTGGGAATCTGTAGAGCACTCCCTGGCTTTTCCACCCGGCACTTTTCTGTGACTTCAATAAGACGTAGCCTACTGGTGTCCACTCGGTACAAGAGCAACCTGGTGGGGTGGGATGATGGCAGGATAGTAAGAAGCTAGGGAAATTCCTTGGCAAGTGGAATAAGGGAGAGTGAGACAAAACAATTAAACAAGGTCAAAGGACTTGAGCAATTTACAGCCAGCTAATGAATCACAAGTTTGCATCTTCCCTAGCCAAGGACACTTAGAACAAGTGGTTTACACCTTCCAGACCATCCCTAGATAGGCTGGCCTCGATCCCTGCCCTTCAATGGCATTCTTTAAAAATAAAACTAACCAGAAAAGAATCCTGACTTTTCTATATGCACATTTATTAAAATAAATTTTAATGATTTTTTACAGAGAGGAAGGGAGAAGGATAGAGAGTTAGAAACATCGATGAGAGAGAAACATCAATCAGCTGCCTCCTGCACACCCCCTACCGGGGATGTGCCTGAAACCCAGGTACATGCCCTTGACCGGAATCGAACCTGGGACCTTTCAGTCCACAGGCCAACACTCTATCCACTGAGCCAAACCGGTTAGGGCTATATGCACATTTTGATGAATCAACATATTGAAGGACACACCTGAAAAGCTAATGAATATTCTATTAAGACCCTCCTCTAGGATTCCTGCTGGCCAAAGAAAGATGAAAAGCCTCAGGGCAAAGGACCCATGGTGCCCTCTTGCTAGAGCACACCCACACCTTGTTATCTCTACTCTTTTTTTAAACTCTAAGGGTCCCCAGGAGACGTACAACCAGGGGAGCAGCAGGCAGCAGCAGCTTGTCCCAGGCTCACCCCCTGAACCTCTCTCTCCTGTTGCTTCTACTACCTTGAGCCCTTCCTCTGTATCACTGTCCCCAGCTTTAATAAACTCTCAATAACCTGGTCTCGTATTGTGAAATCTTTCCTGCAGTCAGTCAAGAGCCCACACACTACTGGTGGGCCCAAGGCAGACCTCAGGCCCAGTCCCCGTCTGGTAACAGGATGGGTTGGAGGGTGGGAGAGATGAATACATAATTATAATGGGAATCCTTCCTTCCTCATTACCCTGGAAGAGTCCTGCTACCACCACGGGGAGTCCAGGTATCATGGACACAAATAAGGGTTTCAGATCCTGGGTCTACCACTTACTATATGGCAGGCCTCAAGCTACTTGCTTAATCTCTGGAACCTTATTTCCTCATCTGTAAAATGAGCCCCCCCAAATCTCCAGGCATGTTGAAGACTGAAAACCACCAAGCTCAGGACCTACCCATTCTGTGTATACTAGCCTGTATGTCAGGGGTGGGGAATGTCATCTGGCCTGGCCCTGCCAAGGCATTAGGGGTGAGTTAGCTAAATGTTTGACTAAATAGAGCAGCTTAACTTTTAAGTCGATAATTTTGTATGACCCGACAATGATGTTATAAATATCCAAATGGCCCTGGGCAGAAACAAGGTTCCCCATCCCTGCTACATAATCAAATACGATACTTGTCAAGTCCGATTGCCAACCAGAACCAGGGAGTTCTGACTTCCTGGGTCAAGTTCAAGCCTGGTTTTCACTGAGCTTCTCGCAAGGGCTCAGGGGTTATTTGGGGCCCCGTTGCTGACACCTTCTTTCCGTTCCCATGTGCTGACGGGCTCCATGCTGGGCACGGTGGGCAGACAGAGTACGTTGGTCCTGCTGCCTGTGGGTTGAGAGGTACAGCACGAGCACAGATCACTGTGGTACAAAGTGGAATGTGAGGCGGGCTCTGCGGATGGCAGGGGGTGGGGGTGGGACAGCGCAGAGGGAGAGCCTTCTTTGGCTCTGCAGAGTCTGCTGCATCTTAGCTGTGCAATCCTGAGCACAGCACGGAGCCTCCCTGAGCTGTGTCCTCTTCGTCGGCAGGATGATGGAGATGGTGACTTATGAGGTCATTGGGACGAGTAGATGAAACAACATGTAGAAAAGCATGTAGCCAAGTGCTGAACTGGATTGGGTTGTTATGATTAGCAGGTTTGAGTTTGTAAGTTAAGTTTCCCTCCTACCCCTCCCTTAGCACACCCTGCTGCTGGAGTCTGCGCTGTGGGCTGGAGTGGGGGCGGGGGGAGCTAGTTCTGGGCTCCCAGGGAGTGCGCTGGTGCTCTCTCTCTATGTGCTGAGGGCTACCACGGGGCCTGGTAGGCCAGAGTGGGGCTCTGCTACAGTCGCATACCAACAAAGCATGTGTTTCATGAATGGCCAGAGAGAGAACCTACATCCCAGTGGCAAGAAAGGATGAGGAAAAATAAGGCTGCCCCGATCTCTTCCTTTATCTGCCCAGCCCCTCTCTGCACCCCTTCACTGTGCTCGGCCCCAGAGAGGCTGCCCTGTCGGGACTGCATCAGCGGGTGCCTTGTCCTGGCGTCTGATTGTGTTAGTGGGAAGTGCCGGCAGCAGATCGGAGAAAGGTGGACCGTGAGCTGAGATATTTGTTGCCTGGATTCCTCCTCACCAGCTCACTGGTTGATGGCTGGAGTCTACATGTCTTTCCCTATGGCTGCTGTCTGTAGGCTCAGGGAGCTACAGCATCCTGCTGTTGCTAACACCCATGCTACAGGCACCTCAACCCACCCACACCCAGACCCGTCATTGGTCTCCCCATTTGACTTTACTGTCCATTAACACCCGGGGACCTGAACTTTCACAAAACTTGTAGGAGAAATGAGGAAACGATGAAAGTGTTTAGTGAAGGTTAATGAGAGTGTGCCTTAAGGAGCTGGAGCAGGATGCTGCTGGGAGGAGCGAGTGTAGGACGCTTCTGAGGGGGCAGGAGGTGGGCATGCTCCAGGTGTCAGGAGTGAGGTCTGAGGAACCTGCGGGCAGGACCTAGAGAGCAGAACCCCAGGGAATCCACTTCCTCAGGAGCCAGGGGAGCAGGAGAGAAGGTGCTGGCTTTGACCTGGGAGGAGAAGGGGCTGGATCTAGGGGTGAGACAGTGTCTCCAAAGCCTGAATACTGAGTGAAGCAGGATTTAGGGGTACACCTCCTCCCGCAGCTTCCTTGTCGCCGAGGCACATCCTGCCAGCTTCCCTGGCTGCGGACATGCGCTCTGATGGACCCATGGCCCACGGTGCAGAGGCCACACACTAGGGCCATGAAGGGGAAAGACCCAGGGTCTTTGGAAGAAAACCTCTGAGTCCCAGACAAGAGATGCAGGAAGCAGACTGGAAAGGACGGGCATATTCTGGGGGTTCCCAGGCTTTGGCCTGCCTGGTAGTGGGGGCCAAACTGAGGAACACGACCCTAGGCCCCGGTCCCTGGGGTCCTAGGGGACTGTGTGCATGTGCAGGGGTTAGGGCTGTGTCTGACCCAGAACTCAATGGCTCCGTTTTCTGCTGAGTCAACAGAGTTCAAGTTCTGTGGAGGAGCTTGGTCATTATATTGGAGACAAATGTCGGCTTAACTATCCCCACGCCAGACAGGTGTGTAGGTCCCCTTGTCACACAACACATGAGACCCATACACCCCTTTCGTAACACTGACCACGCATGTATGTGCACAGTCTGCCTCCTCAGCTAGACTCTGTCCCCAAGGGGTCCTGCCTGTCTGGTCTCACTGCAGAATCCCCCACACCCAACCCCCAGTGTGAGAGGTGACCTGCCCTTGAGCACCCCTGTCGGTGAGGGAGATGAGACTCAGCACAGTTCTGGAGGGAGCTCGCTGCCTTCACTCTGGAGGCCAAGTGCAGAGACAGGGCTCTTTGGTGCCCAGGTCCTCACTCGGCATTGCAGGGGGAAGGGCTGTGGGAGCCACCCACGTGAGGTGGACACAGGGGCCGGGCTCCGTTCTCAGGAACCCCGCCAAGGCCCGGTGCCTGTCTGCCTGCACCTCTCACAGACGCTCTGCTCACAGGCGATCACTTTGGGCCATCAGTTTGCAATATGGGCTTTTGGGGCATCTCCAACCATGTCTAATTCTCTAATCAAGTTGTCATGTTCAAGTTGGAAAAAACAAGCCAAGGACTAAAGGTCAGCTGCTCAGCTGGCCCTGATGGGAGAGGGGAGGGGAGAGAAGTCATAGGCTATTAATATGACAGGCTGACAGGGAGGTAGGGACCACGTGGGGGGGAGGGGAGCACAGGTTAGGCAGATGCCAGAAGCAAGGTGGCCCCGGGTCTGCAGGCTGGAAACACCTGTGGGCTGAGTGGAGGCACCTGGAGCAGGGCAGGGGGAGGGCGGAGGGCTCACCGGCTGGCATTTGGAGTCCCACCACCACATATATCCATACCTCTACCCTGCCTTCTCAGGTGTAAACACATCCACACGTGACACAGAGCAGCACCCTGCCTCTCTCTGGCCCCCACTCCATCTGGTCAGTGCAAAGGATGACACAGGCTTGGGGGTAAGGCGAGGCAGTGGCTGCGGACACAACCCTCTCAGTGAACGAAATGCCAATCTGGGGAAGCGCTCTGGGAGGAGGTGGGTCGGACCAGACCTTAGAGAATGATGTCCTGAGCTCTCGGGGCCATGCCCACGTCCTGCTACACAGTCAGGGCCAGGGGGAAGATCCTCGAAAGTGTGCAAGTTTTAGGTTTTAATCTTGTGTGCGTTCCTTAAGGTCACGTGATCTTAGAACTCACGGTGGAAATGGTCCAGTCCAAACCCTCTTCCTGGTACAGATGGAAAAACTGAGGTCCAGACAGGCCCAGTGCTTCTCCAGGGCACACAGCCTGTTGATGGCAAAACAGGAACCAGAAGACCTGGTCCTCCTTCTGTGACCTCAAACTCACTTCCTGGACCTCCCAGGCCTCGGGGGTGGGGGTGGGGGTTTGCATTCCTGGGGAGCAGACTCCGAGGTGAGCCAGGTTCATCAGGGGTCAACACCTGGGGAAGGGAAGGGGGAATCAGGAGTGGGCAGAGGGCAGCCAGGCTGTGGCACAAACACCAGGGAAGCCTCGGCCAGCCCTGTGAAGGGGATGGAGGCAGCATTGGTCTGCTTGGCCCGTCCCTGCCTCACAGGTCCCTGACTGTGGCTGCTCCGGAGGGCGTGACCGTGGGCAGGAGCTCCCTTCATTGAAGGCCAAGCTGGAGGGGCTGGCAGGAAGGGAAATGAAAGGTCCCTCCCTGAAGGAGACCCAGGGGCTAATCCCCACCACGCTGGTGAAGGACTGACACAGGCTGTGAGCATTACGCCCTGTATCACGCGCAAATGAAAGGTCCCTCCCTGAAGGAGACCCAGGGGCTAAGCCCCACCACGATGATGAAGGACTGACACAGGCGCTGTGAGCGTTACGCCCTGTTTCACGCGAGCATGCACTTTGAGAGATAAAGTAGACATCCTTTCTGTCTGCAGCTGGCCTGCGCGTGCAGCTCCGGTGTGGGGACCTCGGGAGGGAGGCCCCTGCTTCTCCCTGGCATGGTGTGTTCCCTGGTGCGACATCTCTCCCATGGTGTGTGGGTCTCTAAGCCAGCGGGGCCCCCACCCTGGCACAGGAAGGACACAATGGGGACTGGGGCTCTGGATGTGTCGCAGAGGGTGCCACCCCTTCTCGCCCCGGGCGTCCCAGACCCATGTAACCTGGGACGAGGTCCTACAATATTTGCATCGTCCACTTGATCAGTGCGGTGAAGTGCAAGTCCGCAGGCCTTGGACTCAGGCCCGTGCTGTCTTTAATCCTGTGCTGACACTCACTAGCTGTGAGGCCCTGGACACTCATTTTCTTGCTGGAGAAATGAAAATAATAACAGAAGATTAAGGGACCCAACATGTGTAAGATTCCTGTTACTGTGCAACATTCGAGCTTGCTCACCCCCTGCTTTGCTTCTGTTCTTTGGGGAGTAAAACTGGGGAGCCATCACCCCTCCTACTGATGCTTCGTAAGGAGAGAACAACCCCTCCCCCTAAATGTCACCCTCCCAGTCTGATTTCTGAGGAGGAAGCCTTGGACTGGGCACTTCCTTTCTCTCAAACTTCCTAGCCGGTTGCTGGGAGGCAGAGCACAGAGGTGGGCCCTCAGCGTGGGTGGTCCAGGGAGGGAGGCAGGAGAAGAAGGGGGTGTTCTGGGAGGAAGGCTGGGAGAAGTGGGGGGACTTCAGGATGGCCCCATCTTTGCGGAAGGCCCTGGGTAGCAGCTGGGCTGTGAAAAATGAATGACTCACTCAAGAGGAAATAGGATTTTTCTCTGGTCTATAGAGCATGTTTGGTAAGAGCTGGTTGATTGAAACCTTGTTGAAACCTTGAAAGATTAAATAAATAAATGAGAGGAGCTTCCAGATTGAATCTTCGTCTCCTGCCTAGTGCTTTGCCTTCCCAGTCCCTCACCCTTACCCCGGAGTGTTCACCCTCTACACAGAGGCACTGGGGTGGGGTGGGTGAGGGTCCCAGGCTCAGCAGGGACAATGACAGGAGAGCTCCATTTCGTTTACTAGATCCCAAACTGCCGGCAGCCACACACACACACACACACACACACACACACACACACACACCCCAGCACAGCCTTTAAGACAGATCTAAAATGTGGGCCTTATTAAGGACTGGACCAGGCGGCTTGTGGCCAGACAGGAAATGGGAATTGAACACTATGTGGAAAGTGGCTGACTTTGCTGCTTGGAGAGTGCTACCATTTCAGACCACACAGGACAGAGGCAGGAAGAGGGCTTTTGGGGGAGCTATTCATGGTTTCCCCTTTTATCAAAGAAATGGAGGCCTGAGTCCCTATTGACTGACACCCCAGCCACACCTCACCTCCCGGGGGGGGTGGGGAGGGCACGGATTCTTGGCCAGATTGTGGTCCTGAAGGATACAGCAGGTATATTTTTAGGCACTGAGAGATGAGCTGGCCCAGCTATGAAGGGGGACCCTAACATAGGACGATGACTAAGGAGAGTACACCAACAGCAACCTCAAAGGCATAAAAAAAGACCTAATATTTTAAAGAGAAAAGAATTAAATTAGACCAAATTTAAACAACCAAAAACACTACCCCAGCCAAATGCCCACTCTTCCAACATTAGGAGCAAGAGTGTGATGTGAGAGAGCCGGTGGGGGTGGGGGTAGCACTCCTTCCTGGAGCTGGAGCTGGAGTAGCAGTCTGAGCCCCTGAGAGGCTGAGGGGTACTTTAGCATCGGTAAGGCCCTTCGAGATGATGCTCAGGACCATGGAGCGCTGCTTCCTCAGAGTTGTCACCAGGAGGCCTGTAGGGTTGTCATTTCCCAGCTGGAAACTCCATCTCGTGGTTAAGCTCCCGCGGAAGTTAGCTTTCACTTCTATGCAGTGTGAGTGTATTGTTCCATCCACAACTGTTTTCCAGCCCGGTTCCCTCCCTAGACTGTCAGCCCCTTGAGTGCAGGGGTCAGACCTTATCCAGCTCCTTCTCTTTACAGTACCTGGTAGAGTCCACCGAAGTGATCAAGAGAAAAATGATTGCAGAAAATGAGTGTACCGAGCTTGTAATACTCTAAAAAGCCTGCAGAGGGCACTGCTTGTGTCCTTCTACCTGCTGGCTGCTGCTGGTGTTTGCCAATTCAGGAGAATTGCCCAAGGCCAAAGGGAACCTCCACTAGGGCACTGACCTGGAGGGTGACTAAGAGAGAGGGCCTTGGTAACCCCTACCCACCTCCCAGACCTTAGCCAATGACCAACGAACACCGAGGACACAAAAGGCTGGCTTACTGGCCTCAAGTCTGCTCCTGGTGGGATCAGGCTGATGTGAGTTGATACCTGAGACCATATCTTTACTCAGCTTTTTACCCACTGCCATCTCCTGCTTCCCCCATTCCTCTTCTCCTGAGAGCCCTCCCCCAAGAAATCAAGAACAAGAGCCTGCATCTCAGCCTCCCTTGTTCAGGAGCCCAGCTGAGGAAGGACTAATGTGTATGGACACCATAAAAAGCTGAGCTGGCCCTAACCAGTTTAGCTCAGTGGATAGAGCGTCGGTCTGAGGACTGAAGGGTCCCAGGTTTGATTCTGGTCAAGGGCATGTACCTTGGTTGCAGGCACATCCCCAGTAGGGGGTATGCAGGAGGCAGCTGATCGATGTTTCTCTCTCATCGATGTTTCTAACTCTCTATCCCTCTCCCTTCCTCTCTGTAAAAAAAATCAATAAATTTTTTAAAGAAAAAGGGACAGACAGACTAACCATTTAACTCGGTCTCTCTCTCTACACACACACACGCACACGCACACACACACACACACACACACACACACACAAGCTGACCTGGTGGGGCAGCCCTCAGAGAAGGATGTGGGTGCAAGGGGGTTATTGGAAAGTGATCCTAAGAAGCACAGGAAAGAATGGGAAGGGATGCAGGGGAGGAGAAAGCCAATTAGGAGCTCACCCCTGTGGGCAGCAGGCACCCGATCCTGCTGGGGTTCTCTGAGAAATGGAGAGACACACCTAAGAAATGTCTACTTGGAGGGACAAGAAGTTTGCTATTTGTCCACCAACTTCTGTCCATTATTGGTAGAAGGTTGCTCTGGGACACCAACTCCTCACACTTCTGACTTGCCGGCTCCATCAAGGATACCTGAGTGCAGGGAGCTGGGCAGCTGTTACAGGTGGCCTCCCGGGTTGGCCAAGAGAACATGGGAGGCACCAACTGCACGTGAAAATCAAAACTAAGCCGCACACAAGACATGATTACATTGCCAGCGGATGTTTTCGGGCACCTCACACTTACTTAATGTGGCCCCAAAGAGAACTCACAATTTTCCTCACCATCACCCAACCCCAAAGCTGCTGCTTCCTCTCCTGGGGCATTTCCTTTTGCATGACCAGCCAACCAGTTGGCCCAAGCCAGTACCTGAGCAGTCCCTCCTTCTCTCCGATCACGAGGCACCCAGTCCTCTTTTCAACCCCTGATCTTTGAGTGTGCCTGGCAGCTCTCACCGTCTTCCATGTCTACCTGGCTACGGTTTGTCCTACTCCAGAGCCTCCTGCTGTTTATTGTCATTGTTTTGTTTGTTTATACAATGGCCTCTACTCCTTCCTTGACAAGACAGATATTTGCCAATTAGACAGTCTGGTCTGGTAGCTGGCCCACCAGGCCCCTCACCCAGGGGAAAGACTGTGACCAAGCCTCATCATTCAGTCTGCATTGTTTTGTTTTGTTAAAATTATTATTAGGGTGACATTGGTTAATAAGATTATATAGGTTTCCAGAGTACATTTCCATAAGATATCATGTGTATATTGCATTGTATGCCCACCACCCAAAGTCACCATATATTTGACCCCCTCCCCCGCACACACACCCATCTCTCTGGTAACCATCAAGCTTTTGTCTGTGTCTATGAGTTTTTTTTGTTTTTCTTCTCTGTTCATTTGTTGCTCTAGTTTTATATCTCACATATGAGTGAAATCATATGGTTCTTAACTTATGTTTGACTTATTTCACTTAGCATGATATTCTCAAAATCCATCCAGGTTGTCACAAATGGCAGTATTTCATCTTTTCTTTTTTTTTTTAAAGTATATTTTTATTGCTTTCAGAGAGGAAGGGGGGGGGAAAGAGATAGAAACATCAATGATGACAGAAAATCATTGATCGGCTGCCTCCTGCACGCCCCCTACTGGAGATCGAGCCCACAACCCAGGCATGTGCCCTGACTGGGAATCGGACCCTGACCTCCTGGTTTATAGGTCAATGCTCAACTACATAGCCACGCCAGCTGGGTGGTATTTCATTTTCTTATGGCTGGCATATGCATTGTATATATGGCATGTATGTATGTATATATGTATATACGGCCTGGCATATGCATTGTATATACTAGTATGTACCACATCTTCTTTATCCAATCACCTACCAAAGATCACTTTAGCTGTTTCTATGTCTTGGTCACTGTGAATAATCGTACAATGAATGTAGGGGTGCATATATCTTTGCCAATAAATATTTTCAAATTTTGGGAGTAGGTAACTCAGAAGAGGGGTTGCTGGGCCGTATGACCCAGTCTGAATTCGTGAATCTCCTCTCAGAGGAAGCATTTCTTGGAAAAACAAGATCCTCTCACTGCGACGTTGAGGGCTTTGTTTGGCACATCAATTCTTCTGCTCTTTCTGAGGCTCCCTGGGAGAAATTGCTCTATTTTCAGAACCAACACTCTCCGCGTTCCTCCCAGGCAGCTGGAGTGCTTTTATCTTATGGGCTCTGTGAATCAAGTGATGGATGGAGCCTCCCTTCGTATTGATTTTTGTAAAGCCAGCAAAATTCATGACCCACCTCCAGCAAACATAAGGACCTCGATGCTCCAACGTGAACTCCTTTCACGGCCCCATCTTATCTTTCCTGCTTCGTTTTTCTATTTGCCCTGCTTCCTTCTACATTGATCTAAGGTTTTCTCTTTGTTTGTTTTATGCATTTATCGAAACTGCCTTAAATCCTGGTGAGACAAGGCAGATGGCAAATACATACCTACACACACGCAAACATATCTACCGCTTATCGTCCTCTCTTCCCATCCCTGCCTGACTGCCCCAACCCAGGTCCTCATGCATCACTGTTGCTCACATAACCTCCCAACTCGTCAATTCCTGCTTCTGGGCATGACCCAGTCCATCGTCCACACAGCTGCCAGGACAGTCTCCCCACAATGCAGGTTCCATAGGGTCACTCTGCTCCTCACCTAACTCTTCCCTTGCATGGCACACACGGCCCACCCTTCACAATACCTGTCTGTTCAGCCTCATGTCTTTCTCCTCCCTCCACCCTCCCCATGTAGCCCCAACACACCCCACTTGACAGTCCAGTAACCATGAAAACACCAGGCTGCAGTTCTCTCCGCCCCTGCTTCCTTTGTTCCCTTTCCACACTCCTACTCGTCCCTGAGACTCTGCTTGAAACCACCTCCTCTGGGAAGCCTTCCCTGATCCCTGAGGCAGATTCTGGTGCTGCAGCTATATGGCTAACAAAACTGAGAGCTTTGGCCACAACCTCAGACAAAATGTGAGGAAATCCAGGCCCCTAAAGATGTGCATTCTAATGTCTTACAAGCTAGAGCAGAAGACACAAAAATGTCATAAGAGAGCTAAAAATATGGACAGTCCAGGCAGGAGGGAAGGAAGCTGGCTGGGTAAAGGAAGGCATCTTCCCTTCCCTCTACTCTGCTTAGATGGTATCATTAGATAAAGGTGGGATTTGAACGCTGAGAACAAGGATTGCAAAAACCTAAATGAAAAGGAGGACCCCACCTCATTATCAAGGCAGTTATAACAGGGGGACCCCACCTCATTATCATGGCAGTTATAACAGGGGACCCCCACCTCATTATCATGGCAGTTATAACAGGGGGACCCCCACCTCATTATCATGGCAGTTATAATAAAGACCGAGCACATCAATATCAGAAGTCAGGACAGGAAGCAACTTCAGTCCCCATGAGACATTGCAGTATAGTTGACCTCCTGCCTTTAACTCTCTAAGTGCCTTGCAACAGTGGTTCTCAAACTGGAGCCCCTGACCCGGCAGCATGAGCATCACCTGGAACTTGGGGAAATGCAGATTTTCAGGCCCTTCCTCCCCATGAGACACACCGGTCAGAACCTCTGGGCCATGCCCAGCCTCCTGTGTGTTGACAAGCCCTCCAGGAGGTTTTCCCAAACTGTGTTAGTACAGTGCTTGCCAACCTTGGCTGCATGCTAGAATAACCTGGAGCATTGAAACCATGCCGACACCCACTGCCTAGTGGTTCTCAACCTTGGCTGCACATTAGAATCACCTGGAAATCTTTTTAAAATCCTGATTTCTGGGCCTCATCCTCCGGAAATTCTGTTTCTTTGTTACTAATGTTGTGGCCTCACCCCATAACAAAGAAACAGAATTTCCGGAGGATGAGGCCCAGAAATCAGGATTTTAAAAAGATTCCCAGGTGATTCTAATGTGCAGCCAAGGTGGAGAACCACTGGCCTAGTGGATGTCTTTTCAACCCTAAATAGTTTTAGAAGAAAAGGTGAAGCCAATTAAATCCATGACAGTTATACTTTAGGATTAGTTAAGGAATACATTTCACAAACACAGGGACAATCTGTGAACTTGTTATTTGATAGGTTTTTATTGAATACTAGAGACCTGGTGCACAAAATTCATGCACTCGGTGGGGCGGGGGGTTCCCTCAGCGGCCTGCGCCCTCTCACAGTCCGGGAGCCCTCGGGGGATATCTGTCTGCGGGCTTAGGCCCTCTATCCATGGACATCCTTAGCGCTGTTGCGGAGGTGGGAGAGGCTCCCACCACCACCACTGCACTTGCCAACCATGAGCCCAGTTTCTGGCTGAGTGGCAGTCCCCCTGTGGGAGTGCACTGACCACCAGGGAGCAGCTTCTGCATTGAACATCTGCCCCCTGGTGGTCAGTGTGCATCATATCGACTGGTTGTTCTGCTGTTTGGTCAATTTGCATATTAGCCTTTTATTGTATAGGATATGATATCTTAAGGCATCCCAGAAATTGGTGTTAAGGTTATAATTGAAGTTTTAAAATACCACATGATGCTGAATTTCAAACAAGTGCAAATATTTATGGCATCATCCAATGAGCTCCCATGAACCTGCCACCCAACTTCAACATTTACCAATTTAAGGACAAGCCTCTCTCCAGACCTGCGTCTCCCCTCCCATTGAACTTAGAAGCAAGTCCCAGATGTCACAGCACATTATGGACATAGAAAAAGGGACAATCATTTCTAATAACATCGTGTTCATTGGTCAGTGTTGAAATTTCTGTCTCATGAATGCCATAACCTTTTTTGTTAAGATTTTTTTGAATCAAGAAGCAAATAAGGTTCATGCATAATGATTGTTTTATTTTTTAGTTTTTAATTTCATGAGTTACCACTTTATGTTTTTTTTAAAATTCCCAACTTAAAACTAACAATTGACTTTAGGCCTGTGATTTTAAAGTTGAAATTTGTAAAATCATTTGAGTTAGTTTAGTGAAAATGTTAATATTAGCTTAATATTTATAAATTAACTGTAACTGATTAACTACAGTTGTTTAAACACTTGGGAAGCTTTCCCTGTTAGAGTAGTTCGTTTTCCCTTTCCCATTTGAAGGCCTTAATGGGAAAACAAAATATATTAAATATGTGAATATTGTTTAAAATGTTTAGTGCATTTAGCTAAGTGTGCAAATTAGACTGTTCAGAAAGAATTTAAAATGTTAATCTTGAATGGATGGGACATTATTCAAAAGTCCCATGGAAAAATGATCATTTCATTTTTACTTATAAAATTTGCTAAATTTGTAAATAGAATAACAAGAATTGTAGTTGAGTAGACTTAGGAAAAACAGATTTCACACTAGATGCATGTAATTGTAAGTCATCCTTCCTGTGTCCTTGCACACAAGCCATGCTGACACTAAGCACGCTCCCATTACAGCAATTGCAGTGGAGAATAATGGGCGGCTAGCAAGGCTGAGCTCTCTGCAAGTAGGGTCTCTTCACCTTGGTGATTTCAGGGCCTGGGAAGCTGTCCTCGGCCCCCTTCGATGTGGCCCCAGCCACAGGGGCGCTGGCAGCAGGGACTGCTACACCTGCAGAGTCACTTTAAGGACTACCCGCAGGGCAGCTCATGCCCAGCACCTGATGGTGGGGGTTAGGAAACTCGGAAGTACCAGAGCTCTCAGAGCATCCAGCCCAGTGTCGCCTCCCTGCACAGTGCTGACTCCTGGGGCCTCCCTAAGAACACTGCGCACACAGTGGTCGCCTCGGCACCAGCTTCCTGGGACACCAGTTCCCACAGTTAGGAAGAGCAGCGGACAATTACATCCTGGTCACGAAGGGAACCCTGATAAAAGTGTATGATTCGGGGGGCCCCACGTGGACACTCACAGACTCCAGCGAGCTCTGTCAGGTCCCATTCACCTGAGGTCTCAGTTGCTGCGCACACTGGTCCGGGCTCTGTGGTTCACAGCCTGGGACCAGCAGTGGGAGGAGGGGAGGGAAGTCTGTGGCTCTTGGCAGCTCGTTTTTTGCCTGGACTCTCTATCCCCCTCCTGACCATATCTTCAGAGAAAAGTTCAACCATCTCAGCCTGTGTATTATCTGGCTTCAACACACCAAGGGCCAGCTCTCAACACGTTGTGTGCAGGTCTTTAGACTGACTGAGTCTAAATCTAGTGAATTCCAGGGGCGCCCTCACAGCTCTGAGCCTCAGCCCCCTCTCAGGCTCTTGGTGGAACCAGTTGGAGGCACACTCCATGATCCACGTGTACAACCTCCCCTCCCCTCTGCCCAGCTCCTTACTCCTCACCCCCAAATCACTTCCTCCAACAGCCAGGTCTGGAAATGCACCGTGTGCTAGACCCCACTCCTGTGTGTGTTTCTGCTGCAGGATTGGCTCTATCAGAAGCCATTATGAAGCAGGCATCCGCACATTTGACAAAGGATAAATGAAGAGAAACTTATGAAGCTTGAAAATAGATCAAGAAAATTACTCTGTAAATGTATGGGTTGCCAAAAGAAGCAAAGAAAACTTAAGTACATAAGGCATATTTTAAAATACATAAAATACAACATGGAACAAAAATATCATGAAAGAAAAAATAATCTCAGTAGATACATCAAGTGGGTTCAGGTCTCAAAAAAAGCTCATGTCATGCCTCCACTCCACCCTACCCCCCAAAACCAAGCCACCTTGTTAATTGTTTTAAACCTTAAAGTCAAAGACTGCTGGGGTCCAACCCCAGCAGGTCCAGGGGTCCCCAAAGGTGTGGACGGAGTCGGCGAAGAAGGAATGACACGGAGACAGCCTTCAGTTGATCAGCAGCCTAGTCAGGACCTCTAGCCAGGATCTCCAGCCAAAGTTCTGGTCGGAGTTCTGGTTAGGAACTGATCAGGATCTGATGTTTATTGTCTTGTTACATCTATATTTATACCAGCCGATTTTAATCCTGTCAATTTCTATTACAAAGGTTAGGGCGTTTCTTATCTCCATTCCAGGGAGTAAAGATTATGTAGCTTAACTACCCGCCTGGCACTTAATTAAGGGGTTGTATCCCCTCCCTAACCTCGGGGAAAAATCCCCACCTGGGGAAACAACCTTTCTCGGAGAGGTGACCTTGGTTAAAACACATGGCACTAAGGAGAGCAAACATATTAAGAACAATATGCTATATATGCCAGGTCCCTTGAAACATATGCTGTGCAGATGTTTCTTCCCTGCAGCGATCTAGGTTCTGTCTCTAGGTTCTCCAGCCAGGTTCTAGCCTGGATCTCCAGTCAGGTTCTGTCGCCAGGTTCTAGTCAGGTTCCCTTGAAACATATGCTGTGCAGATGTTTCTTCCCTGCAGCGACTGTGTCAAGCAGCAAGGATGGACCGGCTCCCGGCAAAAGACTTGATGTTTAGAGGGACCAAGGAGAAAAGAAAAATCCTATTAGAGTTGGAAGAATTCAAACAAATCTAGACCTCTTTCTCAGACCGTGGAACTAAGGGCATTGCTCTGGGAAGAAATTGCTTCTGGGATGGAGAACTGGGACTCTTGGCCCGACCTGGCCAGGTACAGCCAGGATGAAACCTCCAGGTGAGAAGGCCATTGTAGGAAGCAGTGAGAGCCAAGAGCACATAACGAACTGAGAGTGGAAATACAGAGACTTTAGAAGCAGCAAGCAGATCTCAACTTGGGCACTATCCCCACAATCACATACACGCCATCAGGAATGAAATACACACTGTGAGAGGCCACAAAATATAGAGCTGAAAATTTTACCTTTTTATTGCAAATATCTAACCTTTCTACTTTTCTACACTTAAATATTTTTATTATCTTTAAAATTATAATAGCTTTATACCATTTAATATTTCAATCCACCTTTTTGGACTAGGCAAGATATAAATCATTAAAAAATATATCATTCCTTAAAGTAGTTCAGACTCCCAAGATATAAAGATGAAGTCTGAATTGGAAATAAGATTGAGGAGGGACAACTTTGGAAACTAAATTTTTACCTTATGCAGAAAGGGGCTCTCCCTTCATCCCACTCATTTCATACACATTTGTTTAATGCCCACAGTGAGTCTGATATAGTACCGGGCTCCGTGGAAAAACAGGTGAACCAGTCAGCGTTCCAGCCTTGGCGGGGTTATTAATAAAGTCACTAAATGAGAAAGAAAATACATTTTTCTTTTGTATTTATTATAATTTAGTAGAATTCTTCTCAGTTTCATGGTAATAAAGTTGACATCTGACTGGAAGGGCATAATCCTTCATAAATATATATTTAAATATGTTTTTATTGATTTCAGAGAGAGGAAGGCAGAAGGTGAGAGAAACATCAATTGGCACACGCCCTGGTGGGAATCAAGCCCCAACCCAGGCATGTGTCCTGACGTAGAATCAAACCGGTGACCTCCTGGTGCACGGGGACAACGTTCAACCAACTGAGCCACTCCAGTGGGGCCCTTTGTATATGGTTTTAAATTACAAATACTAATATGAACAGGAGAACATGATTAGCCTAATAACAGAATAAGAAATAGGAACCGACTTCAGATGGATTCCCAGATGGTTTTCTTAACTTTCAGAAAAATCAGGGATGCTCGAGTTTTATGTGGTCTTTAACAATATTAAAAAAGATGAAATATTTGTTAAGGCAAATATGACTAATTCTCACATGTGACACCTACCAATCATAAAAACAAACCAGAACAATTTCACTTTGGGAAAACAATTGCAAAATTCCCCAAACAAAACAGAAAATAAAATATATCACCTTAGGAGAATTATTCACTAAACCAAACCACGTTTAATCATGGAGTTCAAAATGATCATACAGAATCTAAAAGCCTTAACATAATTGGCTGTATTTGTAGAAAAACAAAATAGTACGTGTCATTCTCTTTTCTTAATATGTGCCGAATATGACTTTAGCACATTTAAAAATCCATTTTGTATTCAATTCTTTTTAAAAAAAATATATTTTATTGATTTTTTACAGAGAGGACAAGGGAAGGATAGAGAGTTAGAAACATCAATCAGCTGCCTCCTGCACACCCCCTACTGGGGATGTGCCTGCAACCAAGGTACATGCCCTTGATCATAATCAAACCTGGGACCCTTCAGTCTGCAGGCCAACGCTCTATCCACTGAGTCAAACCGAGTAGGGCTTGTAATCAATTCTTTAAGGTTAGATGGATAGCTTCTGTCTTTAAATGATTTAAATTAATTATTTAAAAAGGATTATTCATGTCATTTCAATCTATAGATACTAAATGTAATTATACGCAAGACCCATTATATATGTTAGAGAAATGTTAGAGTCATTTCCTTACATTTACAAAACAAAAGAGGAATAAAACAAAGATGTTTCCTTTGTTGCATCTATTTAATATAGTATACTAGATGAGCCCGCAATAAGTACTGAGAGGAAAGACAATAAAAAACATAGATATATGAAGAAAAGAAATAAAAATGTTGCTTTCTACCAGTGACCTAGAAAATCAAAAGAAATCAAGCAAAAATTATTAGTGGTAATAAATGAATTTGGTACAGTTATGGGATATAAGATGCAGGCTAAAAAAAAATCAATTGTGTTGTTATATACTAGTAGCACACTGAAAATAAAATGAAAATGAATAGGCCATTTATAGTAATAAAAATTTGAGTATCAACCTGCACCATGAGAGATTTATTCAAATAATATTATACATATTGAATGGCAAAAAGAAGACATTAATGCCTGGCGAGAGAGAAACTACCTCATGCCAGGAATACCAAATGCAGTAAGGTAACAACACACCTATATATTCCCTGTGCCCCTCAGCCCCTTAGAGCTCTCCCTCTGTCTGCCAAGATGTGCCACATCATGGTGAAAGGAGCAGCTCGCTGATAGCCAGTCATGTGGGCCCAATCACCAGTTTTGCCTCTTCCTTTCTGCTTTGTTCATTTCCCCATCACCTTCCCAGTTCCGATTCCCAGTCATTGAATTTCAGGTCCCAATTTTGGGCTCACTTTTCTGCTTATTCATTTGAAGTCATCCTCTTTTGGTGAGTTTTATCCCCATGGTCAGATCAACCAGTGGTAGCTGTCTTAATTGACAGCCTCTAAACACCCCCTGCTTGGGTATGGCCTTAGCTAGAGGTGCCCCGAGTGCATGGGGGCAATATACAGGTGAGATTTAATGGCATTTGAATGTAAACTTCCATAGATACCTTAGAGTGGAATCCAATTGGGAGAATGAATGGGAAAGAAATAATTTAGAAAAGATCAGCTATGCATGTAAGTTTTGTGCACTTCTTGTCTGTGATATTTCCCCACTAACAATATTTAAGAAAGAAAAAGTAATATGGTGAAGTAATATACAAAAACAGCTTCAGATAAGAAAAATGATGTTTTCCCAAGGTCATGTGAGGTAAAGAGAAAATACAGAATTTGAACTCATATGTGCTTGACACCAAAGCCAGGCTCTTAAATACTGCTCTCTACAGACTCCAGATAAATCAGAGATAAACATAAAATCCAACCCATAAAAAATGATCTAGAAGAAAATATAACAGAATATTTATCTCAGTTCTGGAGGGAAATCAATTTACAAATATTAAAAATGGAGGATATCATCAGGAACAAGATGGATGTGTTGAAATCCATAAAGCCAAGGACTTTGGTACAATAAAAAGCAATCAAATAAATATCAGAGGGAAAGCAACAGAAAAGGGAAATATATTTGAATATCATCAGAAAAATTTAGTGTCCAAACTATAGAAAGACTTCATAAAATATAGGAGGTTGATGCTGAAATTCCACAAAATAAAAGATCAAAAAAGATGAGAAGAAAATGCTAACTCAAGGAAATGTAGATGATAAATCATTTCAGGGGAAAAGGCATTCACACTATCAATTAAAGAAAGGCAAATGAAAACAACTTTGAGGTGTAATTATACACATTTAATGAGCAAAACCAAACAAACCATTTCTAAGAGGTGGAAATGGGCTAATTTCACATTAGGTTTCCAACTGCTGTAGGATTTTCTTAATCATAACTCATATGGGGGTCTATTACTCACAGCCTCCTGCCCCTCAAGCAATTTGGAAGGGGCATGATTCATTCTACCCGATCCAGACTCAGCCCAGATAAAGAAAGAAATTTAAAAGCCATACGATGCTGATAATGTACCATCAGCAGCACCATCATTATTACTCATTTTCATGATTTCTTTACCTACTTTCTGTTGTTTCCCATTTTGAGGGGGGGTTGGTGAACCAGAGACCTGTTTGGGTGGAACCCATGGGGCTATAATAACTGGGCATCTTTTAGGTCCTGCAGGGAAGCCAGAGCCCAATGCCAGGAGCATGAGGCCAGAGGCAGAAGGTGGGCCCAAGAGTAGGTCACCAATCTGATGGTTCAGAGTATGGAGGAGGTAAGACCTGGGGCAATGAAAACCAGCAACGTGAAGGTCCAGGCAGAGCGGCTGATTAGGACCTGGCTTAGAATGTGTTCTAGATCCTGTGGTAGTTTAACTTATACACTATTTAAAAGGAGAGATGGCTCTGACCAGTGTGGCTCCATTGGTTGGGTATCATCCTGTGACTGAGGGATTGCCGATTCAATTCCTGGTCAGGATACATGGCCGGGTTGTGGGCTTGATCTCAGGTGGGGGCATGCAGGAGGCAGCCGATCAATGTTCCGCTCTCACATCAATGTTTCCTCTCCCCCCCCCCCCCCCCCCCCCCCCCAACAAAAAAGAGAGGCACTATGATAGAGCTGGGAGGGAATTAACACGACCCAAAGATGGATAAAAGAAGTGTCTCCTCTTTTTTTTTTTAAAATATATTTTATTGATTTTCCACAGAGAGGAAGGGAGAGGGACAGAGAGCTAGAAACATCGATGAGAGAGAAACATCGATCAGCTGCCTCCTGCACACCTCCCACCGGGGATGTGCCCGCAGCCAAGGCACATGCCCTTGACCGGAATCGAACCCGGGACCCTTCAGTCCGCAGGCCGACGCTCCATCCACTGAGCCAAACCGGTTAGGGCAGAAGTGTCTCCTCTTGTGAGCAGAGTTGGTGTGTTTTCGGTGTACGAAGAGCAGAGTTGCCTCATGTTAGGCAGAAGCACAACTTTCCTAGTATCTGTATTTGGAAGTTGGGTATAATAGTTTAAAGAGCTGTATATCCCCTGGGCACCAATTTCCTTATCTAAAAATGATGAAACACCCTAGACTCCCAATAGACTTGTAAAAATTCAAGTGACATGGCTTAAGACATTTAAGAGACCCTCAATGAATGGTATCTTATTTTTATTAGTAACAGAATGTTGGGAGTAAGCACAGGGTCAAATGCAATCATGTATAGAAAAACATGTTGTTTACTGTTAGACTTTATAAGTAATATATTTGTGAGAGGGAGGGAGGGAAGGAGAGAGAGAGAGAGAGAGAGAGAGAGGCAAATATCCGTCTTTAAAGTGTGGACTGTGGTGGCGTTGCACTGTGTTAACCTCGCTGTGATGGAAGTGCATTTCCTAGAACGTATGGTTTCAGGCCAGAGTTGGCCCCAGAGAGCCGTGAGTGAGGTTTGGGGCAGAATGACGCAGCAGTCCTGCTCACTCTCTAAAGGCCGCTGGAGGTGGACCTGCTTCTTTGAATCCTGACGACTCCGTCCCTCCCTTTTCATCAGCATGTTTCTCACTGCTGACAAGGCAGGACGCTGACTCTCCCTCCTGGTTTCCATAGGGGACTTTTACTGTGATACAGCTGAATGTGAGAGTGACCACTACTGGCTTTTCTTCCCATTATCTTATTCAGTCCCCCCTCACCCCTTCCCCACGGGTAGAGGACAACCGATCTGATTGGTGAGCAAAGACATCCTTTGACCACAGTCCTACTGTTGGGTGAGGTCATTGTCAAAGGCCCCTGCTCATGCGAGGCACATTCTTCTTCCCTGGCAGACAAGCACACACTTAGACTGAGTACAACCTTTTTCTCCTCTTTGTGTTTCCCTTTGGTTCAACTACCAAAGGGGGGTCCCAGGTGTAATTCCATGATGAAGGTAAGAGATTCTGCCACTTTCTCCAATGTAACAGTCAATTAGGAAGTCCGGTCCCAGGTGTAATTCCATGATGAAGGTAAGAGATTTTGCCACTTTCTCCAATGTAACAGTTAATTAGGAAGTCCTGGGGAGAGAAAGAGAGAGAGAGAGAGAGAGAGAGAGAGAGAGAGAGAGAGAGACTCATTTAGCCATTAGAGCTGTTAATAAATATAGGAGATAGTAAAACAGTAGAAAGTGTTCCATTGTATTTAGGTTTCAAAAGAGTCAGACATCGGTCTGTTTAAAAAATCTCTTCTGCTGTAGCACAAAGAGAATAGTGAAGCTATCCATCTTGCCCACTTGGAGTCTTCCCTGAGCTTACAGCCGTGAAAAAAATTCCCCTTCAGAAAGCAGCTTAGACTTAGATAGGTTTCAAAAGAGTCAGACATCGGTCTGTTTAAAAATCTCTTCAGCTGCAGCACAAAGAGAACAGTGAAGCTATCCATCTTGCCCACTTGGAGCTTTCCCTGAGCTTCTTACAGCATTGAAAAGAATTCCCCTTAAGAAAGCAGCTTAGACTTAGGCTGCTGGTGTATTTGTATCACATGATAAAGATTTGTTTAAACTGTGAAATGCATGACACCTACAGAAGAGTATAAGAACCACAGTTACAGCTTGAAGAAACATTATGAGATCACTTAATGTTAAGAAACACCAGCGCCTGAGAAGCCCCTGTGTGTTACTCCCCAGCTGCATACTCCCTCACCCATGGAGGTAGCCATGACACTGTTTTGTTTCAATCATTCTTTATTGTTTACGTTTTACCACCAATTCGAGTCCCAGGCACAAACCTCGCTGTGTGAGGAAAGGGCAACATGGCCCCTTTTGGATGAAAGCTCCCAAGGGAACGGAGCTGACGCTTTGGGTCACAGTCTGGTAGCAGGGCGTACAGTGAACACAGTCTAGAACAGAAAAGGAGCTGGGCCACACTAGCCAGAAAATGCCATCTGCAGATTAAAAAACAAAAGCTAGGCAGCTGGGATCCTCACTTATAAGTGTTCAATGTACCACGAGTCGTCACACACATCTGGACCGATTGTCCTCTTTGCCTGCTGTACAGCTGTCAGAACTTACCTCATTCCCCTTTCTTTTATGATGGATCTTCTCCTCCTCGTATTTCATATCTGCCTCTTTCTTAGTCTATTTTCTCATTTTAGTGAAGCAGATCCTCCAAGGATATTGCTGAGAAAGGGTCCATGGGAAGTACAATTTTTGAGACTCTGCATATTTAAAAATGTTTTATTCTGCCCTGACTCTTGGGTGATAGTTTGGCTGCATTAGAATTCCAGGTGAAGGACAATTTTCCTTCAGAATTTTTAAAACCCTGCTTTACTGCTTTCTAGCTTTCGGTTGCTGTTGGGAACTCAAAGGCCATTCTGATTCTTGATCCCTTTCAAGTACTTACATTTTCTCTGGAATCTCTTCCTTGTCCCTAGTGTTCTGAAATGTCACCATGATATACTTTACCCTGGGTCTGTTTTGAGACAATATGCCAGGCATCTCATTGGTTTTTTCAATCTGGAAGCACAGATCATTTAACTAATACTTTTGAACCAACAGCAGAGAATAAAAATAAAGCCTCTATATCCCTAGCAAAAGACTGATTCTTACAGAACCAACTTAAAAACTGTTTAATCAATGACAACTTTCCTCAGTATTATATCAATGGTAACTTGCTTCATTAAAAACATTTCTGAAAACCAGCCAATCGATAGCAGCATTTGAAGGTTAGTCAGTCAGCAGACCACTTACTTACTGCAGTGAAGTCCTGTATGAGTGAGCACACTTCGACGGCTAGTGCCAGCCTCCTCCCAGCTCTAAAAACTCTAACATCCCCACAGAATCCATGACTCCACAACTATATAAACTCAGCAGTCTTCTTTCCTTGGAGAGAAAAACTGGCATATCTCTTCATTTCCTAAGCAAATAATTAAGCAACCCCCCACATATAATTTCCCAATTGCATACTCTCTCACCTCCAATTGCAACTATTGTGCTTTTTCTTTTTTTCTTTTCACTACCTATCATGTATCCCTAAACTGAGTATCAGGCACAAACCTTGCTGTGTAAGCAAAAAGCAACATGGGCCCTGTTGTGGGAAGGGTCCCAGGAGAAGCTGAGCTCAGTGGTCTCTTAGCAATTGCACTTTGTTTTAAATATTGACTAGCAGCCTTTTTCTTCTGCTTCACTACAGGTTTGAAAACAATGGCCTGGTGCTCACTCACACTTATGGTCACTCTCACACCAGAAACAGACACGGTATGATGCGCTACAGTTTACAATGCATGTTGAACCTTTAAGGTCCCATTTCTGACTCTGCTCTCCCAGGGTCCCCGGATTGCTTGTCATAGTCTTGGTTCCCCTCAGCCTAAATCCCCCTCCCAACTCCCTGCCAGATCTAACAACCCTGTTTGGAAGCCTTCCAACTCTTCATGGAACAAGAGCAATCAATTACCAACAGAGGAAGAGCACTGAATGGGTAATCAATCAGGACACTTGGATTCAAGTCCCAGTCCGGCAAATAATCAGTTAAATGCCTTTAACACATGTCCTCGTTATACTTCAGTTTACCTGCATGTGGAATAAAGCTTGGACCAAATCAGTACAACTCAACCTCTACCGCACATGAGAATCGCTTGGCAGCTATTTCAAAATACTGCCTCCTGGGCCCTACCCTGACCAATCCAATCAGAATCTCTGGGGGTGGGGACTGGGCATCAACATTTACATCTCTCATAGGATGCGAATGTACAACTACGATTGAGAAGCTGGAGCAGGTAATCTCTGAGGCTCCATTCAGTGCTCACACTTGGAAACTCCTGGGCCCTACCCTGACCAATCCAATCAGAATCTCAGGGGTGGGGACTGGGCATCAACATTTACATCTCTTGGATGATGTGAATGTACAACTAGGATTGAGAAGCTGGAGCAGGTGATCTCTGAGGCTCCATTCAGTGCTCACACTTGGAAGTCTAGAAGTACTACGATACCTCATTGGATAAGTTGGATATTGTGAGGTAGGATTCTCTTGGCTTTCTAAGGGAATAGGGACATGCAAAGGCACAACACGAGAACACCTGTGATGCCGTTTATCTACGTGATGGATGTTGATGAGCAGCTTGCATAATGGAGGCTTGTAGAAATCAATGAATACAAACTGTAGATTGCAATCTTTTCTCAACCAGGCCCTTAACTGGTGACTAGTTGCGAGTGATAAACAGGATGGAGGGGGTAACACCCATTCATCACCCTCTGGCTGATTCAGGCTACATGTGTTAGGAGAAGGGGGTAGCTCCAGCTTGTTTGAGTCTCACCCGTAGCAGCTGGAAGTCACATGGCCTACATCTCCAGGGTCCAGGGTCCCTTCAGAAGCAAAGGTCAAGCACAGGCTTGGATATCATTAAAAACATTGTTGGGCCCTAACTGGTTTGGCTCAGTGGATAGAGGGTCAGCCTGCGGACTGAAAGGTCTCAGGTTCGATTCTGGTCAAGGGCATGTACCTTGGTTGCGGGCACATCCCCAGTAGGAGGTGTGCAAGAGGCAGCTGATTGATGTTTCTCTCCTATCAATGTTTCTAACTCTCTATCCCTCTCCCTTCCTCTCTGTAGAAAACAAAAACAAAAACAAACAAACAAACAACAACAACAATAACAAAACAAAACAAAAACATTGTTGGATTTCTGAGTGCAGGTGTTCAGAAGTGAGAGAAAACTCATGGAGTGGCAACCAAGGGACCAGAACCCCAGGAGGGGCTGGATTCAGCTGGACACCATTTGTACCACAGGTGATGTTACCCTGGTGAGCACATGCTGGTGATGTTGCTCAGGGAAACCTGGGTAGGCTTCCCTGATGATACAGCCCATCAGTCTCTCGTCCTCAGCTGTTGGCAGACATGGAAATCCCCAGTCATCTTCTTCAGAAGAATGTGCAAAGTTTCTGCTGGGGAAACAACGGGCAACCTTCAACTAATGGGGGGCAGAGCCAATGGACAAATATCCCACCCTTCCATCTTCCAAGGGACAATTCTAACACATATTCTACATGGTTCCCCAGGCGGCCCTACCAGGATTGAACCCTGTTTTGCACAGAGGTCCCCAGTTCAACAATGCACTCTTAAAGTGATACACACACACACACACACACACACACACACACACACACTAGAGGCATGGTGCACAAAATTTGTGCGGGGGGGGGGGTCCCTCAGCCTGGCCTGCACCCTCTCACAATCTGGGACTGCTGGCTCCTAACCACTCACCTGCCTGCCTGCCTGATCACCCCTAACCACTAGCCTGCCTGCCTGATTGCCCCTAGCCACTTGCCTGCCTGACTCATTGCCCCTAACCACTCTGCATGCCTGCCTGATCACCCCTAACCACTCACCTGCCTGCCTGATCGCCCCTAACCACTTGCCTGCGATGGTTGCAATGTTGTACAACCATCACCACTATCTATTTACAGAACCTTACCTGATGACCCCTAACTGCTTGCCTGCCTGCCTAATTGCCCCTAACCACTCGCCTGCCTGCCTGATCGCCCCTAACTGCCTCTGCCTTGGCTCCCGTGGAGGCGGCTTCATCTGGAAAAGAATCATAAAATATTTGTCCATTTGGTCTGCTGTATTTACTTAGCATAATGTTTTCAAATTTTATTCATGTTGTAGGACATATCAGAACATCATTTTATAGCTGAATAATATTCCACTGTGTGCATAGATATTTCTTCTTTTATGACTGACTTATTTCACTTAGCAAGCCTTCAAGATTCATCTCCATTGCAGCATGTGTACGAATTTCCCCTCCCCTGCTGGCCTGGTTGCCCCTAACTGCCATGCCCTGCAGGCCTGGTCCCCCCCAACTGCCCACGCCTCCTGGCCCGGTCGCCTCTAACTGCCCTCCCCTGCCGGCCTGGTTGCCCCTAACTGCCATCCCCTGCAAGCCTGGTCGCCCCAACTGCCCTCCCCTGCAGGCCTGTTCCCCCCTAACTGCCCTCCCCTGCTGGCCTGGTTGCCCCTAACTGCCCTCCCCTGCCAACCATCTTGTGACCACATGAGGGTGACCATCTTGCGTGAGGGCATGATGGTCAATTTGCATATTACCACTTTATTATATAGGATACTAGAGGCATGGTGCATGAAATTCGTGCAGTGGGGGGGTCCCTCAGCTTGGCCTGCACCCTCTCCAATCCAGGACCCCTTGGGGGATGTCTGACTGCTGGTTTAGGGGTTGGGGCCTAAACTGGCAATCGGACATCCCCTTCACAATCTGGGACTGCTAGCTCCTAACCTCTTGCCTGCCTGCCTGCCTGATCACCCCTAACCACTCTACCTGCCTGCCTGATTGCCCCTAACTGCCTCTGCTTGCCGGCCTGATTACCCCCTAACTGGTCCCCTGCCAGCCTGGCCACACCCTAACTACCGCCCTGCTGGCCTGGTTGCCACCTAACTGTCCAGAAGGAAGTTAGACCCGGTCTACCTGCCTGCCTGATCGCCCCTAACCACTTGCCTGCGATGGTTGCAATGTTGTACAACCATCACCACTATCTATTTACAGAACCTTACCTGATGACCCCTAACTGCTTGCCTGCCTGCCTAATTGCCCCTAACCACTCGCCTGCCTGCCTGATCGCCCCTAACTGCCTCTGCCTTGGCTCCCGTGGAGGCAGCTTCATCTGGAAGATTGTTTGGCTGTCCAATATAATTAGCATATTATTATGCTTTTATTATATACTAGAGGCCTGGTACACGAAATTCGTGCACTGGGGGGGGGGGGGGGT
>NW_005370945.1:124595-146750 GCF_000412655.1 Myotis brandtii | reverse complement strand
AAGTATACAATTCAGTGGTATTAATTACATTCACAATGTTATGCAACCATCACCACTACCTATTTCCAGAACCTTTCCATCACCTTAAATAGAAACTCTGTACCCAGTAAGCAAAAATTATCCCATCCCCTCTACCCTCAGCCCCTGGAAACCTCTAATCTACTTTCTGTATCTATGAATTTTCCTGTTTTGGATATTTTATATGCTGGCCTGGTCGCCCCTAACTGCCCTCCCCTGCAGGCGTGGTCCACCCTAACTACCCTCCCCTGCTGGCCTGGTTGCCCCTAACTGCCATGCCCTGCAGGCCTGGTCCCCCCCAACTGCCCACGCCTCCTGGCCCGGTCGCCTCTAACTGCCCTCCCCTGCCGGCCTGGTTGCCCCTAACTGCCCTCCCCTGCTGGCCTGGTTGCCCCTAACTGCCCTCCCCTGCCAACCATCTTGTGACCACATGAGGGTGACCATCTTGCGTGAGGGTGTGATGGTCAATTTCCATATTACCGCTTTATTGTATAGGATTTGCTTGTATTTTATTACCACAATGAACTGTAAATTTCTTGGAGAAACATTCAATACTTTACAATACCTAATTTGCCTGAAATATGAAAGACAGCAAAAAAAGAGAAAGAAAAGAGAGAATGAAAAAAAGTTTTTCATGAATATTTGCTCAATAAATAGACTAAGATTCCTCTAGAAAATGTAATTATAATTGAGATTTTGATGTTGATTTCCAATAAAAAAAGAGTGACAGAACCAGGTCTGATGGAAGAGTTCAGTTGTGTTTTAATGATACTAATTTAGATGAAAAGTTAACCAGAAATTTACTTAGTATCTTGAAGAGAAAACAACCTGGAAACATATTTGTTGTCATATATAAAAGAAATTCAAGTAGAGAAATACATCAGAAGCTTAAAGCTAGGTAAGTTGACACATTAAAACTTTAGTGACCAAAAATGGTAAACATATACCTCTTTTCTGCCAGGGTGATTTTATTTAGCAATAAATTTGTTCTCTAAATATTTTCATTGAAGTTCCAACTTTAAATGTGTGCTAACTCGATGGAAGAGGAGATCCCATATGAGGGAGATATGAGGGGTGCTTGTGGGGACCCTGTGAGCTCTATCAAAGAATCATAAAATATTTGTCCATTTGGTCTGCTGTATTTACTTAGCATAATGTTTTCAAATTTTATTCATGTTGTAGGACATATCAGAACATCATTTTATAGCTGAATAATATTCCACTGTGTGCATAGATATTTCTTCTTTTATGACTGACTTATTTCACTTAGCAAGCCTTCAAGATTCATCTCCATTGCAGCATGTGTACGAATTTCCATCCTTTTTAATGTTCCTCTGTGTATATGACACATTTTGTTTATCCACTTATCTGTTGATGAACATTTGGGTTGTTTCCACCTTTGGGCTATTGTAAGTAATGCTGCAATAAATATGGCATACAAGTATCTGGTTGAGTCCTTCTTTTAATATTTTTAGATATATATCGAGGAGTGGAATTGCTGGATTATATAGGGTGGGGCAAAAGTAGGTTCACAGTTGTTTGTATGGAAAATAATACAATAATTAATAACAATACAAGAATAAACTATGTGTTTTGCATACTCACAACTGTAAACCTACTTTTATTCCATCCTATGTGGTAATTCTAGAGTTAACATTTTGAGTAATTGCCAAACTGTTTTTGATAGCAGCTACACCATGTTATATTCATTCTAGCAATGTATCAGGGTTCCAATTTTTCACATCCTTGCCAACACCTATTTTCATCCTCATTGTTAGATTACCATTCTAGTAGGTATGAAGTGGTATCTTGTGATTTTAATTTGCATTTCCCTAATAACTAATGATGTTGAGCATCTTTTCAAGTGTTTATTGGCTTTTAGCATATTATTTTTAGAAAAAAATTCTATTCTAGTCCTTTGTCCATTTTTAAATTGGGTTGTTTGTCTTTTTGCTATTGAGTTCAGTTTTGTATTTACTTTGGATACTAAACACGTGTGCAATATATGATTTGCAAGTATTTTCCCCATTCTGTAAATTATGTTTTTACCACCTCAATAGTGTACTTTGCACAAAATTTTTAATTTTGATAAAGTGCTATTTATGTATTTTTCAGTGTTTTGGTTTCATATCTAAGAACCCATTTCTGAATCCAAGCTCTTGGAGATTTACCTCTAACTCTAAGAGTTTCATGGTTTTGGATCTTACATTTAGGTCATTCATCCATTTTGAGTTAAGTTTTGCATATAGTACAAGGTAGGAGTACAAGCTTCATTCTTTTGCATTTGGAAAATCAGTTGTCCTAAAACCATCCATTAAATTGATTATTTTATAGTCCTTGAATTAACTTGGCACCCTTGTTGAAAATTAATTGCCTATAGATTAATGGGTTTATTTCTGGATTCTCAATTTTATTCCATTGGTCTGTACATCTATCCTATATCAGTACCATGCTGTTTTAATTACTATATCTTTGTAGCAAGTTTTGAAATTATGAAGTGTTAATCTTCCAACTTTGTTCTTTTTTTAATATTGTTTGCTATTCTAAGCCCCTATATGAATTTGAGGGCTTTTCCATTTCTGGAAAAAAAAAGTCTTGAAATTTTGATAGGGATTATGTTGAATCTTTAGATTGCTTTGGGTAATATTACCATCTTAACAATATTAAATCTTCCAACCCATGAACAAGGGATGTCTTTCCATTTAATTAGGTCTTTTAAAATTTCTTTTAGCAATGTGTTTGTTGTTGTTGTTGTTTTTAGTTTTTAGTGTCTAACTCTTTCACCTCCTTGGTTTATTGTATTCCTAGGTATTTTATTCTTTTAGCTACCTTTATCAATGGAATTACTTTTTAAATTACTTTTCAGATATTTGTGTGTTGATTTTATATCCTGCAATTTTACTGAATTTGTTTATTGTCTCTAGTAGCTTTTTTATAGTTTCTTTAGGATTTTTTATATATAAGATATATTATTTGTGATAAAGGATAGTTTTACCTTTTTGCCAATTTATTTATTTTTCATGTCTGATTGCTTTGACTAGAACTCCCAGCACATGCTGTAGACAGAGTTGAAAGTAGGCATTCTTGTCTTTTTCCTGATCTTAGAAAGCTTTCAGTTTTTCACTATTGAGTATATTGTTAGCTGTGAGTTTTTCATAAATGCTTTTTATTGTGTTGAGGAGTTCCTTTCTATTTCTAGTTCTCTAAGTGTGTGTTTTTTTTAAATCATGAAAGGCTTTTGTCAAATTTTTTTTTCTATAACAATTCAGATGATCATGTGTGTTTTTCTTCCTTTGTTCTAATAATGTGTTGTATTACATGGTTTGATTCTCTTATGTTGTGGTGTATAGTCCTTCTACTATGCTGTTAGATTCAGATTGCTAGGATTTTGTTGAGAATACCTACATTTATACTCATAGGAGATGTTAAATCTGTAATGTTCTGTTGTTGTGTGATGTCTTTAAGTGGCTTTTGTTATCAGGGTAATGCTGGCCTCATAAAAAGTATTCCCTCCTCACCCTAGCTGGTTGGTTAGAGCATCCTGAGCATGGAAGGATCCCAGTTTCAATTCATGGTCAAGGCACATACCCAGGTTGTGGGTTCAATATTCAGTCTGAGATTATACAGAAGGGAGATAGGGCTCTCTCTCTCGCTCTCTCTCTCTCTCTCTCTCTCTCTCTCTCTCTCTCTCTCTCTCTCTCTCTCTCTCTCTCTCTTTCTCTCATCAATGAAGAACATATCCTCAGGTAAGGATTTAAAAAAAGGTGTTCCCTTCTTGTTTATATTTTGGAAGAGTTTGAGAGGATTAATGTTAATTATTTTCTAAATGTTTGGTAGAACTCACTAGGGAAGCCCTCAGGTCCCACACTAATGATGCACTCTATTGACGTTCCCTATTCCTAGTCTCTCCTCCCTGCTCCCTCACTGCTGCACCCTAGGATCACCTCCTAAACATCTAAGTCTTACCTCGGGCTCTGCTTTCAGGGGAACCCAAGCTAAAATAAGATATAATAAACAGGAGAGAGGAGAGTTTCTAAGAAATGTTGCGTGAAAGAACATTAAATCATTGGATAATTCAGGAAGGTGGGGAGAAGGGGAGAGTGGTTTTCTGCCCAGTATGGGTACACTAGGTATCATTATGATAAACTGAAAATTCAAGACAGAATACTGAGACTTCTAGGAAAAACTGGATCCAGCAAGATGAGAAATAGCTGGATGAGTTAGTGATAAGTGAAAGAGCTGGAGAAGTGATAAGAGCACATTAAAAAGAAAGAGAAGACCACAGAAGAGGAAGAGAGTTGAAGAAAATGAACACATTGGTCAAGATTAAGGGTTAGTCCTCATCCACTGAGCAAGGCTAGTGAAGAAATTTATTTAGGCAGAGAACTGGGCGAGCCAGTGGGCATGGTTGGGGGCTGTGGCAGCCTTGAGAATGCATACCTCCAACTACAGGGAGCTTAATTGTCCAACAACACCAGCTCCCAACCGTTGTCTGAGTGCAGCAAGGATACGAGGGTAAGCAGGTCCCGGAGAGACTCAGACATCTTTATTGGGGACATTGGCTCCAGGACACCCCAACAGCTTTGCCAAACCCTTTTTAGATAGTATGGAAGCCTAGGATGTTTCCCTCCAACCTTTCTCCTTTCTCTCTCTTTCATTCAAGGTAAGTCTTACTTTGTAGCCTGATGGCTCTCCCAGCCTCTCCTGGTTCCCTCGTTTTCTTTCACAGATGTTTTCTCTCCTATAATCCTTCCTCATGTCTTCCCATTTTAACATCTGCTTTTGGGAGGACCTGGACTAGACATCGTCTGTGGCGCGTTCATTTTGACCCAGTGCTGGGGAGATGGGCCAAACTCCATCAGACACCGTGAGGAGAAAGGAGGCTGTGCCTGGCCTGGGGCAGGAAGGAGGTGACCCAGCAAGAGAGGACAATCCCAAGGACAGAGGGCGATAAGGAGCCAGCAACTGAGAGGACCCCAGACATAGGCACAGTTGAGATAAGCCCATTGAATGCATAAGTTGGTATTAAGTCACCTGGGTGAGGTGCTTCATTACTCAGTAACTTATGTCTATTTTGCATGATTGGTGCCCTGAAATCTCCCACAGTATCTTAAAAATAGCTGCGTATGCTCCAGTGACCCACAACACTACTGTCCATCTTGGCAATTCTTCAGGTGGTGGCCACAGGAGTTTGCCAAGAGCAGAAATGACAGGTTCCTTGCCTAAAGAGCACCTCTGAACCCTAATCCACCTGCTTCAGCATTGCGCCAGGGCTGCCTCTCTGTGTCCCAGGTCACTTCCCATGCCCGCCCTGAGATGAATTTTAGATCTCACCTCTTCAGAAAAACATATTGTTTAGATTCCCCAAGAAACACAAAGCTGGTGAAAGGAGGCTTTTCAGATGCCCTTGAAGCCATTCCTTCCACCTTCCCTGACGGTCATGCTAAGGATGTCTCCACAGGGGGTAGGGCTCCTGACCAGGCAGGAGAGGGACAGTCCTCTGAACCCCCCTCCCTCAGGTTGGACACCCAGAGGATCTGGAGAATTGGTTCTCTCCCTGCTCCCAAAGCCAAGAACCCCCTTGGGCTAGATTGAAATTTGCCCTTTAGATCCAGTCCCCACCCTGCTCTGTGTCCAAGAGGCACACCTCTATGCACTGTATCACTGAGTCCCCCTTTCCCCTGACTTATAATTGGGCTCAGCCAATGAGAGGTGCTGGCAGGGATTCAGACAGCAGGAGAGCAGGGGAGCAGGAGAGAAGTTGGGGTATTTACCCCCGTGGCTATCTCTGTGGTGTTGCTGTAGCCTGGGCATGTCCCTTTGCTGAAGGTCATAGCTCCCATCTCCTGTCATGCAGGCCTTCCATAGAGCCCTCTTTCACTCTGGGTTTCTCTCCTTACCCTTGGCCTTTCACACCTAGAATGGGAATGGAACCCTCTTCTGCAATTCTGTACTGTCTCCTACCATTTCCCACCCCCTGCCCACAGCTCTGTAGATGCCCTGTTACTAAACTCTCCTCAAAGGACCCAATTAAAGATGCCATCTGTTTACTGTCAGGACCATGATGGATGCACATCATCTCCTAAAAGTGGGGCAGGGGCAATTTAGCAGCTAACTCAGTGATGGCCATGCCCAGCCCCACCCTCCGGGAGACATGCCAGTGTCCCGTGCCCTGTGGAGAAAAGGGTAGTTAATGTGCTGGGTAGAAAGAGCACTGAGCAGGGGTTAGGAAACCCAGGCTCCTGACCAGGCAGGAGAGGGCTAGTCCTCTGCACCCACCCTCCCACTGTCTCTCGGTGTGACCTAGGCCCAGTCCTTCCCTCGGCTTGTTCATCCGTACAATGGTGTGGGTGGCCAGGCCTGCCCCTGCTTGCAGCCCAAGATCCCCTGTGGCAGGTTCCCCTCCTCACGTCCACCAGTCACATCAATGAAGGACCATTCCCAGGCAGGGGAGTCCACCACTCAGACCCCACAGCTCCTCCATGTCTCAGGACAAATAGGATCTCCCCCAGGGGATGCACACACATCCCTCCTCCCATTACTTCTAGAAATTCAGAGAACAGAAGGTATGATCCGTCATTAGCTTCTGAGGGCTCAGATGGGAGAAGTGAAACTGCCAATTTCCAGGGTTGGAGAGCGGTATGTGCCACTTCCCCTGGAACTTCCTGCCTCCATCGAGAGCTTTCGGGGCCTCAGAGCTGCCAGAAGGAGAAGGAATGCCTGGTTAAATGGCGAGGCTTCCCTAGACTGAACAGGGCTCTGACTAACAAAACCAGCCAATCCGCCCTTGAGACAGAACATTTTTGTGAATAATGGACGCCTATAACTTCATAGAAATCACTGAGCCAAAGCTATCAATTGAGCAGGCAGGGTGTGAGCCGCGCCGCAGTGGTGGTAGAGTGGGCTTGCTTGCTTGAAGGGAGAGCCCCCTCCAGGACATGTTCAGAAGGGGCTGGGCACTCAGGGAGGAGAAGGAAATGTACCAGCCCGGTTCCATGCAAGGCATGGAAAGCAGCTCCAGCTATTTTACGTGGAAAGGTCTAAGACATGGACTTAGTTGCCTAAAAGTCCTGGGAAGGGCTAGGACGGATTGGGTTGCAGGCCGGGCGCAGGAATGCCTCTCTGAACTCTGAACACCGTAGTGGGGCTGATCCGTCATGGAGCTGACCCCTGGGGGCCCCTGCACCTTTGTGGTTCAAATCACACCCCAGTCACAGGAGTCAGACCCGAAAACCAGCCCTGCAGCTGTGCCCCGTGCCCGTCTGTCCTAAGCTACTCTCAGTGCTGGTGGTCGGGGCTGGAACGTGGTTTTCAGTCCTGTGTCCCCCACGGCTGCTTCTCAACACCTGGGAGCTGGAGAAGGGGCCTCGGGATGCTGCCGAAGGGAGAGAAGATGCATCTGCACAGCCTTCCTTTCCAGTGGAAAAGTAGCCCAAAGAAACAGCACCCTTGTCTCCTCACCTCACCGTTGTCTCCCCAGTCTTGTGCATGAATATCTAATTGAAGCCCTTAATTAACCTGCAGAATAAGAGCTACACAAAGTCTCAGGACTGTAGGCTTGAGCTTTGCAGCCTCTGCAGAACAGGAAGATAGCCAGGAATAGAGCCCATGAAGGTTGAGCAAGTGAGCCACAGTGCCCTCTACAGGAGGCCTGCTGCATTGGCCTGAGGTAGCCGCCCTGTGTAAAATCCCCTGGGGGTTGCCAATTCTCTCATACCTTCCCATTCTCCTCTCAGAGGGGGTACATGGAGGCCCAATAGGGCGGGACCCGTATGCCTTGTACCCATGTCAAGACCAATTGGGCAATAAATTATATGCATATTTGATTTAGTAATTATATGGAGAGAGAGAGAGAGAGAGAGAGAGAGAGAGAGAGAGAATACACAGACATTGGCATTTTTGTTCTCTGGAGTAATGCTGATGTTCAGCTGTTCAAATAATTGCAAGTCCTCAAGATAATAGAGAGTTTTTGGTTTAGACACAGACCTGGGTTTAAATCCTGGCTCTGCCACTGTGTGGCCCTAGACTAGTTGCTTGTCTTCTCTGAGCTCAGTTTTTTCATCTATGAAATGGGACTAATGGTAGTGACTCCATAGGGTTAAAGCCAAGAGGAAATGGGGTAAACCTGGACAATCCCTGGCACAGTGCCTGGCACACACGGGGCTCCAATGTCTCGCCCCGTTGTCCTGAATAAAGCATTTTGCAGGAACAGCCAACTCCCACGCCAGGACGCACGCTGTCCCTGAGATAAATATCAGCGGCATCGCCGTGTTTGAGAGGAGAAGTGAGGAGCTTTTTGCTCTAGTGCTGCAGGGGACCCTGGTGGACCCTCCCTGGTCTCCTATGCAGCACACGTTACCAGAGATTACATCTTCCCAGCAGAAGGGGTCACACGGGCAGCATGGTAAGTAGGAAGGGCAGCAAGAGGCTTTTATATAATTCATCAGGATCAGTGTTTTTTAAACTGTAGGCCAAGACCCATTAGTGAGGAGCAAAATCAATGGAGCGGGTTGTGAGCAGCATTTTTCCAGATGAAATCGAGTGGAAGGGAAAAGAAAAGAGACGAGACGAGGGGACATGAGAGAATGTGAAGTGCATCTTATTAAGACTGCTGTTTTGAGAAACTTGTTAGTTCGTGTGTGTGTGTGTGTGTGTGTGTCCTGGGTCCCATGTGGAATGCACATGACTTGGATGAGCAAATTGATCTGAAACGTTAGCCTGAAATGCTTGTGAAATAGTAATGAAGGAACCAGCCCCCTAAATTGGAGCAGGGGGCACATGGATAACCAGACCGCTCTACAACTTGTAACAGCAAAGAACTAGATTGAGAAAAGCTGAATGCCCCGGGAGGTGAATTTACATCTCCCCTGGGGGGGACACAGCTGGTCTGGCTTCGCAGGTGACTCAGTGTCAGATGGTGAGGTGTCCTGGTGTTGGCTGTGCACCCTCCCCTCTCCGGCCTCTCCTTTGTCGGCTCGCTTCTCCTGTGCTCCTCCACCTGCGCTCCTCCGCCCACTGCTTCCGTTCTGTGGCTCCTCTCCTGCCCTCTCACCTCTGCCACTGCGAATAGATGTTCTCCCTCAGCCAGCAAATCGTTCCTGGCACGCGCTTCTCCTGTGCTCCTCCACCTGCGCTCCTCCGCCCGCTGCTTCCCTTCTGTGGCTCCTCTCCTGCCCTCTCACCTGCTGCCACTGCGAATAGACGTTCTCCCTCAGCCAGCAAATCGTTCCTGGCACTTCAGTGGGCTCAGGGCTCCTGCCGGCTGCAGCCTCCGCGGCCACAGCCCCTGTCTGCTCAGACTCTCAGCCTCCCTCAAGGCATGATGAGACTCTCAGCCTCCCTCATGGCTCAGACTCTCAGCCTCCCTCATAGCTCAGACTCTCAGCCTCCCTCAAGGCATGACTGAGGGCTGCCACTCAGTGTCACGTTCCTCCCCCTCTCTGAGCCTCACTGTCCTCATCTGCACAACGGGCATGGAAATAGTGCCCTGGCTCCTCATCACTGTGTTGTAGGCATCAGGTGATAAAGTGACCGTTGAGCCCTGTGTGGTCCTCCGGAGGAGCCGTGCAAGCTCACGGGGTGCGCTCCTCAGGACCCTCCCTGTCTTTCTGCTCCCCTCTCCTCCCCCCTCTTCCTCGTCTCCTCAGTGCTCCTTAGAGCCTATCTGAGAGCGGTTGGTTCCCACACAGTGTCCTGCACTTTCATTTTGGAAGGAAAGGACCAGCAGGGGAATCTCTCATCCCCTGGAAACCCAACCCACCTCACTTTGGTGCCTTCTGGTTTCCTTACTTTGAAACCTCCCCTGACTCAATGGGCCCCTCCACTCCAGCTTATAATTGGTTGCTTGTAAGACCAATAGAAACGCATCTTGACTTTTAACGGCCTGGTATATATGGGCTAATAATAAAAGTATAATATGCAAATCAACCGAATGGCCAAACAGCAGAACGACCATCCGGATGACTATGCTATGACATGCACAGGTACCAGGCCAGCAAGGTGGGTGTGACGCGATTGGTCGGTGGGGCCCTCCATTGCCCCACCATCACCCTGCAGAGGGAGGCCCAGGCCACTGGCCAGTGGGGCGATCAATTGGGGGGCTCCAAGATCACCCCAAAGAGTGAGGCCCAGGCCACCCTCTGCAGGGTGATCGATAGGGGGTGGGGGCCACTGGCTGGGAGCGATCGATGTGGGGGTGCTCTGCAATTGCCCAAGAGGGAGGCCCAGGCCACCCTCTGTGGGGCGATTGATCAGGGGGCTCCGTGGAACCAGGGGTGTGTGGCAGCGGACTAGGGCAGCACCAGGCCAAGGCGGGTACAGGTGAAGGGTGGGGCCACAAGGCCTCCAGGCAGCTGGGTTGCTAGGGCCCCAGCAGCCGGGGGTGGGAGGCAGCCGGGAATGCAAAGGCCCCAGCAGCCAGGGCTGCGAAGGCCTACCCTTGCACGAATTCATGCATCAGGCCTCTAGTTGAAATATAAATGGCTTGACTGTGGGTAGATAAAGGACGAGATCACATCATCCCTCCTCTGGGTGTGGACAACGGGTGCCAACCCCAGCCCCACCACAGGCAGAGCCTGAACGGGGTGTTGCAGGTGGATGTGAGTCCAGGTGGAAGACTCTCCTGGGAATCAAACCAGGTGCTTCAGACACAGCAGACGCCTTCGTCTGTCACTGTTGACGGGACTTCCTGTGATGGTGGAAATGCCTACTTGTGCTCACACAGTAGCCACCAGCCTGCTTGGCCATCAAATACTGGTATGAATGACCAAGGAACTGAACTTCCAGTTTATTTAATTTCAATTAATTTAATGTTAATAGCCACCTGGGGCTAGTGGCGTCCCCTTGGCTAGCAGAGCCTGCGAATCTCCGTCTGGCCCTCCTCCCTGACCCCCGGGGATCTGGCTTCTGAGTCATTGCTTCCCAAGGAGGACCTGAGTCAGAGGAGGTGAGCAGGGAGGTCTCCAGGGGCCATGGTGCCCTGGCCTCTGCAGCTCTCCCTCCACCCTGCCCCCTCCCTCCACGCTGCCCCCTCCACCCACGCTGCCCCCCTCCATCCACGCTGCCTCCTCTCCTCCAGGATCCAACAGCCCCCCAATCTGAGCTGCGGCTCTAAGGTCAGCATCAACAGGAGGGTAAATACACGCAAGGAAAGCAGCACCAATGCAGTGATCAGGCGCAGGCTCCCGCTGAGCAGTGCTGCCCAGTGAGCTCACGGTCTCAGTGTTCAGACCCCACACTCGGGCTGACCCCCTCCCTCCCAGGGAACCACCGCGGCCTCTTCACTGGCCGAGGGTCATCTGCATCCAGTGACCCCGACCGCCCCACAACCCACCCTTCAGGCTGAGCTGGGAAGATGCCAACACATTTTTCCGTGAGCCTTTTCCAAGTAAACGGAGGGGGTCCAGGCTGATACTACCACCATCTGGGAGCCTGGGTGCCCCCTAAAAGCAGGGAGCAGGCCTGGGGGACAGGCGAGCACCAGACAGACAGAGGAGCCGCGGCATCCGGACCTCCTCCCCTGTGAAATCTCCCCCCTTGAGGGTCCCTTGCTGGGACTTGGCTTTCCCACCTGTTGTGTGACACTGATGATTAAATCGACATTTAGGACAAAAATCTCCTATTCAGTGCTCCACACAATGACGGCACATAGCAGGAGCCCACATTGGCTAACTCAGTGTCTGCTGGGATCATCGGAGGGGTCAGCACTCCGGCTAGGCCCTGTGTGTGGCCCTATCGAGGACCCCTCGCAAGGGAGGACCTGCTTCTGGAACGAAAGGGATGACTTCAGACCCGGGAGGGGGAGTCTCCCTCCTCCCACTGCTCACAGCAGGGAGGACTAACCTCTCCGACTGCCCTGCTGGCGCAGGGCGGTCCCTGTCCTGGTTTGTGGCCACAGCCTTGCTCCCAGCATGCTTTGTAACTTCAGGCCTCAGTTCCTTCCCCTGTAAAGAGGGGGGGACTCAGAGATCCCACAGCCTCCCTGCACAGGGAGGTGAGAATGAACTGGGGCTGTGCCCACAGCGAGGACGATGCCTGCGGTCACATTTCCCTTCCTTCTCTCAGGGAAGATTCTGATTAGAGGCCCGGAGGAAAGGCAGCGATGCAGCCTCCTCTCTCCCTCCTCTCCTCTCCCCCTCCCTGCTCATACCCTCTCTCCCAGGCTGTCACACCTTACCTCTTCCATCCCTCCATGTGATCGGGAATTTGCATACTAATTTAAAAATGAGATCAGATATTAGCCATGACCTGTCCTGTATCACCCAATGCATCTCGACCTGGGTTAGGTTCAATAGCGCCACCACAAACAGACCGGGGTGGGGTGGGGGCACTAAATCATTTAAGCTCGTTATTCTACTAATCCTGTGGTTTGGCCGGGCTCCCTGAGGTGAGCTGGGAGGCGATTGAAAACACGGAGACTCCCTGAGAAGGCCTTTGAGAATGAACACTGCCAAGCCCTGAAAGCACAGGACGTGATAGTTTTCCCTCCATTTACTGAGGAAGGAAGGGGGAGGGGTGTGTGTGGGGGGAGGGGAGACAGACATGCCAGGGATGCCAGGAAAGGGAGATAGTGTTTTGGACATGGCAGAGCCCCAGGGGCCATCGAAGCACAGTTTCAAGCCCTGCACAGGGGGTTCTGCTCCCCTCCAAGGTCCCAGGGCAGGGAGCGAGGCGGGGGGGGGGCACGGTGAGCCCCCTGCAGACCCTCACCCACCTTGCGCCTCCCGGGGTCTTTCCAGCCCTGTGCCTAAGGAAGGGCTAAAAGACTAGAGTTTTATTTGATCTGAACACATGGCATCTGTTTAAAAAGATGAATTTAACGCCAACGCTATCCAGTGAGGAAAACTCCCGTGGAAATTCAGACGCCCGCTTGCTGCCCTCGACAAAGCAAAGCTCTGGCAACCCTGGGTCCAGAGTGTCCTGCCGCCGGGCGGGCGGGGGCTGAGTCCAGCTGCCCACTTGGGCAGAGCCTGCGGGTCCCTCCAGGCCCCCCAGGCAGGCTTTGCTCCTTTCTGGGGCTGCCCACGCCCCCATGCACCTGCGCTTGCATCCCTGTCCCAGAGATTGGCCTCCCATGCAGCTCCCGAGCGGTGTGTTAGCGGGTGCTGGTGATGGAGCATCCCAGACTCGCCTCCTGGGGTTACAGGGTCAGCCACGCCAGGGCCTGGCAAGGGAAGCAGTTTCCAGAACACACTTAGCCAGGCCCTATGCCAGGCGCCAGGTTAACCAGACACAAAAGCCATGGCCCCTAGTGCCCGGGATCTTGGAAGGGAGACAGGTTCTATCTATGTAAGAAACCTCCAAAGGCAGCCGTGAGAAAGGACTGTGCCGCCGCGGCTACAGAGATAGGTTGGCTGGGCTTCCCAGCCCTGGCGGGGCCCACGGGATGGGGTCAGCACCCCGCTGCCGTGTTCCTGAGCAGAGCCTCTCGGGGACTGTGCAGGAAGCACAGTGAGGGCCTGGCTCCAGGGCCGGGTCCACCAGCAATGTGCTTAGCATAACGCCCCCGGGCAAATCAACAAACACTCCTGACTGCCTTATCCTCAACCTCAACCGTGAAATGAGACTTGAGGGCGCTTCCTGTCGTCCCTCCTTCCAGGATGCAGCAGGATGACCGTGGCTGCCTCCTGGGCAGGCAACTCTGAGGGCAGCGAGCACACAGGGCTGCTGGGGCCCACGGGTTATTGCCACGGCGGGGAGTATCTGCAGCTTCACTTCTTAGCAAAGAGCTCTGTGCCATGCCTCCTGGGCAGGCAACTCTGAGGGCAGCGAGCACATAGGGCTGCTGAGGCCCACCGGCCCGTGCCACCTCTTTAAGCTACCCAGCCCCTCCTCCCTGAGGGTGGAACACCTGGCAGCAGCTGCTAGGGACCCTGTCTCCTGCCACAAACCAAATGCTGCAAGTTAGCTCAGGTTATTGCCACGGCAGGGGGTATCTGCGGCTTCACTTCTTAGCAAAGAGCTCTGTGCCACTGGAGAAGTGGAGGCAGACGCCGCCCTCAGCCCTTCCTCTCCCCCGGTGGCCTGCACTGTCCTCACTGACACGGCTCCCTGCAGGCTGCCACTCTGAACAAGTCAGTTGCCCTCTCGGGGCCTCAGTTCCGTCATCTGCGAAATGGGGAGTTCGACCATTCTCCACAGGCATCTTGTTCTCCTTCTGTTTCTCCCCTCCCCGCCTCCCGCTGTCCTGAATCTCAAAACAAAACAGAGAGCGGGCAGAGAAAAACCACACTCTGGCTTTTCATCAATTAAGCCCCCTAATTACGTGGGAACCATTTCATTAATTGTTTCTGCCCGGCAGAGCCTCAGCTCTAGGAAGGGGAGTAGAAAGTCCCTTGACTGCTACCTAGGGTTTCAGGGAACGAAGCTAAGTAATCCCCGGCTCACATCTCACACCCAGGCTCTGGCAGGCTTGTTAGCAAACGTGGCAATGACCTGTGGTTGACAAGATCTCTCTTGAGTTGCGAATGAATCTCGTATCTGGGTTCGGTCCCACAGAGCAGATTCGAGGAATCACTGCCCTGTGCTTTGTCAGTCCCTATCACTGGCATCTGCTTCATTTGTTTACAAGCCTGTCTTTCCTGCCTGGGCGACAGCATCACCCCATTGGTCTTGCCAAGTCTGCCCCAGAGCAGGCCCTGGGAGAATGATTGTGAATAAATGAATGAATGGTGTGCGGTATCCTAGAACCATTCATTCACTGAGGATGAGGGCCGGGAGGCTCTGTCTAGTTTATCTTCAGTGATTCTCGCTGAGCAGTCCCTGCTGGGGGCTTCTGCAACACCAGGTGATGTGGGCCTTGGTTGCTCCCTTTGCCATGCCCCTCACCCCCAGACCAGCTGTTCTGCATCATATAACCTGGGCGGTCAGTGCCAAGACTAGAGTGAGGCAAGTGAGACACTTGCTGGGGTCCTACGTTTCAGAGGGACTCCAAATAACCCAGCAATCAAGTAATATTTTACTGCAATAGGTCAAAAAATCAAAATTAATGCAAACACGCCTACGATAGATAAAACACAAAAGTTTTAAATGAAGACAGGATATGGATCCTGTACTTGCAAGACCCCGCCTCACTCACCTCACCCAAAAAGGGTCTTTCTGGAGATGATGGCTCAAAAATACCTCCGACAGTAACATCCCCATCCATTGACTATGACTTTGGGCCTTTGGTTTCCTCAGAAAGCATGGCCTGGGGGTACCGGTATTCAAATGAGAGTGGGATTCCAATGTGTGACATCAGCACCCCCTCCCTCACCAGCTGTTAGATTCTGAATTCCCCAGACTAGGGGGCCGTTGAAGATGCTGCCTGCGGGCCAGGAAGACAGGCTGAAGATACTGCCCGCGGGCCAAGAAGACAGGCGTTTTAAAGAGAGCCACCAGAGCCAGGCTGGTGCCGTGTGGCCCACAGAGCATGTGATGCGGGGGCCACATATTCCGTCTCTTGGAGTTGGGCCCTACAGAATTCTGCTGCCCCAAGTGCTGTGGTGGTATGTGCCCTATTTGGAATGTTGGTACAGCGAAGGACTGTGTGGACCCTCCAGGTTCTCCTGGTCCAGTTAGAGCTCCCACCACAGGGAACAGTTGGCAATGTCTAGAGACATTTTTCATCGTCACAACTGGGGAAGAGCTGATTATTAATATACTAGTGACATGGTGCATGGATTCATGCACATGGAAAGGAAATTAATTAGAAGGTGGCCGGCGGGGCAGGATTGGGTGAGATGGGCCAGATATGCCCTGGGGCCAACCTCCTGCAGTCCCTCCTTGGGGCGGCACTGTAGCTCCAAGGACATCTGTGGAGTGAGCAGGGTCCCTCCGGCAGGTGGGGTCCCTCTGCCTGGCTTGAGGGGATTGGGCTGAAACCAGAAACCAGCTCTCCAACATCTCTGAGGGGTCCCGGAGTGCGAGAGGGCACTCTGCAAAATTGCTGTCGTACAGGGTGTGGAACGCAAACGCAAGTGTGCAGTAAACCAGATTCTGGGCCGACAGTGCCCCAGCACCAACATAACCCACGGCCAAAGGTGGAATCACATGGCCCCGTGAGGAATCAGGCTCTCTCCTCTCTGGTTTCGGGGTGTGTCACCTGAGAACCGCTGCTACCAAGTCACCCCAGCTCAGCAGCTCCTGCATTAAGCATCTGCCCCCTGGTGGTCAATGCGTGTCATACCTACCGGCCGGTTGGACGGTCAGATGGTTGGGCAGTTGCTTAGCCTTTTATATATATAGATAGAGGGTAGAGGCCAGGGATGCTGCTAACCATCCTATAAGGCACAAGTCAGTCTCTCAACAAAGACTTACTGTCTAAAATATCCATAGTGCCCAGGTTGAGGTAGAGAAATTAGAAAAAAGGGTTCAAATCCACATGCTGGTGAGTGAGGGACAACCTCTGTCCCTCTGACAGGCCATCAAAAGGCAGCTCCTCTCAGCTGGTCCCCAGAGTCCTGAGAGACTTGGGGTTGGCCTCTACGCTTTGGACCAACCTCGACTCAGGCATTGCGGGAGAGGATTTCATATTCCCCTGGGTCCCTGACATTTTCCCGGGCTTTCAGGAAGTCCTTCCTGAGGGCTAGCCTTAATCTCTCCTGCTGCAGTTCAAACTGGTTTGATTTCTCCGAAAGGGTGGAGATCAGGTTGTCTCTCTCCTGGCCCACCCCTTCTGGCCCCTTGCAACGATTCACCAGAATATTGCTGATTGAGGTTCCCAAGTCAAAGAAAAGAAAAACAGCTCAGGTATCACGGGAAAATGGAAGGGCAGCTCTGCGTCTCCCACACCTTCTCCAACCCGAGATAAGCCAGCGCCGAGCCACTTCTCACTGCAGGCAGGCAGCCTGCGTGGGGTTAATGAGATGACCCGAGCTCTCCAGCGGGGCTCAGGGCTGGGAGAGAAACCCCTCTCTGCCTCGAAGTGACAAACCCTCAACACAGAGACAGAGCCTACTGGAGACGGAGCCCACAGGGAACCTGCTTCTGTAAATTGGATGAAGAGGGTCCGCCCCACAGGAACCATCAGTTCTCCCAGCAAACACGTGGTGAGCGCCTCCTCGGTGCTCGGCTGTGGCTCTCAATCTTGGTGTGCCTGGAAGTCCTCCGGAGGGCGTGCTCACGCTGACTCTCTTGCACACCTCCTACTGGGGATGTGCCCACAACCAAGGTACATGCCCTTGGCCGGAATCGAACCTGGGACCTTTCAGTCCGCAGGCTGACACTCTATCCACTGAGCCAAACCAGTTAGGGCTAGAATCTGCATTTTTAACCAGCCCCTCCTCCCCCCCAGTGATGCTGATGCTGGTGGTCAGGGCCCACACTGAGAACCACTGCGCTCAGCTGTTCTGGGGACACAGCAGGATACTCTGAGTGGTAAGCATGGTGCAGAAGTAAACAATGTAGGAGGTTAGAGGTGATCTGTGCTATAAAAGAAAGTAAGTATAACAGCAGAGTTAGTGGGAGTCAGGGATGCGAGGGGCTGACGTTTTCAATACAAGGGTCAGGTCTCATTGAAATGGGGTGACCAACCATGCCACGTTGTCTGGGGTTGGTGGTTTCAGCACTGACAGTCCCACATTCTGGGAGCTTCAGAGTCCCAGGCAAATCGGGACAGTTGTCACCCAATGTTGAGATGATATTGGAGGAAAGAATGGGAAGAATGACGCAGTTGTCCCTGCAGACACCTGGGGAGGAGCATTGCAGGTGGAGGGAATAAATAGCCAGAGCAAAACCCCGGAGGTGAGCGCTTGCCTGTGTGTTAGAGGACAGGAAAGAGGCTGGAGGGACTGGGGCTGGGAACAAGGTCAGAGAGGTAATGGGGTGGGGAAATCCTGGTAGGCTTCCTGGAAAAGGAGCAGCTACTGTGGGGGTAATTGGCCCCAACTACCTTCAGGAGCTGGGATGGCTGCTTCAAGGTGGGGGCAGGGAGGAGCATGTCTGGAGCTCTGGCATCCATTGGAGGATTTTGAGCAGAGGATTCATGATTGAACTCACATACGGATCGCTCTAGCTTCTGTATTGAGAACAGACAGTAGGAGATGTCAAACTGCTTCCTGCGCTACCCCCACCGTGGGGAATCCAAGACAAAGGCTTGCATACCAAGTGGTTTATTTGATACTAGAGGCCTGGTGCACAAAATTCGTGCACTCAGGGGGTCCCTCAACCTGGCCTGTGCCCTCTCACAGTCCGGGAGCCCTCAAGGGACGTCCAGGAGCCCTCAGAGGAGTGGGCCTAAGCCGATAGTCAGACATTCTTAGTGCTGCCATGGAGGCAGGAGAGGCTCCGCCACCACAGCTGTGCTCACCAGTCGTGAGCCTGGCTTCTGGCTGAGCGGGCTCCCCCTGTGGGAGCACACTGACCACCAGGGGGAAGCTCCTGTGTTGAGTGTCTGCTGCACATCATAACAACGGGTTGTTTTGCCGTTTGGTCTATTTGCATATTAGCCTTTTATTATATAGGAGGATGTGAATCCATGGAGCAAGAGGGAAGAACAGGAGAGGGAAGCTGAAAGGGAGGAAAAGCCAGAAGGAGAATGCATGAACGAGGTGGCCGGTAGCATTGGCCACGAGCTTGATTTTGACAGGCTGCTGGGGGAAATGCATCTCAGGACTCTCAGCTCAGAGCATAAAAGGGGGAAGCACCCTCCCACTGTCTTCCTTTCCGGTTGGTCATGTGGCCTCACTGGCTATAACCACTGCACACTCCCGGGTGCTCCTGGGTGCCTGCTGAGTGGGCTTCTGCCTGGATCCACGCCTCTGTGTCCAAGAAGCCCAGCACAGGAAGTGAGAGGTATATGACATGGACTTACGTAAGGTGCTGTTAAATGTACCATATTTTTCCGTGTATAAGACGCTCCATGTATAAGACGCCCCCTACTTTTCCAACCCCAAATTAAAAAATCAATATTTTAAACATTTTGCTGGTTTTCCTCTTAAGGCCTTCTTTTCTGGCATCTTGTGGAGTTGTTCGTCCTGTTTTCTCCACTGTCTGATCATACACTCAGTGGGAGGAGGTCTAAATTGTCTCTCTGCAGCTCTATTTCCATGCTCTTTTGCATAGCTGATTGCATTCAGTTTGGATTTTGCAGAGTAAGACAATCATTTACCAGTATTTATCTTTTTATTTTTTGACATCTTTATGAGCTCAGAACGCTCCAGTCCCTGTTGTATCTGCACACTCTCCACCTCCACCTCCAATTATGTTATCAGCTGACGTCAGTAACAACAAGGCTTGTGATTGGAGGAAGCCTGTTTGACAAGGTGTGGGCAGCTACCCACCAGCGTGGCTCCCTCCTCAGCTGACTTCAGTGTATAAGATGCCCCTCAATTTTCAGTCTAACGATTTTAGAAAAAAAATAGCGTCTTATACATGGAAAAATATGGTAACCTGCGTGATGCTGGTTGCCGCCTGCACAGGACTGACTGTCACGGCAGTGGCTGGAGCGAGAAGTGAGGACAGGAAGGTGTGAAGTGGGATAAGAGGTGTCTGGTACATCCACCCTGAAACACTCAAACCTTCTTGGGCCTCCACTGTGTCCAGTCCATCACAGAGTTTCCTTCACGGCGGCAGCTGCCTACAGTCTCTGCCCAAGTAATGCAGGAGGGTGAGTGGAACTAGCCATAGTCCTGTCTGTAACTGGTCCCCAGACTGTAACTGATATCCATCACCTTCCTCCTCCAGCACATCCTGGATCCCTCTCCCTTGGCAGCTGGCCTGGGTCGCCTGCCTGGTGAGATGCTGTTGAGCCTTATCTCCAGGGGTCTGAGCTCTTAGTGGCCTTGCCAGCATCAGGCTGTGATTGTGGCCGTTGTCTTCACCATTGCTAGCCCTGGAGGCCCAGGAGGCAGCTCAGCGTATTCCTGAGTGCCAGACCTGCTCCTCCCTGCCCCTACATGTGACAGCAACCTCAGCTCCTCGTGGGGGTCAGGGCAGTCACTCCCACGTGTATAGTAATGCTTTCTTTGCTGCTGGTCAACTGGCAGGAGGAGCCCGAAGTGGCCAAGCTGCCATCATAGCTTCAAGCTCAGCCTGCCCCGGTGGAAGTGTAATCTGTCCCTGGGGATCTGGCAGAGCCAAGGTTGTGAGGACGGGAAGCAAACATTCTCTAAGTGGTTCATGAGGAGTGATAGTGAGAGGGGCACCGTTCATCAACCATTGGTCCAGCTGGTATCTGAGGGGATGACACCCCAAATATGAAGAGTATTGTCAACTTAACCTTTCTTTCTCTTTCACCTTCACACATGTTCATGTCTGTACAAGCACAGATACATGTGTATATGCACACACACACACCCACACACAGAGACCATGGACAGAGGCCTCTCCCAGCTCTGACATTCATTTCCTATTAGATGTCCAGGCTGATCCCCCTAATCTTGTCCATCGTTGGCCCTCTCTCAGACTTTCTGTCCTCCAGCCCACGGGCACACTCTAAGAGTGATAGCTACTCTTGGTGGCAGAATTACTATGTCCTTGTCCTCCCTGATGATAATGTCCCACCCAACCTGAGGCTGGGGCTCAACTTCTAATCTCGGCTCCTTCTACACATCATGCGGTCTTTACTCCTTCCACTTTCTCAGAGACCTCCGTGAGCGTGCTCACACACACCAGCATTCTCGAACCTACCCAATGGACACATAAGCTAGGCCTCAAGTAAAGCATATCTGTTTAAATCGTATATAGTAAAGAATTTGGCAGGTCTTTGCTGGGTCCTGGGAGAGAACTGCTAAATTTGGAATTTCCCATGTTATTCCTGGTGCCCACCCCCGGGACATCTGAGTGTATGCTAACAAGATGACTCAGGATGGGGCCTGGTCATGCCAGCAAGACCAAGCATGTGATTAGATGGTTGAGGCATAATATGAGTCTGGCCTCCTGGGATGGGCGGGACTACAGATTGAGTTCAGTCTTGTGGCCAAGTGTGTCAATCATGCCTAATGGAATCCCAGTAAAACTTCTGGACACCATGGCTTGGATGAGCTTCTCTGGTTGCCGATACAGATTAATGCCTGCGGGGGTGATGGGGCCTGAGGACACAGAAGCTTCACACCTGGCACCCTCCCAGGCCTCATCTGTGTCTCTTCTTTGGACTGGCCTGGGTTTGACGCGTTTATGATAAAACTATAAGCAGAGTGCTTTCTTTAGCTCTGTGAGAAGTTCTAGTGAATTATCAAACCTGACGAGGTAGTAGGTACCTCTGAATTTGTAGCCAGTTGGCCTGATGCACAGGGTGTGTTAGGGGACCCCCAAAATTGTGCCTGGTGTCTGGCATGTGGGCAGCCTTGTTGGGACTGGCCCTTCACCTTGGAGTTTGACCTAACTCCAGCTGTTATCAGAACTGCCTTGCCCCCAAAGCTGATGGCACACTGATTAGGGACAGGCTAAGAAGAACCTGGTTAGAGGAAAGAGAATAGAAAGGGCCCACAAAAGGGCCCCCCTGCGCCTGACCATTCAGACCATGGAGAGGCAGACTTCATTCTGTAAATACCTTTCCAGGAAAGAGTGCGGATCAGGGTTTCAGCGCTACAAGGACTATGCACAGAAAATACAAAGTAAGTGACTGAGAAAGGAAAAATTCAGTCGATTTGCTTGTTTGGCAGCAGGTAGATGTAGAAGCCATCCAAGTGTCAGACTGGATTCAATATTGGTGGTTTTTTCCTTTCCCTACGTTCAGCCCTAATAAGAGTCAGCGAGCTCAGACAGCGGCTCAGACTCTGGGTGAAGTGGGGACTCCAATTGCTCTGCTCCCTGACTGGGAGACTTTGGCCAATTTGAAGACATAAATAAGCCTGTTGTTCAGGCACAGAGGAGACTGGGATTTATTAATTTAATGAGTTGATTTGCGGGTCTCGGGGGAGAGACGCCTGCGTTATTCACTCGCTGGTCCCAGGGTGTAAATTGCTGTGAGTTTTCCCTTTATGTTCGGGACCTAGTTGAAGCGAGGGCATAAATTTCCTCAAGTTATTATTATTACAATTCATTATTCATTGAATGTTGACTCAGTGTAATACACGCAGTGGCGGAAAGACATGGTCCTCCCAAAGGGCGGGAAGCAGGTCCCTGGCAATTTAGGGGGAGATGGAGGGCCTCTGGGGTCAGGAGAGGGTGCTGCTCCCAGGGACTCACCCAAGCTTCCTGGTGTCCATCAGAGCCCCC
>NW_005370945.1:116078-124443 GCF_000412655.1 Myotis brandtii | reverse complement strand
CCAGGTCATCTGCAGGGAGAGTGTAATGCAGGTTTGGTGGTGAATTGGCCAAAACTGGGCTATTTGTTGACCTTCATTCAGACAGAGAACCCACTAGGGTGGGAAGGGCCCTGGCAGAGGACATGGCAGAAGCCAGGCCCAGGGTCCGGGGATGAGGGGAGGAGATGCTCCATTGGGGGGCCATCCGCTCACTTTTAGGAGGTGCTGGGTTGAGCTAAGCCTTTGCACAGGTGGGAGGGAGCAGGTGTAGGCATCCATTCCCTGGTCCCCCCACCTCAGTTCATTTCTCCCTCCCCACTCCCCACCCAGGGGCCTCCTGTTGGGAGCAGAAGTGACCCCTCACTCCTCAGTCACACCAAATAGCTGTGCAGCGTGAAGGCCCGGCCAGAGTGGCCGTGCGTTTTAGACCTCGAAACAGAAAGCAATCAAGTGCCTTTTGGAGCCACTTATAAGTGCAATAGGAATTAGAATTAGGGAGACAGAAAATGATCTCAGAAGGCCAATAGGGGGACTGGTGATGGGGTAATGACATGTCTTGCCCCCCCATCCTTCGAGCATTTATGGAGCATTTGTTGTGTGCCAGATTCTGGGCTCTGTCCTCAAGGCACCCACTATTGGGTTCTAGGGGTAGGGGGGGAGAAGGGGGAGAGAAGGGATCTGAGGGTGCAGGGAAGTTACTTAACCTCAGTAAACTCAGCTGCCTCCCTTGAGGGCTGTGAGGGAAATCCATGCAGTGGTTAGCAATGTACACATACTGATTAGCCATTTATTCCCGTCATTAACAATAAGTGTTACTTACAGACTCAGTGTGCTGAAAAGCCATGCTTCCACCAAGCAACTGCTTTTATGTGAAATTTGCAGTGAAACATACGTACATGCCAGAGGCGAGGCTTGATGGAGTCTCACAAACTGAATGCACCTCCGCCCCCCAGATCCAGATCAGGAAATAGGACGGCACCAGGACCTCCAGGCACCAGGCCCTCCTGCCACCGGCCCAGTCCCTGCCCTGCCCCCAGAATGACAATAACAGCATGGGTGAACTCTGCCTGTGTTTGTCTTTATTATAGAAATGAAATTGCCCAGCCTGTATGCTTTTGCATCTGACTTCTTTTATTGAACTTTGGGTTTGAGGGGGTTCATTCATTTTGCAACTGACTGGCATTTTTCCGTGAGTTGTGCAACTGCTCATATCTTTATGGTCCCGCCAGGAACGCCACAGGACCACATGAGGGGCATTCTGGCTTGTTCTTACCCTCCTCTCACCCACATTTTCTCATGTCCTTTATTCTATTTTGGTGAAGCATAAGGATGTTTACGACTTGTTTCAAGTCCCATTTGGAATAATATATTTGGGGAAATAATAATAATAACGAAATGAACCTTTGTTCTTCCTTCCCTGGTGCAGGGCTCCTCTCACTATACAGCTGTTCAGGGAGAGGATGATGAGGATGAAGATGAGGATGAAGCTGAGGCCGATGGTGATGGCTCACATGCCTACCTGCTTACTATGCACCAGCCCTGATTCTAGCCTCGTGACTCACAAAACCTTCACCAGCATTTCTCATCGTGACATACTTCTACCCCATTTTCAATGAAAGAAACCAAGGCACAGAGAGGCTAAGCGTCTTGCCCGAGGCCACCCAGCTGGAAAGAGGCAGAGCTGGGATTGGAGCCCAGCCTGGGCAGTCTGGTTCTGGAACTCTGCTCGCAGCCAGCACCCCGCACGGTTGTGAAAGTCGTCCTCTGAGCCACCGTCTTGTCATCCCTCTCAGGGCAGAGCTCCTGGCTCCCCCCTCCCCCACCCTCTTCATCAGTTACCAGGGCACCCACCACAGCCTGATCTGCAGCCTCGCCTGTGCACCGGCCTGTGCACCTGTGTGTGTGGCTGGGAGGTGCGTGAAGCCCCTGATTTTAATGCAGATGAGGGCAGGGCTTCAGGCTCCTGCCAAGCAGCCTTCTCCCAGGCCTTTCCCCAGCACCAGGCCTAATGATCAGTGTCTCTCTGCAGAGCCGCAGGCGGCCTTGTGGCAGGAGCAGCTTTTAATCACAGATGGAGAATCCCTGCAAATCTGCAGAGCAGCTTACAGAGGAAGTACCATGCTGCATGGGCCAGGAGGCCAGACCGTTATCTGTGGAGGAATTTACCCGACCGGCCATTCACTGACCTGGCCCAGGCTCGTTGCAAACCTCACTTCTCCACTTCACAGCCATCCCTTAAGGAGTTATCATTGTTTCCATTTTCCAGATGAGGAAACTGAGGCCCCAGGAAGATGCAGTCAGTTAATGGCAGCCTGTGTGTCTGGCTTCCTCTGTCCTGAGAAGGGAGCTGCGGTGTTAGTTAAGGAGAGAAATAAAGGGACAAAGGGGGTGACATGGGCTCAGCCTGGGTCGTGGCTGCAGGTGCAGAGGAAGCCCCCTGGCTGTCTTCCCTGGGAGCGCATCAAGCCCCTTGCCCCCAGGCCCCATGGGAAACAGGCCTTCCTCTCCAGGAGAAATTAACACCTTGTGTTTATAAATCATTCCATCCATAGTTGCCTGCAGAGGAAATGAAGTCACAAGGCAGAGTGGGAAGGATGGAAAAGAATAGAGGCCCACCCAAGGGTGATTTTTAAAAAAAATCCTCATCAGAGGATATGTTTATTGATATTAGAGAGAGGAAGGGAGAGAGAGAAACATCTATGGGCTGCCTCCCATACATGCCCCAACCGGGGACAGAACCTACAACCCAGGCATGTGCCCTGACCAGGAATCGAACCCCTGACGTTTTGGTGTATGGGATGATGCTCCAACCAACTGAGCCACTCTGGCCAGGGCCATGCAAGGGTTATGTTTAAAGAAACAGATGGACCAAGCTCCTCTTAACCTGTGCTCCGAAGGGCTGCCTGTCTGCCACTGCTTCCTGTCCTCACACCTGGGACACAGGGTGGATGCTGTCACTACCGAGCAAGCCCTGTGGCTGGCACTTCTTTATTATTACCTCTAACCCCATGACAGATCACATAGTCAGCATCAGCCTCCCCTTCGCACAGGTGTGGGGGCAAAGGTGTGGGTTAAGTCTGTCCAAGTCACAGCATCTGTGATTTCAGAGCCAGGATCCAGCCTCTGGTGGCTTCAAGCCTGTGCCTGCTCCAGTGCCACCTGCGTCCCCTGCGGGCAATGGCTCTGAGGTGTATTTGACTGCAATCTGTGTAAGAAATAGATTTGACTTCTCCCTGTGCCAGAAAGCACCCCTGTGCCCTCGGGGTCCACCCTCTGCCCCGGGAGCTGTAGGGCACTGTGCCATGGGGTCCTGCCCTCCGGCTTCTGAGGAAGCTCCCCCAGAGGGCGTCAGAGGACACAGAAAGGGAGAGTGAGGAGGAGGAGGAGGTGTATTCTCTCTCCCAGCTTCCTTCCGGCTCCATGGCAGCGGCTGGCTGTCCCTCCACTCAGCCCACTGCTCCTCTCAAGGTCAAGGTGGCCTTTCCTACTCGGTGCCCCATTGGTGCTGGAAGGCACTGTCTCTCCGTGTTCCTTGTGCCCCGGGGGTGGGACGGCCCTGCTGCTGCGAGCCCCTCCTCCTGCATCATGGCTGCCCTACTCTCCACCTCTGTAAATAGTCTCTATTAAACCCGCTCACATGCTTCTCAATTAAGTGTCTTCTGTTTCCTCCTGGGACCCTGACTGGCACAGTGACCCAGTACACACACACACACACACACACACACACACACACACGAAATAAAAGTTTCGAAAGACTTCACATTCTGCCATGCCCTCCCTTGTCATCTAAGTCAAACCAAGGTTGAGCGAAGGAGGAATTGCTCCAGGACACCGTGCTCCGGGCCAAGCTGGGCCAGGACCCAGGCCCAGTGGCTGCTGACCTGCTCGCAGAGTGCAGACCCACAGTCCCACGGCCCTGGCCTTGGGGACCATGGCCCTCCCGTGCCCTCTCTCCCATGGAGCTGGCTGGGAGGTGGTTATCTCCCCCCTAAGCAGCTTTCCCCTTTGCCTGGTCTTCTTCGAGGCTGCCACTTGCTCTTCCACTCGTGCCTGGCACTGCCGGCCGTTTCAGAAGTCTTGCCTCTCACGGCTGGAGGGCCGTGGCCATCACTCAGCCCAGCCCACTTGTTTGGCAGGTGGAGCTCATCACCAGAAAGAGAGCAGCACCACTAGGTCAGCGCAGGCCTGACTCCCAGCCAGTGGCTGAGGCCTGCATCACAGAGGAAAGGCCCGAGTGATCCTACAGCTTCAGGCAATGCCACGGAGCCCACGCTCCATTCACAGGCAGGCGGTGCCCAGCCAGCACCCGCCAGCACCCCCTCCCCCTGCAAAGGAAATGAAATCAGGGGGAATTCACGGTGAGGGAAGCCTGAAGTTTCACCTGGACCAGGAGGGGCTGAGAGTCGGCACTGCTGATAGAGGCCAGGAAAGCAAATGGTAGGGCTGGGTGAGGAGCAGAGATGACTCATGTTCTCAGCGGCTAAAGCTCCTCTCCTGGTCTCTGACCGTGGTCCCCAAAGTGGGGGCACTTTAACCCTGAGGGGTGAAAAGCAGACTTTAGGGCATGGACACAGGAAGCAAATGTTACAGTTTCCATTTATATTTATTTTTATCTTCAATATAATTCATCCTTCTATTACTTAATATCCTGATTCTCAGAATTACTTATTTAATCTCAAGAGACCATTAGTGTGACTCTGGGCCCCCACCCTCCCAGAGAGAGGGTTGGGTCTGAAGTCTTTTTTATTCTATCCAGAGCCTTGAAATATGATCTAATGAACTCTACTTGACCCTCCGGTGGCTGAGGCCCCCCCAACCCAGTTAAATTAAGTGGACCCTTTTTTCAAGTGAGAGCTAAAATGTGTTCATTCTTGGGATACAAATCAGGAAAGGCTCTTGGCCACTGCTCTGCATCAGGCACACCTGGGCAGCTGGATTCGGGGGCCCAGGCCACACCGGCTGCAGCAGGTCCCTGGGTGCAGGCCAGCAAGCTGCATGGAGCGCTCCGCACTCAGGGAGTCCATGCTGGCTCCCCGTTGCTAATGGTCACTCTGGGCTTTGCTCTACAGCAGTGGGAAGAATCCATGAGTCCACCATGGTCACCTCGGACCCCACCCCCAGAGCTGGGCCTGGAAGAGAACTAGGCCTTGGCAGCCCTGTCGTGGGTATCTGCCCAGGGTGGCGCGTGGAGCTGACGTCCTCAGGGATGTGCACAGTGATGTGGGAGGGGCTTTTCTTTTCTAGTTTCCACAGAGCTGCCTGTGGGCTGGCCTGGCTCCCAGCTGCTTCCAGATCTGCCGCTGGGGGGACTGACCATTTGCTCAGTCCAGACTGGGATCACAGAGTGAGGACAGCACTTGTGAGGGAGGAGACGGGTGATACCCCCAAACCACCATTAGAAACACCATCCCCCCAAGACTGGCCAGGGATAGAAACACACCCACAAGACTGGCCAGGAATAGAAACACACCCCCAAGACTGGCCAGGGATAGAAACACACCCCCAAGACTGGCCAGGCTTAGGAAGAACTTCCTGATGTGAACATCTTGAAGTGCAAAGTCATAGAAGACCCCCCTCAGCAAAAGAAGGAGAAAGAAAGAGGAAGGGAGAAAGTGAAATTAGGAAAAAATAAAAAAGGAGATGAGAGAGAATAAGACAGGCAGAAGCCAACAACTCCTCCTGAGATGGGGGCACAGGGAGGCGTAAAAGTCCATCCCCTGACCAGTCTGTGTACCCCTTTACGCTGGCCAAACATGGCTGGAGGAGAGAGGAAGACTCCTCACCCTGGGGTGCTCTCTGTTTCCAGGCCCTGGTGAAGGCGAGAGAAGGGATTTTCACTGTCGATGCTTTTCCCGTGACGACTGGAGCCCGGTTACATTTGTGTGTCAGCATTTGAGCCATAAAATAGCAAATTAATTGTCGGGCTGTTTTAGCAGGGATGCTTGCTGCTGATGCCAGTGCCCTGCCACACGTACCAATTGGAATTCTCTGGGGTGAGTGCTGGTATCGCATCCTCAGGAGTTTATCTTGGGAGCAATGGGTTTTGCTGATTTAATAACCAAGCCCTGGAGCCTGTGCCTCGGGGAAATGTTTAGTCTGATGAAGAGGACAGGCAAGTCCAGCATCTCCGCCTCCAGGCCGGGGCAGAGCTCATTTAGGAGAGCGAGTTAAAGGTGCAAGAGGCACATTTGCTTGTTTAATTGGCCATAGACTTTCTTGGCAATCATTTGTACAGGATAAGGGTCCACTTCAAGGTCATGTGTCTGGGCATGGCTGGTTTAGGACTCGGGATAGTCTGGATGGCTGGCTTCTTAAATGAGTTTTCTGACTTCTCTGGGACATCCATCCGCTGATGAATGTGTCTTGTTCAACTGATGCTTCCTGCCCAGCTGCCTGGCTCTCGGCCTGTAACAGCCATGTCTGGACCAAGGCAAAGACGCACGACTTGCCCCGGCATTGTGTCCAGACCCCAGGGGCATGGACCCCTCCCAAGGTCAACGACTGACGTGCAGTTGGGAGATGGAGCAGGCACTTCTATAGAAAGTGACAAGCATCAGTGCCTACATCCTGGCTTGCACAGGCCCCGCCTGATTCTCTGGCTGGGCCTACACCGTGGCCTCAGACTCGTGACCTGCTGCTGGAGCAGACCCTGGATCCCCAAACCTGACCAGAAGCTGCCTGATAGAGTGCCTAGGTCCTTAGAGAGCATTGAGTCTAAACACTCCCTTTTTCAGATGAGAACTGAGGCCCACGGTAGCATCCATATCTCTGGACGCTGTGTGACCTGAGGGCTTCCTATCCCTGTCTGGCAACATTGTCCAGCATTGATGTGAGCCACTGTGGTCCTCCAACCAAGTGAAGAGCCCCTTGAGGCCAGGGCCTGCGCCTTATTCTCAAGGGCTTGCCACAGGTCGTGATAGTCAGCAGATGCTCAGGAACTGTTGGAATGAATGAGTGCATGAATGAATGAGTGCATGAATGAATGGAGATGGATGAATGAATGGAGTGACTTGCCCAAGGACACACGGTTGCTGGTGGTAGAGCCAGGACACCCAGGACCAGCACTGACCCCGTGCTCTTGAGACCCCCATACCGAGGGGAGGGGCAGAGGGGTTAGGTCTGCAGGTGTCTGGCCCGACTGCTGGAGTTTCAGTCCTGCTTTATTTCCTAGCGGGAGGTGGCCGTGGGGGCGTGCCCCTCAGCTGGCCTTCAAGGAGGAAGTTGCTGTCCAGTGAGAAGTAGGGCAGTTAGCCGACAGCCTCAAGCCCCAGCACTTTCAGGGTCAACCCCGGTTCTGGAGCCAAGACCAGCCCCTCCTGTCAGCCTCAGCCAATGTCCAAGCCTGAGGGTTGCGAGGGCCCGGCTGTTTCTGTCAGAGCTGGACTCCTCAGGCAGCACTCTGTTCCGTCTGTCCGGAGCATGGGCTCTGGTGGTGCCAGGTGGCCTGAGGTGCTCCAGCCCCTTCCCTCTCCCAGCTCAGGCTGCATTAGACTCAGAGGCTTTCTCTGCCCAACCCGCCCCTCTCCCTTTCATCCTATCATGGGCGATCCTTCTCAGGAACCCCAATCACTCCCAGTGTCTACTTCCCATGGGACCCAATTGAATCAACCTCTATGACTGGGACCTGGGACAAGTCCAGTAATCTCTCTGGCCTTCATTCCCTCATCTGTAAATTGGGCTGATGGCCACACCTGCCTTGGAGGTAGTCTTGAAAAGTGACTAAATCCACATACAGGGCTAGAACAGCACCTGGCACAGTAAGTACTCCCTACCCGTTAGCCAGTGTTATTGCAAGAGAACCCTGCTTTGCCATGGATTTCCGCCACAGGGCACCCCGCATCCAGGTGAGGGAATCACAGCAAGATGGAGCCCTGGGATGGATCCACGCATATTGTTGGGTGCACCTGAAGTAGAAATACCAACTCTGGTCCCGTTTCCTGGGCAGCCACCAGGGCAGCTTACAAAGGACAGAGATGGGGCCAGGGCTGAGCAGAGGTTGCCCCACACCTAATTTCCCTCTGACGCTGACATTCTGTGTCAGGAGTCTGGAGACTCTTTCTCAGAAGGTCTAGAATCTATATGGAAAATATTTTATGTTTGCAGGTCATAAGGGCTCTGTTGTAGCTACTCCACTCTGCCACTATGCACAAAAGCACACACTATAGAATAACACTAACTATAAGCACATGTCCTTGGCCCAAGGGACATAGTTTGCTGAGTCTCATATCTATACTAATAAAAAGGTAATATGCTAATTAGATTAGGAGACCTTCCAGACCTCCTTCCGGACAAAGTCATGGTGGAGGGGCCGAGGCAGAAGCGGTTAGGAGCGATCAGGCCAGAAGGGGAGAGCAGTTGGGGGCGAGCATGCCGGTGGGGGGGCCAG
>NW_005370945.1:109776-115926 GCF_000412655.1 Myotis brandtii | reverse complement strand
GCAAACAGGCCAGCAGGGGGGACAGTTGGTGAGCAGGCTGGCAGGGGGACAGTTTGGGGCGAGCAGGCCAGCAGGGGGTGCAGTTTGGGGCAAGCAGGCCAGCAAGGGGGGACAGTTAGGGGTGATCAGGCTGGAAGGGGGGCACAGTTGGAGGTGATCAGGTTGGCAGTTAGGTGAGCTGTTAGGAGCCAGCAGTCCTGGATTGCGAGAGGGATGTCCGACTGCCGGCAACTGGACATCCTTCTAGGAGTCCCAGATTGGAGAGGGTGCAGACCAGGCTGAAGGATACCACCCCCATCCACGAATTTTGTGCACTGGGCCACTAGTCTATAATAATAAAAGCATAATTTGCAAATCAACCGAACGACCGAATAGCAGAACGACCATCCGGACAACCTTCTGGACGACCACCGTATGACACGCACTGACAGGTGCCAGGCCTGCCAAGGCAGGTGCGAAGTGACTGGTCAGGGGGCCCTGCCATAGCCCCATGATCGCCCCGCAGAGGGAGGCCCAGGCCACCTTCTGGCCGGGTGGGTGGAGCCTCCCTCTGCTGGGTGATCGATCACAGAACAGAGGCCCAGGCCACCTGGCCCAAGCTACCTGGCCGGCGGTGCTGCAGCGAGTGGGCAGGGACTCCCTCTGTGTGGTGATCAATCTGGGGGCCCCTTAATTGATTGCCCCACAGAGGGAGGCCCAGGCCACCTGGCCGATGTCCACAGAGGGAGGCCCAGGCCACCGGCTAGCAATGCTGTGGTGGGTGTGCAGGGCTGGCCAGCAATTGCCCTGCAGAGGGAGGCCCAGGCCAGCCAAGTGATCACACCCCATGCCTGTCACCACAGAGGGAGGCAACCAATGGCAGGGAGAGGGGGCAGCATCATACAGATGGCAAGCAGTGGCAGTGGCGGGTGCAGGTCCAGCTGCCGGCAGCCTGGGGAAGGAAAGACCCGATAGGCACTGATTGCTGGCCAGGTCTAGGGACCCTACCCGAGGGGTCCCGGATTGTGAGAGGGTGCAGGTGGGGCTGAGGGACACCCCCCCCACCCCTGTGCATGGATTTCGTGCACCAGACCTCTAGTTGTGTAATAAATGACAATGCTGCCCCAGGGTATCTGGCTCCATCACCTGGACACAGTGATTATTTGGGGAGAGAAGTGCAGGGAACACATAATGTGGGTCAATGAGCTGGGAGACATTTGCTGGGGGTTCTCCAAAGCTACTTCTTCTTCTTTGGCAGGAACCTCTCAGAGAGAAGCTGTTTGTCTCCAGATGGTGTCATAGCCACTGTTCTGTGGGGTGGGGGGCTGATGGCCAGAAGAGGAAACTGACCCAGGAGCAGAGCAGAGCCCAGGGAACTGCCTAGGAATGGGCCAGAGTCCTGCTGACAACAGGAACCCCTGGGTTAAACCATGCCTGAATCCAGCAACACTCTCTAAACTTTTCAATAATTAATTCACTCAATTATGTTGCCTAAGACCAAGCTAATTTTTTATTCTATCATTTACAATAAAAAAAAGTCCCAAACAATGCAATGAGGAGACTCTGAAAAAGAGCCCCCCACCCCAACCCTGCCAGGTGACAACAAAATGAATCTCCAATGGCAGAATTTCAGGCACGTGGATGGCAAAGAAATCTCAGGAGGAGATTTGGGGACAGAAGATGCAGCTGATATCCCCCAACCCATGGGGGCTGCATGCTCCAGGACCCACCTTGACCTGAGAGAGCTGGATGGGAAACACACCAATCCCCTGGGGCAAGTGGAGAGGTGAGCAGCCCACCGTCCTCACACACCCAGAATGAAAGGAGGGAGTGGGCTGACCTGCATCAGGAGCCAGAAAGCAGCATCCAGGGTGACTCGAGGCTTAAAAAACCCGTTCCAACACATTGCCGGACCCAGGACTCCTGGCCTCAGCCCTTCAGTCCCCAGCTCAAGAGGCCCAGCTCCCTCACCCCTTGGCTCAGCTTCCTCTCTGCAAATGCCGTGTACACACATCGCCCGTGGCAGACTTTATCGGGTCCTGCTGAGTACACCGCAGAACCACCTAGCATCTGATTGTCTCAATCAAAAGGAGAAAGGTAACAGCCAATTAGCCCCTGTGCTATTTGACTAAGTGTGTGAGATGAATTGCAATTATTAATTACGGAGCGCAGAGAGCAGAAATGTAATTATCACCACCTTTTCTTTACGGGAGGTGGTTGTGGGGATGGAAATCTGAGAACCAGATCCAAGATATCCGTGTTCATGTCTCAGGCCGGGCTGGGTGAGGGGTCATTCTTTAGGCTGGGAAGTGGGACATCATGGAGCCATGCCCAGTGGCTTTGGAGGGGCTGAACCGGAGGTGGTTTCAGGAAATGCCGTGTACACACATCGCCCGTGGCAGACTTTATCGGGTCCTGCTGAGTACATCGCAGAACCACCTAGCATCTGATTGTCTCAATCAAAAGGAGAAAGGTAACAGCCAATTAGCCCCTGTGCTATTTGACTAAGTGTGTGAGATGAATTGCAATTATTAATTACGGAGCGCAGAGAGCAGAAATGTAATTATCACCACCTTTTCTTTATGGGAGGTGGCTGTGGGGATGGAAATCTGAGAACCAGATCCAAGCAAGATATCCGTGTTCATGTCTCAGGCTGGGCTGGGTGAGGGGTCATTCTTTAGGCTGGGAAGTGGGACATCATGGAGCCATGCCCAGTGGCTTTGGAGGGGCTGAACCGGAGGTGGTTTCAGGCTGGTGTGGGATCTGCTCGGCAAAGGTGTTGGTGGTGAGGTGGGGATATGGTTCTGGTCCTAGGTCTGCCCTGATGCGCCAGATGAACCTGGACTAGTCACCTGACCTGGGATTTAGTCCCTCATCTGTTAATGAGGGGTTGTTTTGGAATTAGTGTTTTTTTTTGTTTTTTTAAATGGAGGTGCTAGCCCTAGCCGATTTGGCTCAGTGGATAGAGTGTCGGCCTGAGGACTGAAGGGTCCTGGGTTCGATTCCAGTCAAGGGCATGTACCTTGGTTGCGGCCATATCGCCAGTGGGGGGTGTGCAGGAGGCAGCTGATCGATGTTTCTCTCTCATCGATGTTTCTAACTCTCTATCCCTCTCCCTTCCTCTCTGTAAAAAAATCAATAAAATATATTTTTAAAAAAATGGAGGTGCTACTTGAATTAGTCCAGGGGGGACACATTTGTAGGAATTCCCCTTGCCACACCCAGGTGGCTCCAGCCATTGTGACAACCCCAAACCTCATGACCATACATCAACCTGTCCCCTGGGGAGCTCATGACCTCCTCCCCCCTTTCTCTTAGAGCTGCGAAGATGAAATGTCACCTATAGACATGAAGCATCGTGCCTACACTGAGTAAATATAATGATTGTTACCCACCACCATGTCTAGAGCCCCCTCCTGAGTATCTGTTACCTAATTTCAAACCCGCAAAGCCCATGCATTATCCTCGTTCCACAGACGGGGAAACCGAGGACATGAGCAGCTAAATAACCTGCAGATTTCAGCCAGGGTCAGTGTGACTTCCCAGCTGGCCTCTCCATGGCCCATTTGTGGGGACAGGACAAGGCCAGGCACTTCTGACCTGTGCCGTGGGCTGCGAGAGCCTTCCCAAGCACCCAGCTGACACAGCCATGAGACCCTACAGCATCAGTGCCTGGCTTGTTTATGCCTCTTAGCACTTATCATTCCTTAACATTGTTTGTTGTTTATCAGCATAATATTCCCAGTGCCTGAGAGAGTACATGGCACTTCATCGGTCCTTAGTAAATGTCATAGCAACAAATGAAGGGCAGAGACACAGCTTCTGTTAGAAAACCTTCAGTGTAAGGGAGAAGGCACAGCCCTACGCTTGCTCGCTCGCTCGCTTGCTCGGGGAGCTCCGGTCTGAGAGAGACAGTCATATTTCTTGGGGCAATCATTTATCCACAAGTACAAGAATCTGTAAATTCTGAAGGACGGGTGGCTGAGGAGCCATAGGCTGATAGGACTCAGTCCCGTAGGAAGCTGCCTCTGAAAGCTCGGGGCTCCACATCTCAGACCCAGTGAAGGGTAGACAGCTCTGTTCCTCTAAACCAGAGCCAAAGAGGCGACGATCAGGTGGCGGGGGGAGGGGGGGGTGAGTGTGCCTCCTGACAAATCCTAGGGGTCCCCCTCCCAGGGTCAGACACACCTGTCTGACCACACCCTGTGCAGCATAAGTACTTGTCTACCTCCTGATTGGAGAAAAGAGCAGTCATGGGCCATTTCTTCTCTGTTCTTGCAGCCTCTGCCTTCCTAGTCACAGTCTCACATCCTGTCTTCATCTTTTTGTAACCGGACAATCAATGGGCCCGGGCTGCCTGTCACTACTTGAGCCAATTAAGCAGAGACAGGGTTGAATCATATATGAGCGTTTATTCCAATCCTGCCGGCAGGATGGGAGAGGGCAGGTCATCCACAAAAATCTGCTCTGCACCCCACCATCGGCCAGCTGCCAGCTGCTTATATTGGGTAGAAGGACAAAGATTACATGGAGATGGGTATGCCAAATGGGCAGTTGGGTGATGGGGGCTGGAGATATGCAAAGGCCTTTAGGTACTCAAAGGCTGGGGTCTTCAAAGGGCTAGTGATATGCAAAGGGCTGGGCGGGGGTCCTCAAAGGGCTGGCAATTCTGGTTTCTGCAATGAGGTTGTTAATCTTTCCATGATAATAGGCAGCTCCCTGATGGGGAGAATGGGCTGCATTTCCAGGTGAGCTCCTAGGTCCCAGCCAGGTTAGACTGTGACTTCTTTAATCAGAACAAAATAATCACAGTTAACAGAACATGACTGGTATTTCTTACAATTCTAGCTGGTCCCCAATATCCTATTTCTGCTGCTATCACTTTCTGTCTACATAGCTCTCTAGAGCCCAGGACTACTGCAGGCTACAGCTCGCCCTGCAGTCTGTGGGCGCCTGCCTGGGGTGACAGCGCACACCTGGACAGACGGACAGGGTCACACATTTTTCGTGGGAGAGGTGGTAACAGCCTGGATTCCTCTCAAAGGAATGGTTACAATACAATTATGGGGTAATGCAGAACCTACAGTCACCAGGAATCCATGGGACCGCAGAGTAAATAAGGCCTCCTAGAGAATGATTTATTCTCCAAAGGAGGTGTGTGTCCCAGATCTCTGAGCACAGGCAACTGAGGTGCATGTCGAAATGTAGATTCCAGCTCTGGCCCCAGGTCCGCCAGAGTCCCAGGAGCGGGGCAGGTGTTCGCATGTTAACAAGCTCCCTGGGTGAGGTGGAGGCTCAGGAATGCTGGGAACTTCTGTCTTAGAACCTGAGGCTAGAGTTCCTTGGAATGAGCCAACCTACTGCAACACTCAGGGCCTCATACCCATCAGAGAATGTGACGTATTTCTCAGAAATACATTCATAAATATCTATACATTCAAGATGCACAGCCCTAGCTGATTGGACTCAGTGAATAGAGCATCGGCCTGAGGACTGAAGTGTCCCAGGTTCGATTCCGGTCAAGGGCATGTACCTTGGTTGCGGGCACATCCCCAGTAGGGTGTGTGCAGGAGGCAGCTGATGGATGTTTCTCTCTCATTGATGTTTCTAACTCTTTATCCTTCTCCCTTCCTCTCTGTAAAAAATCAATAAAATATATTTTAAAAAAGAAGGGGGTGAAAATAACCCCTTTCCCTCCACCATGCTCTGACTGTGTGGTGAGGCTTACACAGGGTGATGTCGGTAAAGGGCCTAGCTTGGCACTGGGCCCAGAGGCCACGCATGGCCACGGCTGCCCCTCTGAGAAGCCCCCTCCTCCCGGAGCCGACCCGCCCGGGTCCTGCGGGTGCGAATGACTCTTCCCGAGGAAGCCATTTAAAGGCAGGGCCCGTCCCTGGGAGGAGAGAAAATCCTTGGCGCCGCGCAGCCATTCCCAGAGACGTGTAAGCAGCCGTGTTCATGGGCAGGGGACACGCATGAACGCGCTTTATCTTCCTCCCACGAAGGGAGGCCGAGCCCGTGCCAAGCTGAGATGAAGGCTTGATTCTTTTAAGCGGATGTTTAGGATTCTACAGATGCTTTGCTAACTCCCAGTCAAATCACGGACATCACGGAAAGAAAAACTCCATTTTCTACGAAGATGTTGAAATGGCCTTTTCCAATTAGGCAGTG
>NW_005370945.1:105084-109692 GCF_000412655.1 Myotis brandtii | reverse complement strand
GGCTTGGGCAGGCAGCCCAGAGCCGGGGCTGCTCATCTGTGTGATTGAGCCCCTCGGAGGAGCTGAGCCTGCCTGTCCTGGGTGACCGGGCTGGTGTCCAAGTGATATTCTGGCCCCCTGTCTCCACCAGACTGGGCCCCGGGTGCCCCGGAGGGATGTGAAACCTGTTAATTACTAGTCGGTTGCATGTTTTGCATATATTAGTTGGTCTTATCATCGACTTTGAATGAACAAAGACCAGGACTCTCACGAAATTGCCCAAAACACAAGCGCGTGCAAACAACACAGTCTGTCCGGAACCCGCCCCAGCCAGCTCCCCACAGCTCCCGTCTCCACCAAGAGGGCCCAGAGTCTCCTTTCAGGCCTCAGCTCAAGGGCTATAATGCTGATAGCAACAACCGCAAGCACTGCAGGTCATTGCTCTGACCAGTCACTCCTCTCATTATTTTCCAGGATCAACTCATTCCCTCTTTCTGTAACTGGTGGCTTAAGAAATGGGCGTAGATCCTTCCACTCCTCCCGTCGAGGAGGTGGGGTTGAAGTCCTCTCAGCCTGAACCTGGCTGGGCCCTGGGTCTGCTCTGACCACTAGGACGTGGGGAAGGGAAGCCGGGCTGGTTTGAGGTCAGGCCTGAACACCGGCAGCTCTGCTCCCATCTCTGCACAGCCTCCTCGGGACCTGGGCCACCGTGAGGTGTCTGACCAGCCCAAGACAGCCATGCTGGAGAGGCCCCTTCTGAGTGCTCTAGTGCACAGCCCAGCGGGACCCAGCCGTCGCCATGCCAACTGAGGTGCTGGGCATGTGAGTGAAGCCTTCGGGAGCCCCTCCAGGCCAGCTGAATGGCCTTTGAGTGGCTTCCGCTGACACCACGCAGAACAAAAGCACCGAGCAGCCCAGTCCTGCCTGGGCGACGGACCCCCAGATCCGGAGATACAACACAGTGGCTGGAGTGCATCCTTACTCAGCAGTAGGTGGGCAGCGCAGTGACCTTCAGAGGTGGGCCCCATGCATGCCACTGACAGATGGGGAGACTGAGGCACAGGGGGGTGAAGCGGTTTGAAAGGCCACTGAACTGCTAAGGGGTGGAGCCAGGACTGGAAACCCAGACAGCGCGGCCCCAAAGTGCATGCTCCCTCCCCTCTCTGAACCCTGCATTGGCTATTCTCCCAGCCATCCTGGCACCTGGAACTTACCCATGGCCAATCGTCTCCCCTCCGAGGTGCAAAGTCTGCTGGGAGGCAGGTCCCAATTCCTGCTCATCCTTACAGCTTCATTCCTAGCCCAGAGGAAGGGTACTCGATGTCTGCTGGGAGAGTGATGGGAGGGATGGTGGGTGGACAGAAGGGTGGATGGATGGATGATGGATGGGTGGATGGACAGAAGGGTGGATGGATGGATGTGGATGGATGAACTTGGATGGGAGAGAGCCTAAAAATGTGAAGAGGCTAGAATTGTTTGGGATATGGACTGATCAATGCCACTATATGAGGGTCAGTCTGAGGGAAGCAGGGGGTCCTAAAGGTGGGGAGAGCCACACACCCCTGCAGAGGGGAGCAGCACCCCTTTACTAACCGTGTGGTTCTCCGCCAGGGCCCTTTCTCCCCTAGGGCTCCATGAAGAGCCACTCATTGAAGGTAAGGATTGGTTGTGAATAGCACTTCTACTTTAGGATGAGATATATTGCCTCCAATCTTTTTTTTTTTCTTGCAGAATCTTAACAAGGATCAAAAGCAGAGCCACTAAGAAATAGGCGTGTCAGGAACTTGGCATGTCTAGTCACTCTCTGAACACTGATTTGACCTCTGAATGTCCTGGTAGCCTGAGGAGAAGGAAAGCACATTGTAGTTAAGAGTTCTGATTTGCAGGAGGTGGGCTGGTGTCTTAGATCCAGAACCAGCAACCCCAGTAATTGCATGTGCAATAGGGTCACCTCTGCCCCTCCGGCAGGAGCCCCTCCCTACTCAGCCTCAGGCACATGCCGCCTTCCCACCATCAGGCCCCGGGGGCGCAGTGTGCTCACTCATTCCTGTCATCCCCTCTGCTGTGCTCACCCAGCCTGGGTTCATGCATCTCTCAAACATGGTCTTGTGCTTCTTGCCAGAGTAGTCAGTGCCCCTAAGATCCTTCAGACCTCCCGAACCTTCTGGAGAAACAGGAGCCTGGGCTTCTCCCACCAGTCCTCTTCTCTTTAATGTTCCAGGGAAGGGAAAGGACTTCTACCATCTTGTCCAGGGGCAATGGAAATTTCTGCCGGGCCTTTCTGTTTGCTGTAACCCATGACGCAGAGCAGGACCAGACCTACAGGATGCAATCGCTCAGAGGCCGTGGCTAGGTTATATAGCTCCTGGTAGCAGATAAAAGAGGCCAGCGGGCTTATCTGGAGAGATGGAATTTCTCCTGCAAAGAGGGGGGTCTTTGCTCAGCGTCCAGGGGAGCCATTTGTCACGGGAGGGATTGATCGCATGGATGCTCTTACAGAGCCTGCTGGATAACGTAACAGTGGACCCAGAGATGGTCCTTGTCTCATTAACTGCAGGAGAGTGACCAGCACAGCAGCTTCTGAGCTTGGAGAGAGTGACAGGGACGCCCACCAGCCCAGCCTGGCTCAGAGCAGATCATCAAACTGACCTGAGGAAAATGCGAAATTCTAGGCCAGGCTCCCTCTGCCAGGTCTCATCCTGCACACACACACACACACACACACACACACACACACACACACACACACGCAGTTTCTCCAATCTCTGTGTTCAGAGAACTAATTCAATTTACTACCACCTTGAGTAAAATAGGATTCACTGAACAAAGAAGTATTCGACACAGACAAAGCTGGAGATGAATTATTTTTGGAAAATTGTTATTTTGAGGCACCCAAAGGCAGGCTTCTCCACGGTTGGTAAGGATGTGGAAGAAGACAGCCAGGCTGGACCATTGGCTGTTCCCTGAACACGCCCTCTTCCTTCCCACCCTCTGCACCTCTGTCCTTGCTGACGCCGCCACCTGGAATAGCCTGCTCTGACCTCCATCTCTTCCCGGGAAAATGCCATCTACCCTTCAGGGCCCAGGCACGTCTGCTCTTCCCAGCGCACCATCAGCTCCTCGAGGCCGAGGCCCCCGCCACTCACAGTGTCACTGTGGTCCACAGTGCAGGCTCTGGCGCCAGGGGCCTGGGCTCAACTTCAGACCGCTACTGACTAGCTGTGCAACTTTGCACAGGTTACTAGATCTCTCTGTGCTTTAGATTCTCCTTCCATGAGCCAGGATGATAACCATGTCTACCTCATAGGGTTGTTAGGAGAATTTTAAAGGGAAATGGATACAATTGTTATTGTCATTATCCCTCTAGGCCGCAGGCACAGGCCTGGCACTACACTGTGTAGCATTTCCACTGTATGCCTACAACAGCTGCAAATCACCGGAAGAGCTTGGATCACAGTAAAGTGTAGCTAAATAGTTAGGAAGTGATGGGTTTTGAATATTTATGACCTTCCTTTCAGATGGAATAATATTTAATCATCTATACTAATAAAAGGGTAATATGCTAGTTAGAGAGAATAGACCAGATGTCTTCCAGACCTCCTTCTGGACATCCTTCCAGACAAAGCCACGGTGGTGGGGGCTGAGGCAGAGGTGGTTAGGGGCGATCAGGAAGACAGGCAGAGGCAATCAGAGGCAATCAGGCAGGCAGAGTGGTTAGGGACAATCAGGCAGGCGGGCAGGCAGAAGCGGTTAGGAGCCAGCAGTCCAAGGTTGCGAGAGGGATGTCCGACTGTCGGCAGTGGAACATCCCCTGAGGGGTCCCAGATTGGAGAGGATGCAGGCTGAGCTGAGGAATTCCCCCCCCCCCCCGTGCATGAATTTCATGCACTGGGCCCCTCGTGTTTATATAATTTTAAATAATATAAAGCAGCTGTCAAAACTCCTGAAACTTTCACTTAAACTGACTGTCCCTTCCTTAGCAACCGATGCTCTTTGCAGCACACACACCTCAGGGCCTTTGCACGTGCACTTCCCCTGCCCACTATGCTCTTCCCCCAGAGAACTGTGACTTCCTCCCGCTTCCTTCAGCTCCTGCTCAAGCATCACCTTTCACTTTGAAAAGCCTCTCTGGCCATTCTATGGAAGATAGCAGCACCGCCTCCCTCAGTACTTCTTGACCCCCTCACCCCACTTTACCTTTTCCAGAGCACTTGACACCTGGGACACACTATCTGTTGATTCATCCTCCGTCTTCCCTCACTGGAAGCTCCATGAAGACAGGGATTTCTGTCTATTGTGTTCTCAGACCCCTTGTCAAAGCCTGTCTGGCAGACAGTAGGTGCGAAATACATTTTTGCAGAATGACTATCTACAGCTCTCCATAGTCGGCAGGTGCGGCCACACTTGCTATCTCATCATCTGTCCGGGGGGGGGGGGGGGGGGGGGCTTTAAAGACTCCCATTCTACAGAGCACCTCTTCCCCCACCACAGACCATCAGAGGCTTAGGGAAAAGGTGGCTTCTCCAAGGTCACAGCTACAGGGACAACCTGCCAGACTAGTTTTTGGTTCTTTTGACTGTTAAGCCAGGCCTCTGCCCCAATACCTGCCTCTCAGAAAAGGTGAGAACT
>NW_005370945.1:93615-105033 GCF_000412655.1 Myotis brandtii | reverse complement strand
CCTCTCCTGAGCCCTGGGGAAGCTCTTGGAACACAATAACTGCCCAATGAGCATGTTTCTAAGCTTAATTAAAGTCAGACAAGCCTATTATTTTTTTCCAATGCCTTCCCTCACTCTCTCCTCCAAAGTCCTGTCCCTTCTACCTACAGGGTCTCCTCCTCAGCCACTGGGAAGCTCGCACGAAGCTCCTAGGGTCCAGCTTCATCTGACAAGTCTTCAAATATTGTCTCAGGTCCTATTCACCTGCAAGCACCCTCAACTTCTAGCACATCACCTGGCACAGATGTGCTCAATACATAAATGTTGAATGGATGGATTGATATGTGTGCGTGCGCGCGTGTGTGTGAGTGTGTGTGGTGTGTGTGTGTGTGTGTGTGTGTGTGTGTGTGTGTGTGTGTAGGTGAGAGGATGGAAGAAATGCTGCGGTGATGGTGGAATTTGAGGCCCCCTGTAAAGGGAAGGAGCCACAGTACTGAGCACCGGTGGGAGAGGCCAGGTGTCCCCCTCCCAGTCACAGTCTAGAGACAATGGGTCTCCCCAGAATGAAACACCAGGTTGAAAGGGAAGCAAGGGAGCACTGCATCATTTCACTTTTCTTTTGTGTTTTTTAAAGATTTTTAAAAAATCGATTTTTAGAAAGAGTGGAAGCGGGAGGGGGAAAGAAAGAGAAACATCGATGTGAGAGTGAAGCATCGATCGGCTCCTCCTGACCTCCCCCCACTGTGGAGTGAGCCCACCACCAGGACACGTGCCCTGACCTGGAATTGAACCGGTTACCTATTGGTGCACAGGATGACACCCAACTGACTGAGTCACACCGAGCAAATTTCATGTTTGACTGGGGCCCAGCGCCTGCTCTAACTCTAAGCCCCTTGTCATTCTGAGAAGGACTTCTTGCCTGGTGGGGAGGAAGCTCGGGGGAGCAGGTGGGGAGAGGGCAGGGAGCCAGGCACACAGGTCACCTTCCCGAAAATGAGATATCAGCTGGTGGGAACGAATTAATAAAAGGAAGTGGTCCTGCTGACCCCGCCTCATGCTCGGTGAGTCTTGGGTTCAGGAAGTTCCGTGGCTTCCACGCCTCAGGGGAGCAGCGGCAGGCCAGGTGCCAGGAGTGAGTAAATAAAGTGTGAATAATGTGGGGGTTTTCAGGCCTGACCTCTGGCGCTTCCGAATATTACTTGCTCATAAAGGGGAAGCACTGGCTGTGTCCTGGAGAGGCCCAAGGCAAGCTGGGGAGAGCCCTGGCCTCCGGGGAACCGGGGCACAGGGAGCTGGCCATCCTGGATGGCAGGGCCTCCCACCTGTTCCAGTGCTAAGAATACGCTGTCGGAGTTGCAGGAGTTTCGAAGCAATGCAGACTCTAGGCCAGGGGCCGACTTACTGTAGCAGGGGCCAGACTCAGCTGGGGAGCTTGTTCAAACTAGTTGGGGGGCTACCCCTAGAGTTTCTGATTCAGCAGCCAGTGTGGGGCCGATAAAGTGCATGTATGACAAATCTTCAGATGCACCTGCTGCTCCGGGGGACCTCACTTTGAGAATCACTGTCCTAGGCAGGCTCTCTGGACTGGCCCCTCGAGGGGAGGGACCTGCAAGCTTTTTCACAACTTCCCAGGGGATTCTTAGCATCAACACGGTTTAGGAAGCGACTAAAATGGGAGGCTTGCCTGCAACCCCCGCACCTGGGACCCTTGTTAAAATGCAGGCTCGCAGGCCCTGCCTTGGCTCTGAGCATTCAGAACCTCTGGGGAGGCCTGGCCACCAGCATTTAACCAGCCCTCAGGGGATCCCACAGGAGTTACAGTGTGAGAGGCGTGACACGGTGTGGCCTCCTCTATTTCAGAGGGGTAAACTGAGGTCCAGAGGGGTGAGCTTGCTGGGCAAAGCCCTCACCACCATTTAGTGACCAAACTGAACCCCAGACGAAGCTGTTTTCCGAGAAGGGAGGCCCATCCCAGGTCAGGGCCAGCTCCAGTTGCTCCAGGAGCCCCAAACCTCGGGTCAGGTTGGCTGGAGCCTCTGAACCCTGGAGCCACAAGGCACCCGTCCCAAGCCCGCTGGCCCCTGGCATAGCGTTGTGGGTTCGTGCCTCCGTGCCTTTGCACAGCCTGGAATCTCACCCTGGCTGTCCCGAGTCTGTCCTCACTCATCCCTCGGTGAAGCTCCAGGGACCCAGTGGGTGGGCGTGCCCCCTCTGGACTCGCCGACTCCCCACGTGTGTCCACGTCCGCTCTCACCGCTGTGACAGGACCACTTACTACAGGATCACAGCTCTCCCCCCGCTCCAAGCGCCTTGTCCTGCTGGGCGACGCCGCTGTTCTGACAAGGTAACAGGCAGGAGGGCAATGCTGCCGGGGGAGCGCGGGAGGCACCTCCCAGGTGGGCCGGGGCCCTGGGAAAGGAGATCCATGTGGGCGCGTGTCCTGGAAGGAAGAGGGAAATAACGAAGATTTTAAGGATTTGGGTCTCCGCTGTGAGATGTGATTCCCGCCCCGTTCCTCCCCCTCCCAGAGACTCTTCAGCAAAACTGCCCGTGACTTCCCGAAGCTTCCGGATGCAGGGTTTGCTGAACTTCTATTGTAACGCTGTGCCCATGTCCACCTCAGACACGATCAAGAGGCCCTTCTTCACTGGGGTGCTGAGACTCTGCCTAACAAATCACCTTAAACTCAGGGCTGACGACAGGAAATGTTCCCTCTCTTGGTTTCTGGGTCAGGTTTCTGGGGCAAAGGCTCCCAGGCTTCCAGCCCAGCTCCTCTCAGGCTGCCACGGTGACGCTGGGCACCTGCACGCCCGCCTCCCTCAGGCTGGCATCAGTGCCTCACAACGTGTGGGCTCCCCCAGAGTGAGCCGAGAGAGAGAGAGAGGGGGGAGAAGACAGACAGACAGACAGACAGACTAAGCGGCATGTCTTTATGACTGAGCTTGGGAAGTCACAGTGTCACTCCACCGCGTGCTGTGACCAGGAACAATCACCAGTCCAGCCCACGTGCGGGAGCCCGGCTCTGCCTTTGGAGGGAGGAGGCCCGTGATGCTGTGGGCACATGTGAAGGACCCTGATCGTCGCGTGTGGGAGGCTGGGTGCCGGTGTCTGGTACATGGGAAATGCTTACTACATGTCGGGCAGCTGGGCTGACATCCTTTTTCTCCGAAGGTCACTGAGCTAAGATGGGACGGAAGGTAGCAGCCCCGGTCCTGGGCAGCACTGTCCTTAGGCGTCTGGGGCTGAGCGATGCCACGCGGGCTCTGGCCTCTCTGAGACGCATGGGGCAGCTGCCCTGGCCCATCTCTGAATAGGAAGTGTCCTTCCCGCCTGTGCACAGGGCAGGCTGCTGGCCTCTTGTGTGTTGTCTCTGCGTGTCCGCTCCTGGCCCTCAGGCCCCCTGCGTGGCTCCTGCCCACTCTGAAGGCCTGGATTCCTCCGCAGAGAGACGGTTCCATTCCACTGTGACACGGTAGCAGCAGGTCAAGGGGTGGGAGCACTGGCCTCCGATGCTGCCCGGACAGGGAGATGAATCAAACCCGCACATCGCCAGTCTTCACAAGCGGGTGTCAGTCCCCGGGCCTGTGCTCGTGCTGTTCCTCCGTCTAGAACCCCTTTCCTCCACTTCTCTGCCCGGAGGCCTGTGCTCTGGGAGACAGTGCGCACAGTAGAGAGAACACGGGCCTCAGTCAAACGCGGTGAACTCGCAGGGACTTCGCCACACGGCACCTGGCGAGTCAGCCACGACCCTTCTGAGCCTCCGTTTCTCTCATTTGTAAGATGAGGCTGCTATGCACCACCTCCGGGTCCTATTCCGAGGCTTAAATGGGAAGCAGGTCGGAGAAAGCTCTTCATAAAGCACAAAGCACTGCGTGGAAGGTCATTATTCCCCCCCTCGTCCCCCTGAGCCCCACTCGGGTTCTCCTTTATGAGCCCTCCTAGCAGCTGCGTCGGAGCCGCTCATCTCTGGCTTTAGCCTGGGAACCCTTGGGTTTTCCTCTTCATCTGTGTGCGACCAGTTTCCGACCCCGAGTGGAAGTCCCACGGGGTTTGCCTGTGTCCCTGCCACAGCACAGGGCACATGCTGGGTCCCCGGGTGAGCTCAGAGCACCTGAAGTCCCACGGGGTTTGCCTGTGTCCCTGCCACAGCAGAGGGCACGTGCGTGTGGGGGGGTGGCGAGGAGGGGAAGGATGGGGACGCCACAGGACGCTGACCTGGGCCCTGAAGCAGGAGCCCTCTCCATTTCCTCTCTGCTGTCTGTGGGCCCGCTGAGCCCCCCGAGTGGGGACAGCAGCTCTGTGTGGCCCGTCTCCGGCTTCTGCCCTGTTCTAAAGGCCCATGCCTGGTATTCTCGTCCAAGAACTTGGTCCTCACTGGCATTCAGCAGGCCAGGGCCTGCCAGTTTACCCCCCTCCAGCACCCCCTCCCAGCTCAGGGACTGACTGGTGCAGGGGACTGAAAGCCCAGCTGCCTCGGAGATGGAGATGCCATTTACACCCTAGAGCTCCGCCAGGATCCGGCTGAGGCTGGACGCTGCCAGGACTTGCCCCGCACTCCCTGCCCTGCTTCCCGCACTCTTTCCCAGCTTTCTAAATGCGCCCTTTGCACGTGCATCCCCAGCTCAACACCTGCTTCTGTGGAACCAGCATGAACTACCCCGTCCAGGTTCCCACAAGAATGAGCGAGGATCGACTAACCACCAGGTGTACACCTGGCACTAATGCAAAATGATATTGAATGTAAACTGTAAATGAAAAAAGCTAAAAATTAACAATAAATAGAAAAAAATAAAAAGAGCGAGCAAGGCGCCATTGGAGAGCCGCGTGGGCCACGGATCTGCAGAAAGAACAGGGAGGGAAGAAAGCCACGTCTTCTCCTTTTCCACCTGCTTCCCGGTCCCACCAACACCGCCACTGGGGAGAAAAGAAAGTGATTAATTTCCGGCTTACCTTTCCTTTCACATAACAAACCTCTGCTTTGGGAGCTTAATTGGATCTATTCTTGGACGTGAGGAGAAGTCAGCGGGAGAGGAAGGGCCATATCAAGGAGAAGCATCCCACGTGAAGAATGTAAGATCACATCCCTCATTGGTGGCCCTGGGCACGCTTCCTCTGGAAGCCTGCTCGCAGCCTGGACGTGCTAATGAGAGCGGCTCAGTGCGAATCCAGCAGCGCAGGTGCAAGAAGCCTCTGTTCTTTCCAGCATCAATGGTGGTGGCTGCAGCTCAGAGCCTCAGGCTGGCGGGTCTGGGCCCAGCACGGAGCTCCACTTTGAAAGGGCTTATGGTGTGGAAGGGGTTTCTCTTCTTGTTGAAGAGGAGACACGTACGTGTGTGTTTGACGGTGGGACGCAGCGGGCCGGAGCTGGGGAGAAACTTTGGGTGAGCTCTCTCCCTCTCTTGTCTTGAGGAGGCAAGAGAATGAAACAGGGTCAGAGCTGGGGTGGGAGCTGAGTGAGGAGATGAGCTAACTCCCCAGCCGCAGCTGGTGTGATGGGCAAGTCCCGTCGGGAACCAGGGGCCCCCTGGGAAAGAGAAGGCCCCGGGCATCTTTGGCTTACTCTTCTGTGTTCCCTCTCTACCCTGCCCTCGACCCAGGAGGCAGAAACCATGCTCAGCCCCTGGGCAAAGGTGATGTCTGGGTTCCGGTTGGACTTAGCCCATGAGGGGCTCTGGAGGAGATGGGTGGGAGGGAAGAGGGGGGAGTCTCCAGCTCCCTCCTGCCTCCTTGCTGAGTCTGCCTGACCCAAGAGCTCAGACTCTTGTTGGGCAGCGCTCCACGCACAGCCTTCTCTGTCTCAGGTTCCCAGGGCCCCGGCTTCAGCTCCAGGCCCGGAATATCCCACCCGCACCAGCCTGGCCGCAGTGCTCCCCTTCGTAGTATTGCCATCAGCTCACAGCTCTTTACTAACCTGTTCTCAAATGATGCTAATCTGAGGTGCCATTTCCTAACAGCTCTGTCAGGACCCTGAAAAAAAACGGCATTTCACAACCTTGATCTTGTTTTTCAATGGCAATCTTTCCCTTAAAAGCCATCATGCAGGCAAATATTCTTTTCCTTTTAAGGCCAAGCTTTATACGATGCCTCCCTTACTTCCTTGCCGTCTTAAAGAGAAGTAACTAAGCTTCATTTAAAAGCTGCTCTTGATAACTTCGTGAACATCCACTGTGGTCCTGCCGAGCCCTGCAGACGTTGGGGGAGGGTACGGACCGAACTGTGCCCCCCTAACACTCCTACGTGACTGTGTTTAGAGATGGGGACTTCTAAGGGGATCATTACAGTTAAATGAGGTTGTCAGCATGGGTCCCTAATCTGGTAGGACCGGCTTCCTTATAAAGGGAGTGAGAGCCCAGAGCGTTCTCTCTCCACGTGCACACGGAGGAAGGTCCTGTGAGTGCAGTGAGGAGATGGCCATCAGCAGGCAGGAAGCGCCCCCCAGAAACCAGCCCTGCCGCACCCTGACCTTGACTCCCAGCTTCCACTCTATGAGAAAGTGCATGTCTGCTGAAGCCACCTTCCGGGGCCTTCTGCTTTGGCATCCGGAGCACAGACTCATGGGCTCCGAGGGCAGGAGTGCTGGCCCTGGCCCGGAACTGGCCCTCACTTGGTGTCCACCCCACTCTGCTCACAGATTCTTTGCCTTTGCTCTTCTTGCTGCTGAGAGGGTTACGACCTTTAGCGGAGACCTCCCTTACCCACTTACATCCTTTTTGTTGTGTTCTAGCACTGAAGTGTCGTGTGGACCAGAAAAGCCGAGTTATTAGGTCTGTGGGTGAAGCAGGTGTGATGGTTCTGAGGGAGACCTGGAGGCTCCTCCCTGGACAGGGCACAGACTCCCCGCTCCTCCCTGGACAGGGCAAGGACTCCCAGCTCCTCCCTGGACAGGACATAGACTCCCCGCTCCTCCCTGGACAGGGCTCAGGTTCACATGCAGAGACTCTGTTAGGAGGCTCTGAAATGGCCCTTTCTCTTACTCTGGAATCCTTGTTTGAGGATCCTCCATGGTGGAGGCTGCCAATCAGGCCAAAGGATAAGTGTTGTCATGGTCACTTCTCTCCTTTCTTTTGGGAACCGACTGGTTAGAACACCGAAACCTCAGCAGCTGGAAGATCAGGTCTTACCTTGCACCTGGGGATCTTCTGGCTTCAAATGGTTAGAAACGTGGCTTCCAGCCCCCTGTTAGGTACCGCCTGGTCGGAGCGAGGATCCAGGGAATTTGATGAGTTCTCGGGCCCTACATGAGCCCTCCTCCGCCCAGCCTGGACGGCACTGCAGCCGGTCAATGCGTGCCCATTTCATGAGGCGCTGCCTGTGTAACTGAGCACAGGACTCCCTCCTCCCTCCTTGGCTTGCCATGGCCATTGGCAGAGACAGCTAATCGAAAGCTGCTCCTCACCAGCCCGTAGATATTGACCGGGTGCTCGGGAAGACTTTATAAGGAGTCATTGGGGGGATTCTTTCAGTTCAAATTGAATTGTGGGCCGTTAAATCCTTTAGTAAAAGACTGTGCTCCTATCACATTCCAATGCTCCTTCTGAATGTTTAACCAGGGCAGGAGACCACCTCCCCAGCAGGGCCCTCCCCGCGAGCCTGGGCCCTTCTCCTCCGGCAGATCTGGTTGATTGTCATGGATTTCTCAGCAGGTGGGCACTCTTGGAGTTTGGAAAGAACAGGCTTTGTTTTAATTTCAAAAGAAAACCAATTTGGTGGTTCTGCCTAGAGACATAGGAGGGAGGGGAGTAAGGAAGGAGGGGGGCAGTGAGAGGAGAGAGGATGGGCCGTCCAGGGATCACAGAGGAGCCTGGACGTGATCAGATGCCACACATGTGCACACACAGACACACATGGCAGCTTGACACATAAGCAGACCCACATGGGCACACACATAAGCACATCTACTCTCCAACAGGCACACACATGCACACACATAAACACACACTTATGTGAACACTCACCCACAAACACTTGTTTGTGTGCAATGAATAAACACACACAGACACACACACACCAGCTCCATCATTGATAATCAAGACATTAGGGGAGTTATATAACTTCCCCCAACCTAGTGTCCTCAGCTAAACACCAGGAGGCAATCCTATATAATAAAAGGGTGATATGCAAATTGACCCTAACAGTGGAATGGCTGGGAATGACCGGTCGCTATGATGCACACTGACCACCAGGGGGCAGATGCTCAATGCAGGAGCTGTCCCTGGTGGTCAGTGCGCTCCCACAGGGGGAGCTCTGCTCAGCCACAAGCCCAGCTGAGGGCTGCGAGCACAGCAGCGGTAGCAGGAGCCTCTCCTGCCTCCTCGGCAGTGCTAAGGATGTCCAACTGCAGCAGGGAGCGGGCCTAAGTCACAGTTGGACATCCCCCAAGGGCTTCCAGGCTGCCAGAGGAATGTCTGACTGCCAGCTTAGGACTGATTCCCTGGAGAGCGGGCCTAGGCTGGCAGGTGGACAGCCCCCAAGGGCTCCTGGATGGTGAGAGGGTGCAGGCTGGGCTGACGGACTCCCCCCACCCCTCCACCCTAAGTGCACGAATTTTTGTACACTGGGCCTCTAGTCCTTACATAGCTGGGTCACATACAGAATAAACTAGCCCACGGGTGAAAATCCTCAGGCTTGTGATAGGTATGAAATGCCTGGCCCCTGTCTGTACTTGGTGAGGTCTACCTTAGAGTCAGAAATGGGGGGGGTATAACCCTCATTTTAACCATGAAGATACAGAGGCTCCCCCAAAAGATGTGTTTTGTCCAAGGTCACTGGGTGAGTTAGCAGCAGGCGGGACTAGCATTCTGGTCCACTTCCTTCTAGAACTGTTGTCTCTTGCTCTGCCTCCATCAAGGGGAAGAGAGGGTCCCTGAAGGCCACAAGGGCAACCCCAACAAGATTAACTGTTTTTATTAACAACTCACGGCTGTGTAGCATTTTCCTCTTTCCAAAGAGCAGAGGCTCATTAGAAATTACAGTCCTAAGAGAGGCTGCCCTGGGCCTCTTGTTGGCACCCCTCCCAGGGCGAAGGGGAGGGAAACCAGAGAACAGGACTCATTTACTATGAAGACGTCAGCCCAGGTCTGACCTCCTGGCCTGTGCGCAGAGGGTGGGGTCACCTGGGAAGGGTCTCAGGCTCCCCTGCCTCGACACAACAGTTGATGTCAGCAAATGCAGCAGGGCATTGTGGGGGCAGGTGCCAGGCCAGGTTGGGAACAAGAGCCCGACTGACTCACACAGAGGGTGTGGTCAGGAGGGGAGGAGGAACCACGGTCAGGAACACCTGGGTCATCAGGACAAGAATTCGATTCAGTAAATGGTACTAAACACTCTGCCCGTCCACAAAGTATCAATAGCGCACACAAGGCGTGTGAAGCTGGCAGCCCCTGGCCTGGTGGGGTTGAGTATTCACCACATACAGGGCCTGCTGGCAGGCTCTCCGTATAGTCCCTCACCCAGTCTTCACAACAGCTCTGTGCATTGGGGTCTATTGCTGTGCCCATTTTATAGGTGAAGAAACTGAGGCAAAGAGCGCTTGAGGCACTGCCCCAAGGTCTAAGTGGCAGAAATGGGATCTGAATCCTCACACTTAATGATGCCACTATTCAACTGGGTTCGACCCACACAGCCTGAGCCAGGGCTTGAGGACAGTAGGGTATTTCGGAGCTGACCCAGGAGCCTCAGATAGAGGATGGGGAAGTGGGTAGGGAACGGGGGGCAATGCAGTGTGCAGCGGAGAACAGACCTCGAGCCAGAGCGCGATCCTCCCAGGAGCCCGAGGGACCGGTACAGAACGTGCACCTTGGACTCTGCGCGCCTGGCGAGAGGGCACAGGGGCATCTCCACACCCACTCGTGTCGGCCGTGGGCTGAGCTGCTCCTGAGCAGTTTATTCTCCAGCTCTTCAACCACCACGAGCATGAGAAAAGGCTCCGAAGGCCCAGCCGAGCCCTCAGCCACAATAGCTAACGACAGACGTTGGGAAGCCACTGTGTGACCAGCGGGTGTGGGTGGCACGCTGACTGCTCAGTGTGGCCACCCAGCCTTCCAGACGGCAGGAGAAGTCGGGAATCCTCGTCACCAGCTCACAAATCCAAACAGGCGGACCCAGGGGGGTGAGCAATGACAGATCTGAAGTTCCTGGTGCACAGGGCAATGTCCCTGCCCCTGCCCCCGGTTTATAGATGAGGCCCTGCAGCCTCACTCCATGCACCTCCCATGTCTTAACACAGAACGGACATTGTCAGTGACCTGGGTGATTTATGCTCAAAGGAGAGACAAAGACCTCACCTGACTCAGGGGCTTCCTCTGTCCTGCCCCCCCCCCACCCCACCCCCGCTTGGTCTTGAGCAGCACCGCAGACACCTGTGAGTGGAGTCTCCTGTCTGTGGCTTCTCCTCCTGCTGAGAGGGGACTCTGAAAGGCAAGGCTTGCAGGCAGGAGAAGTGAGGGACGCATGTTCACCTGCAAAGCCAGGCGTGCCCCCAGGGGTGAGCCCGGACAGACTGGAGCTACATGCTCTGGGAGCAGAAAGCGGTGACGGTCAGTACGTCCTCGTTTGCTTGGAATTGGTGTAACTGGCCTATTCTGTTGGCTTCGTATTGGAAATGCCAATGGAACGCGGAGAAACGTCAATAGACATCTGTAAAAAGAAATCATTATATTTAAAGTGATTTCCCCTGAAGGCCTCAGAAATTGTCGCTATCAAGGAAGAGGCGGCCCCGCTGAGCCTGGGGAAATGTGCAAGGGCGGCCCTTGCAGACCAGCCGGGCCTTCTGCATCCAGTTGCCAAGGAGTCGCCAGGCACGGCCCCAGCTGACACGGTCACCGGGAGGGGCGATGACCAGCATGTTCACAGTTTCCCTCCTGACCTGCTGGGATTTGATTTTTCTTTATCCCATGCAGGCTGGACAGCACCAACATTCAAAAACTCATTCTGAGCCTCTTGGAGACGTTTCCTCACCCGGGGGTGCAGAATAGCAATGACTCCCAGAATTCTTGTAAGGAATAAAGTCTATAAAGTATCTGAGATACAGCAATTGCCTGGAGTCCGGTGTCACTGAAACCCTCCACTGTCTGAAAGGGTCACTGTCTGTCTCCCATGTGGAGGTGAGGTCTCTTCCCTCCCTGCGACAGCGTGTGCGAAATTGTGGGTGCTCAGTAAGTAGTGAGTGAATGAATGAATGAGTGGATGAATGACAACTCCTGATACATCGTAACTTGGAGCCATAACCCCAGATTAGGGAAGGCGTGTGTACTTTTCTCTTGTAACATCCCCATAACCACAATGATATTTACTAATATTTCCATAATCACTCGCTTACCACCTGTCTCTTCTGTTAGAATAAGGCTCCAGGGGGTGCAGTCCTGTCCCCTCTCACTGTGTGTCTCCAGGCCTGGCACTGTCACAAAGGCTCTGCTCCAAGATTGACAGACGGGATAAGGG
>NW_005370945.1:86484-93235 GCF_000412655.1 Myotis brandtii | reverse complement strand
CCTGACTGTGTGCACCTGACTGTGTGTCCCTGTCTGTGTGTACCTGACTGTGTGCCCCTGACTGTGCCCCTGGCTGTGTGCACCTGACTGTGTGCACCTGACTGTGTGCCCCTGGCTGTGTGCACCTGACTGTGTGCCCCTGGCTGTGTGCACCTGACTGTGTGCCCCTGACTGTGTGCCCCTGGCGGTGTGTACCTGACTGTGTGCCCCTGACTGTGTGCCCCTGGCGGTGTGTACCTGACTGTGTGCCCCTGACTGTGTGCCCCTGGCGGTGTGTACCTGACTGTGTGCCCCTGACTGTGTGCCCCTGGCGGTGTGTACCTGACTGTGTGCCCCTGACTGTGTGCCCCTGGCGGTGTGTACCTGACTGTGTGCCCCTGACTGTGTGCCCCTGGCGGTGTGTACCTGACTGTGTGCCCCTGACTGTGTGCCCCTGGCGGTGTGTACCTGACTGTGTGCCCCTGACTGTGTGCCCCTGGCGGTGTGTACCTGACTGTGTGCCCCTGACTGTGTGCCCCTGGCGGTGTGTACCTGACTGTGTGCCCCTGACTGTGTGCCCCTGGCGGTGTGTACCTGACTGTGTGCCCCTGACTGTGTGCCCCTGGCGGTGTGTACCTGACTGTGTGCCCCTGACTGTGTGCCCCTGGCGGTGTGTACCTGACTGTGTGCCCCTGACTGTGTGCCCCTGGCGGTGTGTACCTGACTGTGTGCCCCTGACTGTGTGCCCCTGGCGGTGTGTACCTGACTGTGTGCCCCTGACTGTGTGCCCCTGGCGGTGTGTACCTGACTGTGTGCCCCTGACTGTGTGCCCCTGGCGGTGTGTACCTGACTGTGTGCCCCTGACTGTGTGCCCCTGGCTGTGTGCACCTGACTGTGTGCACCTGACTGTGTGCACCTGGCTGTGCTGGGAAAGGAGAAGACCATCCCTGCTGGTCGCCGGCAAAAAGCAGCAGTTTCCACCTTGTAGCTTGATGGCTCCGCTTGCAGCATCATGTTCCTTTTAATCACCAGAGAGTAAGCTCGTGGTTAGCAACATGTTCATGCTCTTGCGCACAGGTGGGCGGTGGGCAGGGATGAGCAGGAATAGATTCAGCCAGAGCAGGAAGAAAACATCCATTATCCATTATTGGTAAGAAGCAGGACCGGGACATTGCCAGGGAGGGGCGGGCTGCTGGAAGTTAGGCGGTGGGCACTCCCAACACCTGCTCTCAGAGGCCCAGGTCTGGGTGGTGGGGTCATAGCCCTGCATCTGAATACCACAGTCTCAAGGAGACATAGTACCATCCTCAGGGAGCCCCAGTCTGAGGGGGACACAGCCTGTCCTCAGGGAGCCCCAGTCTGAGGGGGACACAGCCTGTCCTCAGGGAGCCCCAGTCTGAGGGGGACACAGCCTGTCCTCAGGGAGCCCCAGTCTGAGGGGGACACAGCCTGTCCTCAGGGAGCCCCAGTCTGAGGGGGACACAGCCTGTCCTACAGCCTTGTCCTCAGGGAGCCCCAGTCTGAAGGGGACACCCCTGTCCTCAGCAAGTTCTCTGTTGGATGAGGAACACAGATCTCTTAACCTGAGGGGCCCAGACTCATGGCAGAAGGAACAGAAGTGAACTCCATTAAGCCCAGCACCATCTCCGTGCACCGACTTGTCACTGTGCCTGTGGTGAAGCGGGCACAGTCTGCACCCCCTGGGCTCCACCCACAGGGAACAGGATGAAGGTGGCGCCCTGAAGGGGTGCAGCATGTGGGCTGGGTGTATGGGTGCCCAAGGCCAACTTACCCACCAGACAAGGGAGTGTGTCGCGGCTCAGCCCAGGACTCACCACGGAGCAGCAGCAGGACCAGGGTTTGAACCTGGGTTTCTGAATTCAGGCCAGGTGCTCCCTGGGCAGTTCCTGATCACGGAGGGGAGGTGGACAGGAGAGAGCGCGAGGCCTCCCTACACTTTCTGCCTGGGCAGCGTTGCCCTGAGAGCAGTCCAGGACAGAGGCTGCCTTCCAGCAGTTTCCGTGGGCAGTGGTCCCATGAGCAGGAGGGAGAAAGAAGGAGCAATAGAGGAGAGCCCGCCCAGGTTTGCACTGTGGGGTTGGAGGACCCTGCGGGCAACTGGTGCGTGGTCCCAAGGGGATGTCTCAGAGCCTTAGGAACAAGTCTCAGCGCCTGGCACCCAGGACATGAAAGGGAGGCAGAGTAGATCATTCTCCTGCACTTCCTGGTGGCAGGCACCTGAGCACCAAGCAGGTACCCACAGGAGACCATTCTGTGGCATCAGAGAAGCCCTGGGCAGAAAGAGAGAGAGAGGGCAGCGCGGGCAGAGGTGAGGGCTGTAGGCTGCAGGGGAGAAGCTGCTGCAAGCCTGAGATCTGAGGCTGGCAGGGGGGAGGGCAGCCGGCAGATTCAGTGATTCCGTGTCTGCAGTGCTCCCTGCTGGTCAGACGCTCAGAGGCGCAGAGGCTGAGAGAGTTAGGAATGCAAAAGGTTTATTGGAAGTAATACTTGAAAAGGAAAAAGAGAAAAAGCAGGTTGGGCAGTGGAGTCTGCTTTGGCATCCAGACCCTCCAAGCTCCAGCCTCTATCCCTGGCGGCAGCCGGTGATGGGGTCACACATCACACCTCAGAGTCCCCTTGGGCCCAGACAGGGGCAGTGGTGAAAAGTTCTACCACGGAACTCTGCCATCCTGTGGAGAATTCTGATGTGTGGCAGAGACTGAAGATGTCTCTAAATATCTATCCTCCCCCTTCCTTATGATAGAACCCTCAATCCTTCGCTGGGCACACAGACTCCTAGTATAGTCTACACTCCTACCCAGTCTTGTGCGTAGGTATGGCTATTTGAATCAATTCTGGCAAATAGGACATAAGCTGAAGCAGTGTAGACAGCTCTTTGGAAGTGTCCTTAATGTCCTTCTCTTTCTCTGGTCCTCTACTCCACTGGCTGGGATGTGGATGAGATGGCTGGAGCTCCAGCAGCCATATTGTATCACACAGGGAACCATGTGTTGAGGAGAGTAAAGGAATAAGATAAAATAATAGGTCTTACGTAAGCATAGAGCCATCATAACAGACCAGGGCTGCATATTTCTGTAATTGATTAACATGAGGCAGAAATAAATAGGCGGTGGGCACTCCCAACACCTGCTCTCAGAGGCCCAGGTCTGGGTGGTGGGGTCATAGCCCTGCATCTGAATACCACAGTCTCAAGGAGACATAGTACCATCCTCAGGGAGCCCCAGTCTGAGGGGGACACAGCCTGTCCTCAGGGAGCCCCAGTCTGAGGGGGACACAGCCTGTCCTCAGGGAGCCCCAGTCTGAGGGGGACACAGCCTGTCCTCAGGGAGCCCCAGTCTGAGGGGGACACAGCCTGTCCTCAGGGAGCCCCAGTCTGAGGGGGACACAGCCTGTCCTCAGGGAGCCCCAGTCTGAGGGGGACACAGCCTGTCCTCAGGGAGCCCCAGTCTGAGGGGGACACAGCCTGTCCTCAGGGAGCCCCAGTCTGAGGGGGACACAGCCCTGTCCTCAGGGAGCCCCAGTCTGAAGGGGACACCCCTGTTCTCAGCAAGTTCTCTGTTGGATGAGGAACACAGATCTCTTAACCTGAGGGGCCCAGACTCATGGCAGAAGGAACAGAAGTGAGCTCCATTAAGCCCAGCACCATCTCCGTGCACCGACTCCTCACTGTGCCCGTGGTGAAGCGGGCACAGTCTGCACCCCCTGGGCTCCCCCCACAGGGAACAGGATGAAGGTGGCGCCCTGAAGGGGTGCAGCATGTGGGCTGGGTGTATGGGTGCCCAAGGCCAACTTACCCACCAGACAAGGGAGTGTGTCGCGGCTCAGCCCAGGACTCACCACGGAGCAGCAGCAGGACCAGGGTTTGAACCTGGGTTTCTGAATTCAGGCCAGGTGCTCCCTGGGCAGTTCCTGATCACGGAGGGGAGGTGGACAGGAGAGAGCGCGAGGCCTCCCTACACTTTCTGCCTGGGCAGCGTTGCCCTGAGAGCAGTCCAGGACAGAGGCTGCCTTCCAGCAGTTTCCGTGGGCAGTGGTCCCATGAGCAGGAGGGAGAAGGAAGGAGCAATAGAGGAGAGCCCGCCCAGGTTTGCACTGTGGGGTTGGAGGACCCTGCAGGCAACTGGTGCGTGGTCCCAAGGGGATGTCTCAGAGCCTTAGGAACAAGTCTCAGCATCTGGCACCCGGGACATGAAAGGGAGGCAGAGTAGATCATTCTCCTGCACTTCCTGGTGGCAGGCACCTGAGCACCAAGCAGGTACCCACAGGAGACCATTCTGTGGCATCAGAGAAGCCCTGGGCAGAAAGAGAGAGAGAGGGCAGCGCGGGCAGAGGTGAGGGCTGTAGGCTGCAGGGGAGAAGCTGCTGCAAGCCTGAGATCTGAGGCTGGCAGGGGGGAGGGCAGCCGGCAGATTCAGTGATTCCGTGTCTGCAGTGCTCCCTGCTGGTCAGACGCTCAGAGGCGCAGAGGCTGAGAGAGTTAGGAATGCAAAAGGTTTATTGGAAGTAATACTTGAAAAGGAAAAAGAGAAAAAGCAGGGGCAGCAGTGGAGTCTGCTTTGGCATCCAGACCCTCCAAGCTCCAGCCTCTATCCCTGGCGGCAGCTGGTGATGGGGTCACACACACCTCAGAGGAGTCCCCTTGGCCCCAGACAGGGGCAGTGGTGAAAAGTTCTACACGGAACTCCGCCATCCTGTGAAGAATTCTGATGTGTGGCAGAGACTGAAGATGTCCCTAAATCTCTATCCTCCCCCTTCCTTATGATAGAACCCTCAATCCTTCGCTGGGCACACAGACTCCTAGTATAGTCTATACTCCCACCCAGTCTTGTGCGTAGGTATGGCTATTTGAATCAATTCTGGCAAATAGGACATAAGCTAAAGCAGTGTAGACAGCTCTTTGGAAGTGTCCTTAATGTCCTTCTCTTTCTCTGGTCCTCTACTCCACTGGCTGGGATGTGGATGAGATGGCTGGAGCTCCAGCAGCCATATTGTATCACACAGGGAACCATGTGTTGAGGAGAGTAAAGGAATAAGATAAAATAATAGGTCTTACGTAAGCATAGAGCCATCATAACAGACCAGGGCTGCATATTTCTGTAATTGATTAACATGAGGCAGAAATAAACTCCTGTGTGTGTTTTCTTTTTGCGGGGGGCGGGGGGTCTGTAATTATTTTTGTATCTATCTCCTTACTGCTGGGGACTCAGGGAGAGTAGACACCTGGAAAAACTTAGTTATCTCTGAGGCTTTCTCACCCAGCATGGAGGCTACCACAGAGTGGGCATTTCGTGTTTGTTGAATGAATAAGTGAGTGACACATCTTCATTGTCACCTGACCCCTGGAGGGGTGCCCTAACACCTTCCCCTTTGGTTCCATTTTGAGAGAGCAGAATAAAAACCTCAGCTGGAGGCTCAGGGTCAAGCTCACAGCGCGGGCCACGCCCTGTACCGCTGGGTTCTATTGCAGAGGCCCGGAGGTTAAGGGGAGGCAGAGGCCCGGCGGGAGGTGGGAGCCTTCCAGAGGCGCCCGCCCCAGAGCAGTGGCTTACTGCGCCTGGCCCAGGAGAGTTACCCAGAGGGACTCGAGTCTGCCATCTCGCTTGCCTGCTGGCCTTCGCACGGCCTGTCCCCCTCCCCTCGGCACCCTTATTTTGCAAGCAGGGAGAGCATCGCCCAATTTCAACCAAAAGACACCTTCCCTGGAAACCTTTCTTTAAGCGTCGCCCACCGTGAGTGCAGCCCAGGCTCCCCCACCTGAAGCTCTTCCCACCCTGGGCTGCGGCCCCTGTGAGGTCAGGGCCTGCGTCCTCTCCATTGCGGAGCCGGTGCAGGTGGGCGCTCGCTGGGGGAGGGCTGTGCACCACCTCCCAGCAGCCCACAGAAGCAGAGCTGGGGGTGGGGTGGCTTTCGGGGTCAGGCAGCTCAGAGTCAGCATGGATCCCAGCCCTGTGCCTCCTGCCCATCCGCCAGCCCTTCAGCTGTCTGCTGCCTACTGTCCCCGTCGCCGCCCCCCCCCCCCCCCCACGCTCCCTCAGCAATGCCCTGGCAGGACTCAGTGTTTTCTGCCCTTGGTGACCTGTGGCCAGAGCCACTGCAGCTCATTAGCACCGGCTGTGTGTGTGACCCCTACCCCTGGCTGGTGCACACACTCCCGCTCATTCTCATTTAATGGAATCAGCGCCCGCCGGACAACCTCCATTCCTGATCCCCTCACATGATTTATCTTCCAGCCTCAGGTGTTTTTTTTTTTTTTCTTCTCTCGGGTTTGCTTCACTTTGTAAGTAACACTTTCCTCTGGCTCTTCTCTTTCCCCTGCAATGACGGTGAGATGCTGGACTGGGTCCCCCACAGGCTGAGGCAGTTGTGGGCCCTGCCTGGGGGACCTCCACTTGGGGCTGACATACTGACATTTGGGGTGAGCATGGGTCAGGGATGCACAGAGGGAGAGACCCCAGAGGCCACGGGTCCAATGCCTACCCACTGTGCAGATGGGAGGACTGAGGCCCAGAGAGGGTGAGCAAGCTGCCCAAGGTCACCCAGTGATCTAACATGTCTTAGCCTGGGTTCCCCTCCTGCTTCCAAAGCAGAGTCTGGCACAGGGGCTTGGCTGTGAGTAATATCTATAATAATAAAAGGGTAATTAGACTGGGTCAACCAGATATCTTCCGGTCGTCCTGCCTTCCTTCCGGACAAAGCCATGGTGGCGGGGGCTGAGGCAGAGGTGGTTAGGGGTGATCAGGCCAGCAGGGGA
>NW_005370945.1:83250-84899 GCF_000412655.1 Myotis brandtii | reverse complement strand
GAATTTCATGCACTGGGCCTCTAGTCTATAATAATAAAAGCATAATATGCTAATTAGACTGGACAGCCAAACGATCTTCCAGATGTCCTTCTGGATGACCTTCTGGACGAAGCCAGAGCCAGGGGCCGAGGGCCTAGGCAAGCTGCTGAGCTGTGAGGGCCAAGCCCCTTGCACAAATTTTGTGCATTGGGCCTCTAGTATTTTATTAAAGGAAATGTATTAGTGAGAGAGGAAAGAGCGAGGAATAGCAAGTGTGCCTAACATCACACCAGGGGCCCGAGTGCTTCAGTGGTGTCTCCTCAGAGTGGGCGGTGGGGTGGGTAAGAGGCTGATATTAGTCTTTTAGTTTCTGGTCACCATTAAGCAGTGGCCTCATGCCATCATAGCTGTGCTAACCTCTTTGCAATTGCAAGGCCGTGCCTATGTCTGCATGGCCGCCCCTGACGAGGCAGGAAGTAGGTGGGCCAGCCCAGGTGAGGTGTGGCCAGAGGAGGCAGGAGTTGTGATCCCCACAGCAATGTCTGCGAGGCTGGGCGCAGGGGGAATCTGGCACATGACTGAGTCAAGAAAGGGCGAGAAAGCCTGGGCACTGTATCAGTGAGGAACATCTGGGGAGCAATGAGCAGAAAACCCAACTGCAGTGTCCAATAAAGAGAGCTCATTTTTCTTCCGTAATGAGAAGTCCAGAGGTGGGTAGCTACTGTACAAGTTCCAGGATGTCAGCACCAAAGTCTTTCCCTTGTGAACACAGGGTGGCTGCTGCAGCTCCAGCCATCGTATTGCATTTCCAGCAGGAAGAAGGTGGAAGCGTGGGGGAGGGGAGGGGCAGCATCTTTATTAGGTCAGTGCAAGCTGTCCCAGGAACCGTCCAGCACACTCACTACGGCTCATTGGCCAGAATGGTTGTGACATGCCCTCCTTCCTTTCTCTTTGTGGAGCAGCTGGCTTCTCCCCTGCCCACACTACACTTCCTCTGCTGCTCCCAACTCACCGCTGGCCCCAGGGGCCCTGGTCTTTGGGACCATTTAGGCTGAATGTTGGGCTTTTTCACTGAGACAAACAGATGGGAGAGAAGGAAAATGATCATGAGTTGCTTCGTTTTCCCTCTACGTGTATCTCCCCTTGAGAGAAGAAGCCCTGGGGCAGGTGCAGGAGCATCGTCTGTTCCCTCAGCGACTGGGCCCTGCCATGACGAGAGGGTGTATACCGATGGATTTGTTCTCCTCTTCCGTCCACTGGTGATTTCACCCCGTGATGGACCCAAAAATGGGTGCCAATGAGAGAAGGAAACCCGGTCTCCCACTGCTGTCCCTGTGTCTGCTTGGGATGCCTGGGTGCTGAGCAGTGAGGGGTCCTGCCCTCTGCACACCCAGCCCTGGCGACCACCCCCCAGGGATTGGTTCAGAGTAAAGTCCCAGCTGGTTCAGGTGGGGCTGGGTCACACCCATCCCATGGACAGGGCCTCGTCTCCTGGCCTCTCTAGACGGCTGGCAAGAAAGTCTCATGTCGAGTCTTAGTCTGGGCTTTCCTAAAAGCTGGCCCTGGGACCAGGGCTCGGGTGAAGTTGAGGGAGCAGGCGAAGTGAGGCAGGAAGGGAGGAAGTCCCTGGGCTGAGACCCATGCCAGGTCCCTGTGGGCAGCGGAGGCTC
>NW_005370945.1:53655-76270 GCF_000412655.1 Myotis brandtii | reverse complement strand
TCGGGCGGTGGGGGGGGGGGGGGCAGTTGGGGGCGAGATCAGGCTGGCAGGGGGTTAGTGGTGATCAGGCCGGCAGGGGAGGGCCATTAGGGTGATCAGGCAGGCAGGGGAGCAATTAGGGGCATTAGGCAGGCAGGCAGGTGAGTGATTAGGAGTCAGTGATCCTGGATTGCAAGAGGGATGTCTGACTTCTGGGGTTGGGCCTAAACTGGTAGTCGGACATCCGGATTGGAGAGGGTACAGGCCAAGCTGAGGGACCCCCCTGCACGAATTTCATGCACTGGGCCTCTAGTCTATAATAATAAAAGCATAATATGCTAATTAGACTGGACAGCCAAACGATCTTCCAGATGTCCTTCTGGATGACCTTCTGGACGAAGCCAGAGCCAGGGGCCGAGGGCCTAGGCAAGCTGCTGAGCTGTGAGGGCCAAGCCCCTTGCACAAATTTTGTGCATTGGGCCTCTAGTATTTTATTAAAGGAAATGTATTAGTGAGAGAGGAAAGAGCGAGGAATAGCAAGTGTGCCTAACATCACACCAGGGGCCCGAGTGCTTCAGTGGTGTCTCCTCAGAGTGGGCGGTGGGGTGGGTAAGAGGCTGATATTAGTCTTTTAGTTTCTGGTCACCATTAAGCAGTGGCTGCCTCATGCCATAGCTGTGCTAAGCTCTGCAATTGCAAGGCCATGCCTATGTCTGCATGGCTGCCCCTGACGAGGCAGGAAGTAGGTGGGCCAGCCCAGGTGAGGTGCGGCCAGAGGAGGCAGGAGTAGTGATCCCCACAGCAACGTCTGCGAGGCTGGGTGCAGGGGGAATCTGGCACATGACTGAGTCAAGAAAGGGCGAGAAAGCCTGGGCACTGTATCAGTGAGGAACATCTGGGGAGCAATGAGCAGAAAACCCAACTGCAGTGTCCAATAAAGAGAGCTCATTTTTCTTCCGTAATGAGAAGTCCAGAGGTGGGTAGCTACTGTACAAGTTCCAGGATGTCAGCACCGAAGTCTTTCCCTTGTGAACACAGGGTGGCTGCTGCAGCTCCAGCCATCGTATTGCATTTCCAGCAGGAAGAAGGTGGAAGCGTGGGGGAGGGGAGGGGCAGCATCTTTATTAGGTCAGTGCAAGCTGTCCCAGGAACCGTCCAGCACACTCACTACGGCTCATTGGCCAGAATGGTTGTGACATGCCCTCCTTCCTTTCTCTTTGTGGAGCAGCTGGCTTCTCCCCTGCCCACACTACACTTCCTCTGTTGCTCCTAACTCACCGCTGGCCCCAGGGGCCCTGGTCTTTGGGACCATTTAGGCTGAATGTTGGGCTTTTTCACTGAGACAAAGAGATGGGAGAGAAGGAAAATGACCATTTTCCCTCTACGTGTATCTCCCCTTGAGAGAAGAAGCCCTGGGGCAGGTGCAGGAGCATCGTCTGTTCCCTCAGCGACTGGGCCCTGCCATGACGAGAGGGTGTATACCGATGGATTTGTTCTCCTCTTCCGGCCACTGGTGATTTCACCCTGTGATGGACCCAAAAAGGGGTGCCACTGAGAGAAAGAAACCGAGTCTCCCAATGCTGTCCCTGTGTCTGCTTAGGATGCCCAGGTGCTGAGCAGTGAGGGATCCTGCCCTCTGCACACCCAGCCCCGGTGACCACCCCCCAGGGATTGGTTCAGGGTAAAGTCCCAGCTGGTTCAGCTGGGGCTGGGTCACACCCATCCCGTGGACAGGGCCTCATCTCCCGGACTCTCTAGACGGCTGGCAGGAAAGTCTCATATCGCGTCTGAGTCTGGACTTCCCTAAAAGCTGGCCCTGGGACCAGGGCTCGGGTGAAGATGAGGGAGCAGGCGAAGTGAGGCAGGAAGGGAGGAAGTCCCTGGGCTGAGACCCATGCCAGGTCCCTGTGGGCAGCGGAGGCTCAGCCACAGGTGTGAGAGAGGAAAGAGTGAGGCGATGCAAGTATGCCTAACATCACACCAGGGGCCCAAGTGCTTCAATGGTGTCTCCTCAGAGTGGGCAGTGGGGTGGGTAAGAGGCTGATATTAGTCTTTTAGTTTCTGGTCACCATTAAGCAGTGGCTGCCTCATGCCATAGCTGTGCTAACCTCTTTGCAATTGCAAGGCCGTGCCTATGTCTGCATGGCCGCCCCTGACGAGGCAGGAAGTAGGTGGGCCAGCCCAGGTGAGGTGTGGCCAGAGGAGGCAGGAGTTGTGATCCCCACAGCAATGTCTGCGAGGCTGGGCGCAGGGGGAATCTGGCACATGACTGAGTCAAGAAAGGGCGAGAAAGCCTGGGCACTGTATCAGTGAGGAACATCTGGGGAGCAATGAGCAGAAAACCCAACTGCATTGTCCAATAAAGAGAGCTCATTTTTCTTCCGTAATGAGAAGTCCAGAGGTGGGTAGCTACTGTACAAGTTCCAGGATGTCAGCACCGAAGTCTTTCCCTTGTGAACACAGGGTGGCTGCTGCAGCTCCAGCCATCGTATTGCATTTCCAGCAGGAAGAAGGTGGAAGCGTGGGGGAGGGGAGGGGCAGCATCTTTATTAGGTCAGTGCAAGCTGTCCCAGGAACCGTCCAGCACACTCACTACGGCTCATTGGCCAGAATGGTTGTGACATGCCCTCCTTCCTTTCTCTTTGTGGAGCAGCTGGCTTCTCCCCTGCCCACACTACACTTCCTCTGCTGCTCCCAACTCACCGCTGGCCCCAGGGGCCCTGGTCTTTGGGACCATTTAGGCTGAATGTTGGGCTTTTTCACTGAGACAAACAGATGGGAGAGAAGGAAAATGATCATGAGTTGCTTCGTTTTCCCTCTACGTGTATCTCCCCTTGAGAGAAGAAGCCCTGGGGCAGGTGCAGGAGCATCGTCTGTTCCCTCAGCGACTGGGCCCTGCCATGACGAGAGGGTGTATACCGATGGATTTGTTCTCCTCTTCCGTCCACTGGTGATTTCACCCCGTGATGGACCCAAAAATGGGTGCCAATGAGAGAAGGAAACCCGGTCTCCCACTGCTGTCCCTGTGTCTGCTTGGGATGCCTGGGTGCTGAGCAGTGAGGGGTCCTGCCCTCTGCACACCCAGCCCTGGCGACCACCCCCCAGGGATTGGTTCAGAGTAAAGTCCCAGCTGGTTCAGGTGGGGCTGGGTCACACCCATCCCATGGACAGGGCCTCGTCTCCTGGCCTCTCTAGACGGCTGGCAAGAAAGTCTCATGTCGAGTCTTAGTCTGGGCTTTCCTAAAAGCTGGCCCTGGGACCAGGGCTCGGGTGAAGTTGAGGGAGCAGGCGAAGTGAGGCAGGAAGGGAGGAAGTCCCTGGGCTGAGACCCATGCCAGGTCCCTGTGGGCAGCGGAGGCTCAGCCACAGGTGACCCTGCAGACTATGTACTGGGTCCGAGTCGCCCTGCGAGGGGAGGGAGCTGTCACCAATCTGTCCACCCCTTCGTCCTCCAGAGGAAGGTGAGTGACCTTCAAACAACACAGCTGGCGCAGAGACCTCACCAGCTTCCTGGGCCCTTACACTTGCTTGTTTCATCAAAGAATGGAAGGGTCAGTACTTACACATCTACACTAATAAAAGAGAAACATGGTAATTAGCGTACGACCGCTACCCTTTTCATTGGCTAAGCAGAACAACTGGAACAACCAGTCACTATCATGTGCACTGAGAAGGCAGGCAGGCAAGCAATTAGGGGCAAGTAGTCCCGGATTGTGAGAGGGATGTCCGACTGTGGGATGTCTGACTGCAGGGATTGCACCTAACCCAGCAGTTGGACATCCCCTGAAGGGTCCTGGGTTGCAAGAGGGCTCAGGGCAGACTGATTCCCCCAGCCTCCATGCACAAATTTTGTGCACCGGTCCTCTAGTTTGTTAATAAAAATTTATGTAAATGTCAGCCCTGAGCTCTGGTCCCTGTGTGTCCTCACGGAGGGTGCACCTGGTGCTGCTGCCCAGGCCTCTCTGCTGCCCCGGCCTCTCTGCTGTCCCAGTCTCTGGGAGGGGCAGCAGGGCCTGTGCTGTGGGCTCCGTGTGAGGGCATGGCTGGCAGCTGCGAGGCAGCCTGGCACGGGCAGTCACTGATGGGAACTTCACTCACGGACGACGCCTCCCCGGCGCCCTTCCCTGCAGTGGATGAGGCTCACAGCTGCAGTGATGGTGACAAAAGGCCCTTAAGCAGGGAGCATAGCTTCAGGGACACTGCCCAGCAGCCCTCCCCTCGTTCCCGCCTCCACACCAGCCATCTGCTGGGCTCTGAGCACCTGCAGCCAGGCTCCCGGCTGCTCTCCACCCTCCCTGGTTCCTCGTGTTCAGCAGCCCCACTCAGGCCTGGCTCAGCCGCCTGGCACCAGACACGGGAATGATGGAGTGTCCTGGATGCTGCCTGAGAGCCCGGTTACCCTCCCGCCTCCAGCCGGGATCTGCTTGGCCTGGCTCCGCGCTCTGCTGAGGGCTGGGACCAGATGGCGAATGATCGGGGCTGATTTACAGCGACAGCAATGGCTGAGTTGGCCGAGGAGGAGGCCTGGTGCCAAGGGGCATTGCCCAGTGAGGGGCCGGGCGGGTAGGAATGGAGGACCTGCCCCAAGGAGAGAAGTGGGCCAAAGAGCAAAGGAAAAGCACAGGCGTGGAGGGGTGAGAGGGTGGCAGGGCTGTGGCTGGGAGAGAAGAGAGAGCGCAGCACAGTCGTTTATTGAGCGCTTACGCTCGCCAGACGCGCATTTCCTCACGGGACAGGTGTTTAGAGCAGCGCTCTCCAATATGGTGGCACTCGCCCCACGTGGCATTTAATTAAAATTGAAATTAATTGTAATCCATTATGATGGAAATTCGGTTCCTTGGTCTCACTGGCCACATGGCAGGTGCTCCGTGGCCGCGGTGGCTGGTGCAGATGCGGGCACCGCGTGTCCATCAGCACGGAGGTTCCCCTGCACAGGCGTGGGGGGAAGGCTGGTGTACACGGCTGGTGACCTCGTGTCGCTGATATCCACCTACACGTACAGGGTGCGGCAACAGTAGGCTTACAGTTGTGAGTAAGCAAAACAGAGTTTATTTATTATTATTATTATTATTTTAATTGATGTCAGAGAAGGAACAAGGAGGAGAGAGGGAGAGAGAGGAAAACACTGACGTGAGAGAGATCCATTGATCTGTTGCCCCCACGTAGGCACCCCTACTGAGAATCGAACCCATGACCTTCCTGTGCACTGCATGAGACTCCAACCAGCTGAGCCCGACTGGCCCGCGCATTAGTTATTACTGTATTATTTCCATACTAACAGCTGGAAACCTACTTTTGCCCCACCCTGTATATATCAGGCGCGGTCCTAAGAACTCTACATATATGAATTCATTTGTACCAACCCTAGACGGCAGGTATTTCTATCCGAAGTCAGCAAATATTTTCTGTAAAGCACCAGATGGCAAATGTTTTGGGCTTTAATATTTTAGCAGAAAATGGCCTGAAGGACCGTGTCCATGGGCTCTGTAGCCACATTCCCTGAGGGGAGCTCACAGCAGAGACTTCGATCATTTAGTGGAGAGGTGAGTTTGAGAACCACACACACTCACACTCACACACACACACTCACACTCACACACACACTCACATACACACACTCACACACTCACACACACACACTCTCATACACACACACTCATACTCACATACAAACACACTCACACACACTCACAAGAGGTGAGTTTGAGAACCACACACACTCACACTCACATACAAACACACTCACACACACCACACCTCTGTGATTTTCTGGGCTTTGATAGTAATTATTGGCAAGTGTTGGAAACGACTTCCTGGAGGCCCTGAGTGTTGCTGCGGAGCTAGATGCTGCCCAGGGAAGCGGTGGGTCTCCCGCTCCAGCCAGCTTCTGCAAAGGCCACTCCTCGCCTGACGCTCTCCCCATGGAACTGAATCTTACAGCTTCTGTCTTGGTAAAATAAATGTCTGTATTTTTAAAGTCTGGGAAGATCAATAGCAAACTTCCACCAGGTGGAAGTTGCCTCTGGGGAGTATGTTGTACAGGGAAGTGGGGTGGGAGTGGGTTCACACTGAGGGATAAGGGAAGACATTTGTATTTTACTTTAAATGTCAAAGCAGGGCTTGGCTCTGTTTTCATGAGAATGTTTTCAGAGAGTTCTTGGGTGAAACATTTTAATAAAATAAGAGAAAAAGGGAGGAAAGCACCAAACAGCGTTGTTCCGTGGAATAGACAAAATGACAAATATGAGCAGGTGCCTAGCCCTACGAGCCATAAAAGTCGTTACTATCTACTGAGCTCTGAGGAGGGGCCAGGTGCTATTGGACGCATTCTCTTACTGGGTTGACCAGATGACTCTCCCAGGTGAGTACTATTTGCCCCATTTGCAGATGAGGAAAGTCAGGGCCCAGGTGGATCTCGCCCATCCCTCCCCGGAGCCCTCAGCCCTCAGCCCTCAGCTGGGCATGGCAGGTGAGTGAAATCACAGGGCAAGGTGAAAGGGATTACCTCCTCCCAGAGAAAAGCAAAGAGCCTCGCCGAGGAGACTCCGCCCTACCTGCCTGGGACTCCTGGGAGAGAACCCTGCAGCGCCTGTTCACATGTTATTGGGGAGCAAAATGCCAGGCAAATTGGAAACCCGCGATTCCGCTTACTGGCACGAGTGCAGGTGACAAATCTTGGGCTGAGGGGGAGCAGCGGGGAGTCATGCTTCCAAGGGGAGCAAGCCGGTTCGCCCTTTTCAGCGGGCACTCAGGGAGGACTCCAAACAGAGGGTCTTGGCAGTCTTGCCACCAGGGACTGTCCTGCAGCTACTGCCTGGGGGATAGGAAGCTAAGATGAATGCACGGGAGCAGCTAGCGGGGTGCACACTGCAAATGGGTTGTTACTCCTCAGCCTGGCTGTGCTGCATGCGGGGTTCGGCCTTTACAGCCAATTCCCTCTGCGCTCCCTGCTTCCTCATCTGCCTTCCCCCGGCTAGAGGCAGATGGATGTCTGAGCCCCACCCCACGCCCATCATGAAGAGAGCAAGTCCTGCTGCAAGTGCCCTCTTAGTGGCCATGCGACCTCAGCCCTGGGACCTGGCCCCTCAGCTTCCCTGGAAGTTCCTTGGGGCGGCCCCCCTGCCTCCCATTTAGCTAAAGATCCCCACCGTTCTCGTCATTTCTGTCTGCAGCCCAATTATGCGGGTCTCCCCTGTCTGCAGACAGCTGGAGATTACTCTCAACTTGATGGGATTCTAGAGGAGGGAGCTTGGGATTCAAGTCTTCTGGATTCATCAACAAACTCTCCACCCTTGGACCCCATTGGAGACACTCCTCCACCTTGTGGCCATCGCTGGAATCGCACCCTGGGAAGGTACTCATCTGAGAAGTGCCTAACCCACCTGATAAGGAGGCCTGTGGGGGGCTTAGAAATGATGATGTCACTGATGATAATGATGATGATGAGTCAGGGAGTCTAAAATCACCTTCCTTTTTCCACTTTCTGCTCACATCACCTCCTCAAAGAGGCTTTCCCTGACCATCCTATTTAAAATAACATCCACCCATCACTCTCTACCACCTTACCTTGCTCTATTTTTAGTAGAAAATACTGGGTTAAACCAGCAGGATCCTTCATTGCACGACTTCTCAGAACCTTTACAACACCCACGTGCACTGCCACCCGCAAGCGAGGAGCAGTGTGCAGGCAGCACAGGGCTTCCCAAACTTATTTGACTTTGGAACCCCCGTTTCAAGGAGCATCTCACAGGACAGGGCTCGGAAAATGATGCCTGAAGCCCTCAGAGCATCAAGACAGGTCTCATGGTTCTGACCAGGAAGGTCGGAGGGGTAGGGGAAGAGTGGCAGGCCCTTCGGGTGAGTCTCATCGGCTCTCACCACAACCCTGTGAAGGAGGACTCAGCCCCTCACTTACCTTGCTCTATTTTTAGTAGAAAATACTGGGTTAAACCAGCAGGATCCTTCATTGCACGACTTCTCAGAACCTTTACAACACCCACGTGCACTGCCACCCGCAAGCGAGGAGCAGTGTGCAGGCAGCACAGGGCTTCCCAAACTTATTTGACTTTGGAACCCCCGTTTCAAGGAGCATCTCACAGGACAGGGCTCGGAAAACGATGCCTGAAGCCCTCAGAGCATCAATACTGGTCTCATGGTTCTGACCAGGAAGGACGGAGGGGTAGGAGAAGAGTGGCAGGCCCTTCGGGTGAGTCTCATTGGCTCTCACCACAACCCTGTGAAGGAGGACTCAGCCCCTCATTTTCCAGACGGGAAACTGAGGCTCAGAGAGGCAAGCCCTTCGCTCTGTGCTGCCCCACAGATCTTGGGACCAGGTAGAGTGCGACACTTCCCACAGTGATGAGGGTGACGACAAGGATGAGGGGAACCAGGAGGCCTTGCGGGAAAGGAGCCGAGGTGGGGGTGGTGTGCCCAGCTTCTGAGGAACACCCCGTCCCCCGGCCCTCTCCCCCCAACCCTGACTATCAAATGCCTGCCACCACAGCCCGCCACACTCCTGCCATCCATGTTCCTGGGAGTCTCCCGCAGTTTTAATTAAATGCTGCAATGGCAGCTCATTAAGGAGGAAGCAGTTGTTGTCTTTCTAAGTAGCCTCGGGACTCCTCGGGATTTTTATAGCTCCCGACACTGCGGAGGATTTGATAGTGTTGGAGCCTGCAGGACCTCCAGGCCAGGGCTTACAGACCCATCTCCGCTCCAAAGACATCTCCTCCAGGCACCCAGGATCACCCCAGCTCCCCCCTCCTTCCCCCCACCCCAGTGTGACCCCTCCTCCCCCGGAGCTCCCTTCTCACTAGGAAAGCTCTCATTACTCTGAGAAGTTGCCTCACTTCAGAGCTCATACCCACCATTTGGCAGTTTTGTTCCCTGTTTTGTTCCCAGTGCTTTTCTGTGAAACAGCCTATTAACAGGATTAGCTTATCCTGACATTGCACTTGCCCTGAGCCAGGCACTGTTCTAACCTCTTTACCTATATTAACTCACTGAATCCTCATAACAAACCTATAAGTACAGTTGTTATCCCATTTAATAGATGAGGAAACAGAGGCAAATAAGTTCCTTGCCCAAGGTCATAAACTACTAGTTGGTGAAGCCAGGAATCAAACACAGGCAGTCTGGTCTTCATCACTGGGTCATACCATCTATACTAATAAAAGGGTAATATGCTAATTAGACCAGATAGACCGGACGTCTTCCGGACGTCCTTCCGGATAAAGCTGCAGTGGCTGTGAGGGCCGAGGAGGGTAAGCAGCTGTGGTGGCTGCGAGGGTTGGCAGTGGCAGCAGCAGCCACAGGCTGATGGGGGCAGCGCCTTCCCCTGATCGGCTCGGTTGCCTCCTACAGAAGGAGGACATCCTGCAGTAGGACATCCCCTGAGGGCTCCCGGACTGTGAGAGGGGGCAGGCCGGGCTGAGGGGACCCCCCTCCAGTGCATGAATTTTCTTGCACTGGGCCTTTAGTCTATATCAGTGGTGGGCAAACTGCGGCCCCTTGAGTGTGGCTCTTCCTCAAAATACCATGTGTGGGCGCATTGCCTCCTACAGAAGGAGGACATCCTGCAGTAGGACATCCCCTGAGGGCTCCCGGACTGTGAGAGGGGGCAGGCCGGGCTGAGGGGACCCCCCTCCAGTGCATGAATTTTCTTGCACTGGGCCTTTAGTCTATATCAGTGGTGGGCAAACTGCGGCCCCTTGAGTGTGGCTCTTCCACAAAATACCATGTGTGGGTGCAAGGTACAGTGTGATTGAAACTTCGTGGCTACACTGAAGGGGCCAAAGAGCCACATGTGGCTCGAGAGCCGTGGTTTGCCGACCACAGGTCTATATATATAAAAGCCTAAGCGACCTTTACAACTGGTCACTATGATGCACACTGACTACCAGGGGGCAGATGCTCAATGCAGGAGCTGCCCTCTGGTGGTCAGTGCACTCCCATAGCGGGAGTGCCGCTTAACTGAGCAACCTGTCTGGGCGGCCCACCAGCCTGGCAGCAGCCACTCACTCCCTCAGTAGTCCTGCAGGTCCAATCTCCGAACAGGCCAGGCACCTATGGACCAACGCCTTGGGCACAATCCCAACAGCACCACTGGCCTCCTAGAAGTCGGCCTCGGGCACTGCAGCCACTCCCCTCCCTAGACACTCCGCAAGGAAGAAACAATATAAAAGCGGCCACCAGGTGGCTCCTGACAACTGGCGCGAACGTCAGCAGGACGGATTTGGATCCTGGGCCAGCAAAGGCATCCTACCACCCACCCAGAGGGCCCATTGTACCACCCCCCCCCAGGATGGGCGCCAGACACAGAGCTCATGGCTGGCGAGTGGTGGTATGAGCCTCTCCCAATCAGGACTGACTGGGCATGAGCCTGTGGTAGGCACAGCAGGGCCAGGATGAGTGGAAGCAGCAGGCAGGAGTTTCAGCCTGATCCCCACAGGCCATGCTGATGGACCCCACCCGTGCATGAATTCGTGCACCGGGTCTCTAGTCTGCTAATAAACTCTCAGCTTGGTCTCACTCTTGTAAACCTCCCCCCTCAGAGGCAATAATTCTGCCCCCAAACCCCAGCCTAGCAATGACAGCTTGATTGGCTGCCTGACTAGGTCTCTGACCATCACCTGATCCTGGATTGCCATCACTTGGATTGGCATCACCTGTGGCAGATTGTATTTTTCAAAGATGGTGCAATAGTATCTCTCGTGCTCTTCTAGAATCTTCCCACTTCCCCTCCTGTTTGAACCCAAGCAGATCTTTGTGACTGACTGCCTTGACTAACGAGTAAATGACACCATCAGAAGCTAGGTAATAAAAATGTCATGCCCTCCTGCCTTCTCTTTAAAGTTTCAACTGCCATGTTGTGAGGAAGCCCAAATAACCCAGAGTCCCATGTGGAGGGAGCAGTCAAGCAGGGCCAATCTTTCCAGGGCCAACAAGTCCACTCCTCAGTTCAGGCCAGAGTATTCACTTAGGTCTCTGGGTGTATTGCTGAAAAAAAAAATATGGCTGGAGTTTGATTACTTACATCATTTCCATATTCTGTCTTTACTGCATTCACTGAAGATACTTTAAATAGATGACCTGGTGACAATCTATCAAATCTTCCATTTGTCATTACCACACCAAGGAAAGGAGCATAAATCAGAGAGCAGTTGTGAGAAATTGAGCAAGGATGCAGCAAAACTTAAGGTTGCTGAGAACTGGCATCCCCAACCCCAGGCCATCCACTTGTCTTCTGTGCACACAGAGCCCACACCAGGGCTGGGCATGAGGTGTGTGCTTAATATGTGACCACTGGCCTTCGCTTCTTAAGCAGGGAGCATGCATGTGACCTTCTGGGGCAAAGAGAAGGGCCAGAGGGGGATAGCCTGAGAGAGATTAGGTGGAGACCCACAAGGACCTTTGGTATATTTGTCAGGACTCTCATGGGATCAAGGGACAGAAACCTAACTCAAGGTGGCTTATAAAGGATGGGGGATTTATTGTTTCATGTAAGCAAATAATCTAGGAGGCTGGCCTCAGGAGTACCTGGAACCATACACCCAAGTGTCAGCAGTTCTGCCTCCTTCCCTCTCTCTCCTCTACTTCCCAGCTTTTCTCTGTGTAAACTCTAAGCTCGCTGACCTTTTCTCTTCACATTGTAGGTGGAGACCACCTCACAGATGTCAGGTAACCAGAGAGGAAAGGGCTCTCTCTTCTGAGATCTTGTTTGAAAAATCCTAGGGAAGGTTGCTGATTGGCCAGGCCTGAGTCACGTGATCAATCCTAAGTTGGTGGCTGGAGTTAAAGGTGTGGAATAGGAATGGGGTCCATTGGTTAGCAGTTCTCATCAGAACCACGTGGTTCACAGGAGCATTTCCAAAAGAGGAGGATAGGGTTCTGGACAGAACAGAGGGTGGACTCATTCTAGCACAAGGGACAGCTTTGTAGGCAAGATCTCACCTACATGCCTTACCTACCTTATGGGTGATGAGCAGGAGTGTGAATTTTAAGCCACTCTTTTCCTGAAAGGAGGCTGGACTGAGGCTAGTGAAATGAGGGGTAAGTAGACAGGGACTATTATTTTCTTAAGTGTGCGAGGCACCCACAAAGTGTTTAACAAGTATTCTCTCTTTTAAGTCTTACATTGACCACTGAGAAATGTATTCTTAGCCCCATTTTACAGACGAAGAATGCTGAGAGCTAGAAAGGGAAAGTGAGTTACCCAAGGTCACTCAGTGGTAGAACAAGTCTCTCTGTCCCACCCCCCAAAGTAATCTAACCCTACTGTGGAAGCCTCTCTAATCCCCAGCAATTCCACCGCTGGGCATCTACCCTAGATCTTCCTGTCCATTAAACAGCATGAATAAGAATGTTTCCAACAACTTTACTCATAATGGCCCCAATGGATAAATAATTTGTGGAATATTTACACATAATAATTTATGGAATACTACCCAACACCAAAAAAGAAGAAAAGATTGTTACATGCAACAGCATGGATGAATGTCACAGGTACTTTGTTGAATGAAAGAAACAGACACAAGCAAAACCATACTCTCTGAGTCCAGTTATGTGATGTTTAAGAACAGGCAAAGCTAATCTTGAAAAAATCAGAATAGCAATGAACTCTGGGGTGGGACAGAGACAGGGAGGAGCACCAAGAAGTTTTGGGGGTGTGCGTACTGAAAAATTAGTTACTCGGGTGGATCGGAAGATGAGAACTCATCAGGCTGTACACTTAAGATCTGTGTATTTTATTGTGTATATATCATACCTCGATTTTTAAAAAATGAATGATTCATTCACAGATTTCATTTAGAGTTCCAAGCCCTTCAAATCTGCATTTAATTAATTCTGATTGCTTGATTCATTGAGTCAAAAGAGAGCCCAAGGATTTCCCACCTAGATTCGAGGTAGCTGCTTCTATTCGTTCCTCTGTGTACCTCCCTGCAGGTGATTTAGGGAGACCTCACTTGAGAGACCATCCTGGGGTTTCCTTCTCTCTCTTTCCCCAGCTTTCAAGCTCCAATAAACCTCCAAGTTCCAAAGGGGCCTCCTCCCTTTCTGGGCTCTATCATGGTGAGTTGGGGTTGGGGATGCCAGTTCTCAGCACACCGTCCTCACCCAGGTAATTCTGTGACCAGGAGGAGCTGAAGGAGAAGATGCCTGGTAGAAGCAGGATGTGGAGAGATTAGTTCCCCAACAGCTTCCCCTGAAGGAGGACCACAAGTAGACAGGTCTTCATAGAAGGCAAAGGAGCCAGACACAGGACCGTGTCTCAGTGGCCAGGTGAGAAAGGGGGTCAGTCCTGGGCTTGCATCACAGGTTGGCTGGTCCCTTACTTACCAAGTGGATGACTTAGATCCTGTGCATTTCAACTTCCTCACCAGTAAAGGGACCCCAAAGACCTACTCATAGGGTTATTTTGAGTTACACATCAACGAAGACTTGGCAGATGATTGATCTAGTTTATACAGTGCCTTTTGTGTGGATTACAAGGAAAAGAACTCTTCTTCAAGTCATTTTACTGCCATCCTTTGGAAATTTATCACAAATACTGATTTTCTTAGAACAAGATACATCACGGCCATCTGTCATAAAATGATCATACTCAGCTTTCAAAACTACAAGGTCTCTCATGTGACTGGTGACCATGAGGGCTGTGCAGTGCACAACCTGAACAGTCATATGCAACATCACTGTTTGCAGGATGTGAGGTGCTATAAAAATATAGGAGGTTTGCCTTATTTTTCTGGCCAGGAGCCTTAGGTAGCTACTCATTCTTGCAGGGCATCATTCTTGCTATTGACTAAGTTGTGTGTCACTGATATTAATATGCTGAAGCCCTAATTGGAGAGGAAACCTTTGGGAGATAATTAGGTTTAGATGAGGTCATGAGGATGAAGCCTTAATGATGGGGTTAGCACCTTTATAAGAAGATCTGCCCCCAGCGGAACTCTCTCTCTCTCTCTCTCTCTCTCTCTCTCGGCATAGCAAGAAGGCAGCTATCTGCAAGCCACAAAAAGATCCCTCACCAGGGAACCAACCATGCTAGCACTCTGATCTTGGACTTCCAGTCTCCTGTCAGAAATAAATTTCTGTTTTTTAAGCCACCAGTCTATGGTCTTTTGTTATGGCAGCCCCAGCTAAGACAGAGTTCAGTACTAAGCAGTGGGCTGTGGCTGTTACAATAGCTAAAACAGTGGAAGTGACTTTGGAAAGGGGTAGTGTACAGACTGGAAGAGTTTTGAGTGCATTCTAGACATTAAGGATAACTCTGATGAGGTCTCGGGTGGACATGAGGAACATGTTTTTGGAAACTAGAGGAAAGGCGTGATCATTGTGATAAAGTGAAAAAGAACTCAGCTGAGTGGTCTTCAATTGCTTTGTGGAAGGTAATGCCTGTGAGCGATGACACTGGATCCTTAGCTGGGAGTTTTCTAAGCAAACCATTGAAGGAGTTTGGCTCCTCCTGATGCTTTTAGTGAAATGTAAAAAAGGAGAGATGAATTGAAGAAGCAATTGTGAAGCAAAAAGAAACAGAACTTGAAGCTGTGGGAAATCCTCAGCCTATTTGTCTTGTGAAAAATGAGAAATCTGGTTCTGAAAAGTGTGGCTGAATAACCATTTGATAAAAAGATGGGTGTGACTCATGGACTTAATCAGCTATTTCAACAGGAGCCAGGAATAGAGATGAGATTATACCACAATGGCACTGCAAGTTTGAACTAAAGGGGACAGAATTAAGGTGAAGTGAAGGAAAGCTGTCGGACTTGTTAGATGATCACATGAGACTGGGTCATGGAGTTAATAGACTGTGAACATGTGCTGGTTTTCGAGAAAATGAAGATGGTGGCACCCATGGGGCCAGGAACAACCTGTAGAGCCTTGTGGGCAGGGCCTCCCAAAGCCTTGGGGACATGACCCCGCTGAGCAGAGCCATGAAAGTGGGAACCACAAGTGCGTCCAGAAGGCAGAGCATTAAACCAAAGAGGACTCCTCTTGAGCCACAGGTTTCGTGGTGTTTGCCAGACTGCGGTTTACACTCGCTGGGGACCCATCACCCTTCCTTCGTCCTCCCTTTTGAAACGGGAATGTCTATCCTGGGCCCATCCCCGCACTGTATCTTAGAAGCACGTAGCTTCTCTGGATTCGCAGGTTCACAGCTGGAGAAAAATTTTGCCTCAGGATAAATCAATCATACCCAGAGTGACCCCCATATTTTATTTAGATGGCATTTAGATGAGATTTTGGACTTTAGACTCAGAGTTGACGCTGGAACAAATTAAGTCTTTGGGGGTTGTTGGAACGGGAACGAGTTTAGTTTGCATGTGAGAAGGATATGGATTCAGGTGTGGAATGCCATGGATTGAATACTTGCGTGTCCCCAAAATTCATAGGTTGAAGTCCTAGAGATGGTCATCGTAGGCGGGGCCTTTGGGAGGCGATTAGTGCATGAGGTGGAGCCCTGTGATGGGATGTGTGTCTTTATAAGAAGAGGCAGAGACACCAGAGCTCTCTGGGCTGCGTGAGGACACAGCAGGCAGCAGGCTGCCTGCCAGCCAGGGACATCCCCACTGAAACCCGACCCTGTGGCGTCTCTGTCTTGCAGCTTCCGGCACTGCGAGGAACCAATGTCTGTGGTTCAGTCAGCCAGCCTATGGCGTTTGGTTACGGCATCCAGAGCTGCCTCAGACAGGTCTCATTATCTGTCCAGGGAACGTTCCCTAAAGAGCCTGCTGTAATTGCTACGTTATTATCCCTCCCAGGGACATTTGCATTCCAGAGTCTAAACCAAACCCCCAGAGTGGCGTGCTCCTAGCGGGCGCTGAGCAGCCTCACCATCAGGGGCAGAGCTGTATCTGAGGGATGGAGGGGTGTCGCCACTCCCCAAGTCAGCCCCCCTCCCTCAGCATCCCACATGCTCTCTTCTCCCACACCCGGAGATGTCTCAGCACTGTGTTCTGAGGTCCTGCGCTGAGGCGGAGTTTTATCCTGCACGATGCAAGGGTATGCAAGTCCCTGACACAGGAGCTCTCCGTCCTGGCAGCCGCCCTGTGGCTATAAAATTGGACCCGCTGGTTTCAAAGGAGCCGTCTGGCAGGTGGGAGGAGCGGGCTCTGGCCCCTCCGGGGACGCCTGGCTTAGAGACACAAGGAGAGTCATCCAGTGGCGTCCACCCCCGTCCTCTGCCTTAGCATGTTGGGAGGAAAGGCATTCTGGAGCTGCCTTCGAAGGGGCTAGGTCGACAGAGCTGCCTTCGAAGGGGCTAGGTCCCTGGGGACCCCATGGTTCCTGGGGCCCCCACGGTCCCTGAGCTCCCCGGCTTTCCTGGCCAGGGTTTAGCCCCTTATTTATTGGTGTCTTTCATGTGTTTCCCGGTGTGTGGGCCATGGGGGGGCAAAGATGTAGAGGAAACACTGCCCCCAGGAGCCCCCAGCCCGCTGTGTGAGTCAGGCTCATAGACAGATAACTACCAAGGGATGCGACAAGTCCTGTGGGAAAAAGTGGGACTCGGCGCTTGGGGATGCACATGAGAGCGAGACTTCTACTGCACATTCAGGAGGGCCCCCGGGGGAGGTCCCATTTGAGCGGGGTTCTGCAGGGTGGGTCAGAGCTCACAAGCCGAGGGAGGTGTGGATACAGCCAAGGGCTTGGGGCGGGTTCGCAATGGATAGACTAGACCACCAGGCAGGGACAAGGGCCTGTGGCAGCGCTGGGATGTTTGCATTTTATTTAAAGTGGGTGTTGGAGCCATAGGAGATCTCAGCAAAGGCAGGGCGACTTCCCCATTGAGGGGCAGCACGTTTCTCCCGAAACCTGGGCTCTCCAGCAGGAGCTCTCCTCCTTCGGGCCGGCCTCCTGGGACGAGGGCCTGGCTGACACTGGTGGCTGGGACCTGGAAGTCCACCCGATCCTGGGCCCTGTTCCCTGCGGGTTTAGGCTTCCATTGCTACAGATTCCTGCATTCCTTCAAGTCTTTCTGGAAGCCTTCCCTGCAGCCTTGCCCATCCTGGCTCAGGAGTGGGGAGGTTAAGCTCAGTTGGGGAAGGAGACTAAGACTAGGGTGGGGGCAAGACCTTCTACCCTGAGGGGAGGGTGGAAGGGGGAGGGGGCATTGCTGGGCATCCGTCCAAAGCAGAGGCCAGTGTCAGAGGGCACAGTTGCCGTAAAGGCCACTGCTGGCCACCCAGGGACCAGCTGGGTAGGCGTATCTCCAGGGTCATGGCCCTTGGTTTATCTTTGGGATTAACTGTGTTAGCACCTAAACCTAGAGTTGGCATCTGTTGGGACCCCACCTTTGTGGGGAAGAGAGAGGATCCCCCTAAAGAGGGTGTCCTTCTTTCATTCCTCTTCAGCCATCCCTGGGAGAGAGGGGTCCTCACTCAGAGACCCAGGGCTCTGGAGGCAGCTCCAGGACAGCCAGAGGGAACAGCTCCCCTCTTTTCCCACCACATGGGGGCTGTTGTCCAGGCAGGAGGTCTCGGCAGTGGGAACCAAGAGGATGTCCCACACCAGGAGGCTGGCAGGGGTGCAGATGGTGTGGGTCCAGGCTGCCCAGAGCAGGAGAGCCCCTGTGAGCCAGATTGGCCATCTGCACGTGATCTTCTATATGTGTGTGTATATATATTCCTTCCTGATCATATCCCCGAGCTCCCAGTAAAGCCTAAAGCCTTGTTTAACTCTCAGCCTAGGCGGGAATGAAAGAAAAGGTGGTTGACAGGGGAACAGTCTGCAGGAAGCCCCAGTGTTTCACAGGCCATCCAGGTGGCACCAGTAATGACAGGCAGGACTCTGGGGAGGGTGACCCAGGGGCAGGGCAGAGCTCCGGGGGTCTCTGCCTTTCGCCCTGGTCAGTCGCCCTCTCCCAGACAGGTTCCTGGGAGGAAGAAGGGAGTTTAGTGAGAGATGATGGTTCTTGTGATCTTACCTGTGAGAATCCAGAATAGGTGAACCTGGCAAGAATAAAGCATTAGTTCACGTTGAGAAAGTGGCAGAGCTCCCCACACCCACCCACCAGGTGAGGGGGCAGGGCCAGAACTGGCCTCTGGGTGGGGCAGGGTGGAAAGCAGGAAGCAGAGGGGTCCCAGCCACGCCTGGACCAAGTCAAGGTCCCAGGCTCTGGAACAAGGCATTCAGATTCCTCCTTTTATCCTAAAAATGTCTACATGCAACTATACTTACACATGCATGAAGGAGCCCGGGCATGCACGCCTGCAGCACACATTCTCAGCCACGGGATCATCTCACCGCCTTCCGACAGACAGCCCATGGGGGACTCTGACTTCCCAATCATCGTGCAAACGAATGAGCTTGACTTTAACTCCATTACGGGGCTAATCTGCCCCAACTCCCACCTGACTCGCACAGGAAACGGCTCATTCATTATGGATGGTGTGTGCACTTTGCCGCGTCCTCCTGAGGAATCAGCTAAGCAGTTTGCAGTGACACTTTCCTGAAGCGAAGTGAAGGGGCTGAAACACGTCTCCCCGGGAAAGGTCAGGCCTGCCGTGGGAGCAGCTAAAATGCAGGGGTTCTGGTGCCAGAACCACCCACTGGTCTCCATGCCACCCCCTCCCAGCGGGCAGCTCTGCACCATCCATCCCTGCGCTCACCGACCCTGCTGCTGAGTTCAGGGTCTGTGCCATCCCCTGCCCTGGGCAGCTCGGGGCATTTTGTGGGCAGCCCTTCTTGGTTTCCTGCAGAAGAGCAGGGAGTCTCAGGAGTGAGTGTCAAGGGATTCGTTCTTCTAGGGCAGCGGTTCATCGGAACCCCCTGGAGAACTAATTGAAACTGAGATGCTGCCCCAGAGAGTCTGATTCACAGGTCCCGGGGCCTGAGGGTTTCATTTCTAACAGGTTTCCATGTGAAATTGATGCTGAGTATCAGGCTGACTTTCCTCTTTTGCTTGGACCCTCCTCATTTCTAGCAGCCATGAGGGCCCTGCTCCCCAGTCTGAGGACCACAGGTAACCAGGACGCTATTCCCAGGAAAAGACGTCACAGCACTCACAGGGCTCAGAGAGCAGTGAGCATCTCTCTGGGGAGAAGTGCCATTGGGGTGGGTGGCTCTTAAAGAGGAACCATTACTTTTTAATTCTTTTTTTAAAATATGTTTTTGTTGATTTCATAGAGGAAGGGAGAGGGAGAGTGAAATAGAAACATCAATGATAAGAGAATCATTGATCGGCTGCCTCCTGCAAGCCTCCTACTGGGGATCGAGCCCATAACCTGGGCATGTGCCCTTGACTGGGAATTGAACCATGCCTTCCTGGTTCATAGGTCAAAGCTCAGTCACTGAGCCACACCGGCTGGGCTCTATTATTTGACTTTTAAAAGGAGAATTATTCATGGATTATTGTGTGATTAAAAAATTAAGTCAAGAGAGTAAGAAAATGAGCCATAGACCGTGAGAAGGTCATCCAAAACACACAAAACCTCTTAAAGCCCAACAATAAGAACACATGCAACCTGTGTAAATGGCCAAAGGCCCTAACAGACACCTCACCAAAGAAGATGGGTAGACGGCACACCAGTGCGTGAAAAGATGCTCCACATCTTGGGTCCCCAGGGAAACACAAGTGAAAACAGCAGCGAGGCACCATGCACACCCCTCAGAAGGGCCAAAGCCCGGAACACTCACGGTGCCAAATGCCAGCGAGGATGTGGAGCGACAGGAACGCTCACCCATGGCTTGTGGGAATGCAAAATGGCCCAGCCGCTTTGGGAGACAGCGTGGTGGCTTTGCATAAAGCAGCGGTTCTCAACCTGTGGGTCGCGACCCCTTTGGGGGTCAAACGACCCTTTCACAGGGGTCATCTAAGACCATCAGAAAACACATATATAATTACATATTGTTTTTGTGATTAATCACTATGCTTTAATTATGTTCAATTTGTAACAATGAAATTGGGGGTCACCACAACATGAGGAACTGTATTAAAGGGCTGCGGCCTTAGGAATATTGAGAACCACTGTATAAAGCTTAACATATTCCTACCATACAATCCAGCAATCACACTCCTTGCTAGTCACCCAAAGGAACTGAAAACTTACACCTCCATAAAAATCTGCACGTGAATGTTTATAGCAGCTTTAGTCATAAGTGCCAAAACTTGGAAGCAACCAAGATGTCCTTCAGTACAGTAGGTGAGTGGATAAGTAAACTGTTACATCCAGACAACGGAATAGCATTCAGCGCTAAAAAGAAATGAGCCATCAAGCAATGAAAAGACATGGGACAACCTTAAATGCATATTAAAGAAGCCGGTATAAAATGTCTACCTACTGTATGATTCTAAAATATATGACATTCTGGAAAAGGCGCAGCTATGGAGACAGTAAAAAGATCAGTGGTTGTCAGGGTGTCGGGGAGGGAGGGCTGACTAGGCCGAGCACAGAGGATTTGTGGGGCAGTGAAAATTCTCCGTATGATACTATAACGATGGATACGTGTCCTTATACAGTTGTCCAAACCCATGGGATGTACACCCAGAGTGAACCTTAATGGAAACTGTGGCCTTCCGGTGATTTTGATGTGTCAGTGTAGGTTCATCGGCTGCAACAACCGTTTCACTCTGGTGGAGATGTTGATAATGGGAGGCGAGGGGGGAGGTTATGCATGTGTGGGGGCAGGGGTGTGTGAGAAACCTCTGAACCTTCCTCTCAATTTTGCGCTGAACCTAAAACTTCTCTAAAACAATTAAGTCTATGTCCTGGCTGATTACTCAGTGGTTAGAGCACCAGCCCATGGACTGAAGGGGCATGGGATCCATACCCAGTCAAGGGTGCATACCTTGGTTGCAGTTTGACCCCTGGCCCTGGTTGGGGCACAGATGAGAGGCAACCAATCCATGTGTCTCTCTCCCATCGATGTTTCTATCTCTCTCTTTCCCTCTCTTCCCTACCCTCCACTCTCTCTAAAACTCAATGGGAAAAATATCCTTGGGTGAGGATTAAAAAAAAATAAGTTCAAAAAATGCACAAAGGACTATTCCTGTGACGAAAGCATCCTCTTTAAAGATCCTAACTCCCACCCCACACCCCCGCCGAGTCTTCCATGTGCCTCACAGCATTACTGAGCGCCAGGTGCTGCTGACGCCTTTAAATATCCAGACTTAGTCCTCAGAACAGCACACGAGGTGGGTACTATTTATTATCCCTGCTCCCCATGTGAGGAAACTAAGGCACAGGCAGGTAAATTGCCTTACTCAAGGCCACACGGGGTTGGCAGTCACTCCGCCAGCCTAGTTCTGGGATTTGTGGTCTTGCCCCCTGGCAGGGGGTGGTGGGGGCTGGACCACCTGAGTGACAGACACCTTGAGGGCCATCAAGAGATGGAGTCTTCTTTACCCCGAACCCACATTGTTCTACAGAAGATTTGAGGGAACAGCTGATTTTCTTACCCAAAGCTTAAGTTGCCTAGAAATACTACCTTCAATTAAATTTGTACTAGAAACAATGCAAAAACATAAGCTCGAGCACATGGGCTCACAAAAAAAGTCATCAGAGTCGACATGATCACTGGCTCCCAAGATTTTGTGTTCATGTGGGTCTCTTACCGATCACTGGCCGGCGCACAGCGACAGGGGCCAGAAGGAGGGGAAAGATGTATTGGGGGGGGGGGCGCGGGGAGAGGGCTTCACTGCCTTGATTTCTTCAGTGCTACTGAGGAACCCTTGGCCATCGCCTCAGAGCCCCGGGTTCCTATCAGTGGGGCTGGAGCCCTGGAGGGAGGCGGGTCAGAACCCTGGCAGCAGGCCCGCAGCCAGCCTTGCTGAGTCAGCGGCCTGGGCAGCGGGGAGTCTGTCCTTCCTCGTTTAAAGGCACCGCAGGCCATGCCAACGTGCAGCCAGGGTGGGGGCCACCAGGAAGTCCCTTGCAGTTTTGAAGTTCTGGTTCTCACGCTGAATTCCCTGGTTTCTAATGTTGTGTGAGTTGAGAGCCTTTCCAAGATGGAGCTGGCTGGTTTGGAATTTAATCGCCTCCTGGGAAGCAGCGCCCCGCTCCCCAGGGCGGCTTGTTCACTCCGTGGTTTCTGATTGTATTTATCTCCCGCCTTGGAGCCAGAGCCATTCTTCAACTCGTTCTTCAACTTGGTGGGCTGCTGCCTGCCCGAGGCCGCTGTGAGCAGGGCTGGGATGGATGGCAGAGGTCAGCCTCTCGCCTCGGCTGAGAGGCCGGTCGCTTTCCGGGGGTGATTTATGTGAAGTGGCCAGGCTCTGCCCGCGCCGGCCATCTCCCCCACAGCTTTCCCAGCAGAGGGCTTGGGATGGATGGGCGACACCGGTCTGGCCTGCAGGAGGCTCTTCAACAACTTCGTTCTGACTCGGAGGTCTCAGCTCTGCCTATTTTTTCCTTGGTTTCAGGATAAGCGGGAGGATATCTGAGCATGAGTATCCCCTGCTCCACCTTCAAGGAACAGCTGATTTTCTTTCCCAAAGCTTAAGTTGCCTAGAAATACTACCTTCAATTTAAATTTGTACTAGAAACAATGCAAAACCTAAGCTCAAGCACATTGGGGAGTGCGAATATATGTATCGAAGACCAAGATGAGAGGGAATGAGGAGACCATTACTAGTACCTGATTTCTATGTCTCATGTTCTCTACCTCACTGAACACCCACTCCCTCCCCCCCCCCCTG
>NW_005370945.1:34529-53624 GCF_000412655.1 Myotis brandtii | reverse complement strand
TGCCCCACCCCCATCCCTCACCCCAAGTAAATGGGGTATCAGTCCAGATGTACATGGGAAACAGAAATCAATTCAAGCCCATAGTGTAGTTCAGGGAGTGTAGTTCAGGGCCGGTCACACAGATGTGGGAGGAGCCAAGAGCCAAACAGGGCAGTGGAGTAACTTAGAAGTTAACAACCACACGAGGGGTGTGGACCCGGCCTGGGAGCTGGTCACCTGGGACGGCTGGGGCCATGGCAGCCTCTAGAGCAGGCTCCAGGCAGGCAGATTGGGGCTGACACCCTGCTGCCTCCTCCCTGACCCTGTCCCCTCCAGGGACAGGGAACCGGTTAACGTGGAGTCTGGGGAAAGTGCTTGCAGGGACCAGACCCCTGAGATGCAGAGCAGGGGAGACAATGGGCCCAAGACAAACAGCATGGGGCCCCCAGACCACCCTACGGAGACTGAGGCCCGTTAGCCAAGATGCCACCACTGGTTTGGGTTTGAGCCAAGGCCTAGGCTGACTGCCCGAGGATGGCTGCCTCAGAGTCACGCAGCCTACACGGAAATTTACGTGTACAAAGAAAGCACTAAAATGCTGAGACCTGGAGGGCTGTTGGTATGCTTGTTTTTGTTTCGTTTTGTTTTTAACCACAGCATCCCTGGCATCACCAAAATACAATTGCTATAAGATTCTCCCAGAAAGCGTTAGCTCCCCTCTTACATCCTTCCAGTCTCCTGGGCAGGCCTGTCCCTCTTCGGGGTTCCTTGCTGAGACTCTGCATGAAGTCTGGGACTGCCTCACGCCTGGCAGATCCCGAGCTAGCACCGTGGCCGTCAGGAAGGAGTTGAGGCCTAAATAGGTGACTGAATGAGCACACGTATAAACCAAGAGCAGTTGAAGCATCTTAGGACCAGGTCCCGGAGTAGGAATATATTTCAGGAGAAGCTGGATGGTTTGGAACAGTGGTTTTCAACCAGTGTGCCACAAGAATTGTTAAAACATCCAATTCCAATACCTGACTACTTAGTCAGGGGCACTGATCTCTTTTTCCTTAAACTGTCAAATAAAAAATGACAACAGCCAACACAATAGCCACCTAGTGTGAATGAGTCAAAATTATAACTATTTTTTCTCTCAAATGGACAAATACATGTGTGTGTGTGTGTGTGTGTGTGTGTGTGTGTGTGTGGGTGTGTGTGCTGCCAAATTTTGGTAATTAGTTGATGTGTGCCATGAGATGAAAAAGTTGAAAATTACTGGATTAAAAAAATGACGGATTAGGATGGGTGAAATATAAGGCGAGGCTTTAGGAGTTAAACACAAGCCCCACCGATCCAGGAGGAGGTGGGAGAAATCCCAAGGGGACCCAGGATTGTGTGGGACCGGGAGCCCGATATCCTCAGTGCGGGGCCCCTTGCGCCATCCACACACGCAAGCCAGGGTGGGGCCATCCCTGCACTGGGACTTCTCCTGGCATCTTATTTTAACTCTCACATTTAAGAACGATTTGGAGGTTCCAGAGAGGAATCAGAGCCAATGGGAGAAATGATGAAAGTTGGGGCAGGCAGGGGTGGGGGTGGGAAGAACCTGCAGGGAAAAACCTAAGGGAGGTGGGAGTTAAATGGGGCTGACGGAGGCAGGGGGATGCGAATGAGAACCTCTTTATCTTAGGGAGGAAGTGGGGAGGGGAGGGGGACAGAACTAGCGGACATGGGTTTATACAACAGCAAGAAAGACTTAAGTTAGACTCCAGGCAAAGAAACATCATTGAAAGGGAGTGAGATGCTGGAGGAGGCAGTCTGGCTTCTGTTGACCCTGCATTTCCCTTGGCTGTCCATGTTCTCAGGAGGCCCGAGGGGCCCTCCCTGCTCCCACAAAGGTCCAGGCACAAAGGGCGACTGGGAAGGGTGAGGACCCAGAGGTGTGGAAAGGCAGAGGCCTCTGATCATGTCCCCGGTGTCATGTGACAAGAAAGGGAGGGGACTGGCCAGCGCCCGCCTGCTCTGGTGTGTGGGTCTGAGGCAGGGGCTGGCCCAGATGACTTCTGTGGGCTGGGAGTTCCTCACACAGCCTGGGGAAGAGCAGTGTTTCAGGAGCCTGACATTTTACACTTTCCCCTCAGTTACTTCCTGTATGGCCATGTCCCTAGGAAATGTCTTTTGTCGGTACAGCTGTTGACATCAGCCCTGGAACAGGCTTTCCCGAAGGGAGCCTCCTGCATCCCAGGATGTCAGGACTGGAAGGATGCTTCGAGGAGCAAGAGGCTTTCAAATACGATTTCCCTGGAGGAGAAAACCGGTCTGTTCACCTGTTGACATCAGCCCTGGAACAGGCTTTCCCGAAGGGACAGGAGGAGTAAGGGAGAGCCTCCTGTATCCCAGGATGTCAGGACTGGAAGGATGCTGCGAGGAGCAAGAGGCTTTCAAATATGATTTCCCTGGAAGAGAAAACCGGTCTGTCCATGTAGCTGAGGGGCCTGTCTATTCTCAGGCTACATCCACGTCTGAGCAGGAGACATGCACGGGTGTCCCCTCCCAGGTCACCCATTTCTAGATCTCCCTGTCCATCCTCCAGCTCTAAGGTGCCCTGAGGCGCCTCCAGGTGGCTAACTCCTTCTCTCCACAAGGGGGCAGTCTCTGGGACTCCTCTTGTTCTAATGCATTTAAGCCAGCCATAGCCCCATGTGGGTCTGTGGAGGAGGCCTGCTCCCAGCTGGGATGGGGAGACTGATGCAGTCATTCATATACTTACTCCTAGGGTTGGGCATTGGTCTTCCTGAGTCCCACCTGGCCCCTACCCTCTTTCTCCTGGTGTATTTCCTGCAGCCACCCTGACCTGGACATTAGAGGGCACCATGCCCTCTCCACCACCCCAACACCCCTGCCCTTTCTATACCCCTTCCTCATAGATCAGATTGCCTTGGCAAAAAGGAATCAACTAGGAAATCCCAGATAATCTAAGGGGCTTACATCAAAAGGTGTACCAAAGCTTAAAGATAGATAAAAATAGGTGCTGGGCGCTGTGCCAGATGCCAGAGATTAGAAGGTGAATAAGACCCATAACTGCCCAGTTCTGTCTTCAATGGGAAATGGACAAGAAGACAGGTCCTTGTGAGGCGGTAGGCTGAGCCCAGGGAGATAGAGAAATGTAGCCGGCTGAGGGACGCCCAGTAGGGGCCCCTGACCTCCAGCTGTAGCAGGGGCTCAGGGACGAGTCCGGGAGGAGCCAAGTCTTGATGGGTGAGCAAGAAGTAGTCAGATGGCGGAGGAAGGCCATCCAAGGGAGCAGGAACAGCAGGAACAGATGCTCAGAGGCATGAAGGTTTTCAGACTGGGAAGCAGGTTGATTAGAGCTGGGTCATACTTTCAGCAACAGGCCCTGCTCCTCTCCTTGCTGGTTGGAGGAACCCTCCACTGTTACCCTAAGAAGCCCAGCGGGGATCTCAGGCCTCCCATGTCACTGCCCTCCTCCTCCTCCTCCTTTCTGGGGGCGAGGCTGCCCCTCAGTCCTCACTGGTGCTCAGGATGCTGACCTCCTGGTTCAGGTACCACTATCGTTCCCATTTGCTGATGAGGATCCCAGGGCTCAGGGAGGTACAGGGACCTGCTCGAGTTGTGCAGCTAGTGAGTGAAGGTGAGGCTCTCCTGCAGGGCCCTGACTCCAGGTCCCCAGTCGGTGCTGGCTGGGTGAGGGGCCTTGCCCAATGCTCTCTCTCCACATGGCCTATTTGGCTGGCACTAGCCATTTTTAAGCAAAAATATTTGATGGATGTTCTTATGACAAAAATAGTGCATGCTCATTATTTTAGAATCAAACTGTAGAAACTCACAATATTGACAGTAAAAGCCCCTCATCATCATACCTCTCCCTTCTCAAGATAAGTCCTGTTAGCAGGTTGCTATATATTCCTCTAGACTTTCCCATGAATGTGCAAATATGTATTATTGTACATTTTACGGCACAGGTTCAAGCTTTCCTGGTATTTGCTTTCTTAGCAGCCAATCTTGGATAATTTTTCATACCCATACATATTGCTCTATAAAGCGGGGTCTGCTGTGATCCCCATTTATCTTTGAGGAAGCCGGGCTCAGGGAAGGTAGGTCGCCCCGGGCACACAGCCCCCAGGGACCGGCTTGTCAGCCCCACAGGAACTGGGGTGTCCAGCGGAGCTGCTGCAGCTACCCCGCCCACTCACCACTTTTCTCCCAGCAGCCTCGGCACCATCATTAGCTGCTGGGAATTTTTAGGGATGGATTTCTGTGTCATTTTCAATAGATCAGGAATGTCGCAGCAGGGCAGCTGAGAAAGTCCTGTCAGTTGAAGATCAAGGCTCACCCCTCTCCTGTGTCGCTGATGCCTTCCTAGGATGGCAGCTTTGGGCAGCGGCTCCTTTTGGGTGGGGAGTGGGGAGCAGAGCACAGCAACGCAGACCTCTGACCCACCAGCCTCCTGAAACAGCCAAACATGGGCCGAGAAGGCAGGTGCCCTGGGATTCCGTCAGCAGCCTCCATTCACCGCCTGCTGTGCAACAGGTGGCCCTCGCCTCCCCTGGGAGCCGGTCAGAAATGCAGAATCTCAGGCTCCGCCCCGGACCGGCTGACTGGGAGTCTGAGCCCAACAAGACCCCCAGCGGAGTCCTGTGCAGAGTTCCGTGGAGAGCAAGGCCTTGGCGGTGCTCCCTGTGACGCCAGCCCCTGGCTTCCTTTCCGTTGATGTGCTCAGTATGGCAGAGTTCCGTGGAGAGCAAGGCCTTGGCGGTGCTCCGGGGCCTGTGACGCCAGCCCCTGGCTTCCTTTTCATTGATGCGCTCAGTATTAGAAATGTGACAAGAGCCGGCAATTACAGGGAAGTTTCCGTGTGCCAGGCACCACTGAGCGTGTTTTACTGGTGTGAACTCATTTAATCTCCCCAAGGACGCTCTGAGGTGCGGGTTCATGACTGAGTTGAATGTATGGAGGAATAAACTGAGGTGCGGAGAAGTTACCTGCCTTGCCTTTGGTCACATGCTAACACGCAGGTGAGCGGGGACTCCAAGCCAGGCCCCCAGAACCCCACGCTGCCTGCAGGAGTGTGAGCCCCTCTGACCTGGAGCTGTGCCGGCGGGCACCTCGGGAGCAGAGCGGCGTCTCTGAGCACCAATGCATCTTGTGCTATTCCCACCCTGCTCTGTCTTCCCGAAGACCGATCACCTTCGAGAAGCCTCAGGAGCTCAGCATTAGCATCACCGTTGTTTCACGGGGATGCTGAGACCAGGAAGCAGCGGCAGCACATTACATTTGCAAAACCCTTCATCATCCATTGTCCCCCTTTATCCTCCCAAGGACCCAGCAAGACGAGGCGGGTGTTACTACCCCCGGACGGACGGGGAAGGAAGCCAGGGACGCCCAGTGACTTAGCCGAGGTCACAGGGAGCTTAGACTACCAGCGGGGCACGTTCCTTTCATCTCCCCAGACTGCCCCCCTTCCTAGAGGACCCCACTCCAGCCTCCCCACCCTGGAGGCAGCCCACATCTCCTCTCGGTGCCTCTGCAGCTCAGTGGGGAAACTGGGTCCCTGGTGGAGCCTCTGCCTGGCCCCCAGGCTGCCTCCTGCCTGAAGCAATTATAAATCACGGCATTTCCCTCCATTCAGACCTGATGTTTAATTCATCGCTGCTCTGGCTGCTTTAACGCAGAACATTTATTCAGTGGAAGAGCTTTGTTTTGCCTCCCAAGCCTTTTCTGTTTAGAATACCATTTCCATTGCAGGGGGCTTGCTCCCGCCAGCTTCCAGGACTCTCCTCCCCGGCCGGTCCCCAAGGGTGGCCCAGCTGTGCCTCCCGTGGGACCCACCCCGGGGTGTGAATCAGCCTCAGCTCCTGACAAGGAGTCCAGACTTTTCTGTCCTTGATCCAAGTGCCTGACATATTCTCTCCTCCCTTCCTCCCAGGCCCCGTGGCACCTGCCCCCAAACCCCAAAGCTGGGGAACTTGGTCCCGACTGCTTTGGACCTGCCTCAGGCCCCACACCCCAGGTGGGGTGCTCCTGTCTGGGACACAGGAAGCCGGAGGGTCCTGGTTGGGTAACGCAGCTGTCATGTAAGGATCTTCGAGTTCCTGCCTCATGCCATGGACCACATCTCTGACTTCCCGGAGTCTGGACAATTCTGGAGCCTTAGACTCCTGTCGCTGAAGGCTTATGCAAGGCCCACCCTCTGTGACAGACCCCCGGGTGACAATCTCCATCGTCCTGGATATCAGCCCCTTTAAAGTCTAGGAAAGATGGCAAGGACTGCTACGTGTCTGCAAAACATCCACTCTATCTAACCCTCTTTTGTAGCAGCAAAATCCTTAACTGAGCACTGGGCTTAAAACTCAGCTTACATATGAAATAATATTTCCCAGGCTGCCTTGTAGCTAAGCGTGTCCATATGACTAGTTTCTGGCCAATGAGAGCTAAGTGAAGATGTGGTGTGGGACGTCCGGGAAGCCTTTCTAAACAGGACAAGGCACGGTTTTCCTAATCTCTTTTCTCTTATCGCTAGTTGGAATGTAGATGCCAAGGCTGGAGCTCAGCAGGCGTTTTGCACCATGAGGGGCAGCCTCATGCTGAATAGAGGGGAACACAGACGGAAGGATCCCAGGTCCCTGACCCTGAAGATCCACCCTGTTGTGTGGTGGGCTCATCCCTGAATTTCTTTTACACCAGCAGTAACTTCATCCTGTTTTAGCTACTGCTATGTTGTATCTTTCAGACACAAGTAGGCAAACTGATGCCTAATTGACGAAGACACAGCCATTTACCTGTTTCTTCTTCTGCCTGATGGGAACTGCTTGCCTGCCAAGCCCTCTGCCTGAATCAGTTTCTGATATGACATTTATGGATGTGGCTGGGATAGGAATGGAGGACGGGCGGGGGGCGCGGGGCGGGGATGAGGTCTGGGACACAGAAACGGGAGTGTGTGGATATCATTCAATCGGCTCACTTACCAGGTGAAAAGGCTGAGTTGCAGAGAGAATTAATCATTAGTCCGCAGGCACGACTCAACCCACGCTCCACTGCCACTGAGAGAGCTCGGACAACATCAGAGAAAGCCTGGGTGCTTCCCAGTCCTGCCGTGGCTGGTCCTGGCGGTAAGCCCTGTCTCCTCCTCTCCTTGCGAGGCGCATGTGTTTATACGGCACCGGACTTCTCATTATCACACCAAGCGGAGTAGGGGGAGAATCAACCCTCTTTGGGGAGCGGGGGTGGGGGGGGTAGGGAAGCTGCCCGGTAGGAGGGAGCTGCTGCTACCTGCCTGGGGCTGGAGGCAGGCCGCTCCCATCTTCCATACCCAGCTTCCTAGTGTGTCCACGGAGGGCGATGGCTGGGGAAGCACGGGCTCTAAGACCCCGCTGCTCTGGTTCGAATCCTGCCCCCGCCACTTGCTGACGGCATGGCCTTGGGAGAATTGCTCAACCTCCCTCCCCATGCCTCAGTTTCCCCACCTATAAAGAGATGATAATTTATACCAACCTGGGAGGGTTATGGTGACAATTAAGTTAGCAAGGGTCTAAGTAAGTGTTAGCTGTTACTATTTTTCATGGATTTCAGGATAAGATCCCTGGCACAGAAGCTCTGGCATGGCCAGCATGGTGTCATTCTGGTCACTTTCACAGGTCATATGGTCATTAGTCCTTGGTGGCAAGGAGGGCCTATTTAGTGGTTTGTTCCTGGCTGAGGCCACTGCCCAGCGTGGCAGGCACTCCAGCGGGAAGGTGTGGGGCAGCTGGGCAGATGCACTGCCTCCTCCTCCGGCAGATGGGCCTCCTCCTCTCCCCTCCGGGCTCCTCCTCCGGCAGATGGGCCTCCTCCTCCGGCAGGTGGGCCTCCTCCTCCGGCAGATGGGCCTCCTCCTCCGGCAGGTGGGCCTCCTCCTCTCCCCTCCGGGCTCCAGGGCGCTCGCTCTGCTCCCTCTGTCTCAGGCGGGCTGTTTCTCGCTCTCTCTCTCTCTCTGTTCCCTCCACCACCTTTCTTTCTATCTCATACACATACACTCTCTGTCTTTCTTTCAACCACTTTCCCCCTCCAGCCTTCAAACTGGCCCCCACACCCTTCCCCGGCTTCCCACCCGCACAGCACACTGCCTGCTGCTCTAAACTCCTGCGCGGCCCAGGCCTGAGAGGAGGCCTCCCATGCTGGACCTGGAGGACCCTCCAGCGTCAGGGCTGGATGGGACCCTTGCTGGCCCCGCTCTACTCCTACCTCCTCGCTTTCAGATAAGGAGGCCAAAGTCCAAGAACAGGGGAGGCTGCCTCCCAGTCTGAGCCATCTCATCCCAGGGGTGGGTTAGGACCTGCACTTCCCGACTCTCACCCCAGCATTCTTTCCCGGCGGCATTCCTGAGGTGGACTTGTGGAGACTGGGAGGCCCTGGACTGTCACTGGAATGAATGAATGAATGAATGAGTGACGTATTGAGAGGGGAGAGTTGCTGGGACAGCACCCATTCTCTGTTTTTGGAGCCCCTCCTGAACTGCCCATCAATATCAGAGCACAGGGCAGTGGGGAACAGGGCCATGGTTCCCGGAGGAGGCCTCGTCCCACTGCTCACGTTGGCACAGTCTCACTGCCACCTCTCCACCTCCTCCCTTCTCTCCCTCTACTCGCTCTGGTGTGTGTAAAGGCCATTGTCACTGTTCTCCATGGAGTGATGTTTAGAGGTGTAGGGGCCATTTTCTGGGATTAAGCCTCATCCCAGGGCCCTGGTGGCCTGGGCCCTTGTCCCTGCTCAGAGCCAATGTTCCGGCCTCGGCTCGGCTGACAGGAGCGAGGGCACTCCTGTTGGAACCTCTGGCTTGTTGCTGGCTCTGCCTGTTTTTACTGCAAAGGTGGTGCCCCATCCAGCCTCCTCTCTTCCAAAAGAAAGGGGGGGATATCTTGATCCTACACCCCTCCCCCAAAACCTAGCCTGGGGCTCTCCTTGCCAGCTCAGCCCCACTCCTCTGTGTCTCCCCCACCCCCACTCGCTCCCTACACTCACCCTGCTTTCCCCAATGCTACCTGAGGCTACAGTTTCTCCTTAACTGTTCCTGTCTTAATTCCATCCCCTGCAATTGGAGCCTGAATAATGAGTTACTTCACAGGAAGATTGATCTGGGTATTAGGGCATCGTTTAGTTGCCATTACAACAGCCAATTTTGGTTATATGCTCAGCTGTGAAGGGAAATGGGCCAGGCGGCTGGAGCTTTCTGAAACCTGGAGCCGTGGGTGGGAGGAGGGGTTGCTGGGCCAGAGGCAGAGGAGGTGGGAGGCAGAGGGAGGGTGAGCTGGCTGGCACTGGCCCATATGTCTTTGTTCTGAGAATATAATGCTGGGAAAGAAATTATAAGGACTGAAAAGAGATGCAACTGTTTTTTGAAAGGTGGGGAGGGCGGAGAGCAGGGTTTTGAGGCTGCAGATGCCAGTAGTGAGAAGGCCTTTGTTAAATAACTAAGCGAACAACCTCCAAATTAAAGAACTTGTTAAGACCACTGAGTTGCCACACATGCTTACCTGCTATGTCATGTGCTAGACCCAGTTGGAGAACTTACGGCCTCTTCTTTTTCAGATCTCCCAGTCTGATGGGGGAGACACAGCACCTGCCCTCATGGAGCTCCTAGTCTGATGGGGGAGACACAGCCCTGCCTCATGGAGCTGCTAGTCTGATGGGGGAGACACAGCACCGGCCTTCATGGAGCTGCTAGTCTGATGGGGGAGACACAGCCCTGCCTCATGGAGCTGCTAGTCTGATGGGGGAGACACAGCCCTGCCTCATGGAGCTGCTAGTCTGATGGGGGAGACACAGCCCTGCCTCATGGAGCTGCTAGTCTGATGGGGGAGACACAGCCCTGCCTCATGGAGCTGCTAGTCTGATGGGGGAGACACAGCCCTGCCTCATGGAGCTGCTAGTCTGATGGGGGAGACACAGCCCTGCCTCATGGAGCTGCTAGTCTGATGGGGGAGACACAGCCCTGCCTCATGGAGCTGCTAGTCTGATGGGGGAGACACAGCCCTGCCTCATGGAGCTGCTAGTCTGATGGGGGAGACACAGCCCTGCCTCATGGAGCTGCTAGTCTGATGGGGGAGACACAGCCCTGCCTCATGGAGCTGCTAGTCTGATGGGGGAGACACAGCCCTGCCTCATGGAGCTGCTAGTCTGATGGGGGAGACACAGCCCTGCCTCATGGAGCTGCTAGTCTGATGGGGGAGACACAGCCCTGCCTCATGGAGCTGCTAGTCTGATGGGGGAGACACAGCCCTGCCTCATGGAGCTGCTAGTCTGATGGGGGAGACACAGCCCTGCCTCATGGAGCTGCTAGTCTGATGGGGGAGACACAGCCCTGCCTCATGGAGCTGCTAGTCTGATGGGGGAGACACAGCCCTGCCTCATGGAGCTGCTAGTCTGATGGGGGAGACACAGCCCTGCCTCATGGAGCTGCTAGTCTGATGGGGGAGACACAGCCCTGCCTCATGGAGCTGCTAGTCTGATGGGGGAGACACAGCCCTGCCTCATGGAGCTGCTAGTCTGATGGGGGAGACACAGCCCTGCCTCATGGAGCTGCTAGTCTGATGGGGGAGACACAGCCCTGCCTCATGGAGCTGCTAGTCTGATGGGGGAGACACAGCCCTGCCTCATGGAGCTGCTAGTCTGATGGGGGAGACACAGCCCTGCCTCATGGAGCTGCTAGTCTGATGGGGGAGACACAGCCCTGCCTCATGGAGCTGCTAGTCTGATGGGGGAGACACAGCCCTGCCTCATGGAGCTGCTAGTCTGATGGGGGAGACACAGCCCTGCCTCATGGAGCTGCTAGTCTGATGGGGGAGACACAGCCCTGCCTCATGGAGCTGCTAGTCTGATGGGGGAGACACAGCCCTGCCTCATGGAGCTGCTAGTCTGATGGGGGAGACACAGCCCTGCCTCATGGAGCTGCTAGTCTAATGGGAGAGACACAGCCCTGCTTCATGGAGCTGCTAGTCTAACGGAGGAGGGAGATCCTCTTTCAGTCACTTTCTCCACCCCCACCCCAGTCTCTCTGTGTCCCCTCATTGTATTTATTTCCCTCATATCACTTCTCACAATGAAACGTTTTCCTTTGCATTTATTTTGTTTTCACTCACTTGCCTGTCTCCTCCACAAGGACGAATGCCCCATGCGGACAGGCACCTTGTCTGCCCTGCTCATCGCCCCCCCTGCCCCCGGGGCCTAAAACAGTGCCTGCACCTCCTGCTGCTCCATAAACACCCGATTTGGAACAAAGTGGATGAGGGAAGGCTGGTTCTGTGGGCTGCCTGTGGGAGACAGCATGGCGCTCCCCAGGGCTCCCTGGCATCTCTGCGCCCTTTGAGCGTCTCCTGAACATGCTGGACCCGCTCCAGGGGAGCAGTGTACACACCCTCCGGGTATGCAAATGACTGCGGGGCGTTGCTGGGGCTGAAGTCCCCTTTGGAGCTGAGAAGCCCGTGCAGAGGGAGAAGGCCCGATGTGGAGTCAGGTGCCTGGCGAAGCCGCCGCACATCTCTGCAGCTCGGCTCCTTGCCCGTTTCAGGACCACCTGTGCACAAAGCTTGTGAGCGGCCCTCCCTCAGGTGTCATGGGTGCTGATGTCATTAGTGGCATCACTGGTCGCTATGGTGGCGATTTCAAAACCTGTCTGTGATGAAATGAGTCTGTGGGCACCGCGGGGACTCTAAGGAAAGGCCACCCTGTGAAAGGCTCAGCTTGGCCACCCCTGACCTGCGAGGACCTCAAAGATCCCAATGACCGTGTGCGTCCAGCCCGACCTGTTGCGGAGAGAACCAGGAGACCTGACAGTGATTTGCCCAAAGCGTTTGGGTACCAGCAACACAGAAGCTGAACAGGCTTTAGCTACATTAGCAAAGCTGTTCAAGTTAAAAACCACCGAACAACCACCGCTTGCTTCCCATGGCCCACCCGCAGGCGTTCAGAGCAAACCAACAAGACGGCGTGAGGATACCAACAAGTGGACGCTGAGATTTACCAACACCTGTGTCTGCCCAGAGCTTTGAGGACAGTCCTGGGCATGGAGAACATCCCCCACCAGGCACCAACGAGCAGCAGGGGTCCCCTCAGAACACCCTCACCCCAGAAACTTTGAGGTCGGAGGCTAATTTTCAGGACCCTTATTAGAGAGCAATTCTGAGCACAGCCAGGCCACAGGGGGAGACAGGGGGGCAGTGGGTGGGGATACTGTTGACATGGGTGGTCAGAGTAGAAGACCCTGGAGCAGGCAGAGCAGCCAGAGGGAGGGGGCCCAGCGGGAACTGGGATTTGGGAATGAGGGAAGCCCTCCCTGTGGGAGCAAAGGCCTTGACTGTGAACCCGGGCGGAGGTAGCCAACAGCCTCCGTCAGCAAACAGCCCTCCTTCTGCAGGCCCAGCGGGCTGTGCAAACAGAGGGAGGCTCTGCAAACAGCACAAGTGTGTTAAGTAGTTTCCGACTCTAAACAGCAGCTTGCTCTGTACACAGAGAACGTGCCGGCATCAGGGACCCGGTGAGCAGAAGGCCGGCCGCAGGATTCAGACCCAGATCAAAGCCACAAACCAAAGATCAGAGACCGTGTTCCTGGGAGAGGGAGTGGGTCAGTTCCGTGTTTCAGTGACATCATTATTGTCATTGGCAGGGGGGTGAGCCCAGACCCGAGCCATGGACACCTCTCTGTGGGGCATGCGCTGCCCTCACCTAAAAGGATCGGAGGGTGGGCCTGTCCCCAATTCCTCCCCAGAGTCCACTTTGGTCTCAGCCTAACAGCCTCCTGGCGGGACCTGGGTGTCTGTCGTGTTGGCCTGGACCACGCATTACTAAGCAGGAGGCCGGCTCCCTGCAGGAGAGGCCGGTGGCGACTGCATCGCAGCATCGCTCGGGCTTCAGGTTTACAGTCCGTCTGGACATCCATTATTTATGGCAGCTGAGTGGCTGTGAACAAGTCGGCTCAATTAAGATAACGTTTCTGCACAGAGTGGTGGTTAATGCTGAGAAGTTATTCTAAATCACTCTTTCCCATGGACTGAGCTACACACACAGAGAGCAAGAAGAACTCCGAGTCAGAGAGACAGAAAGAAGAGAGATGGAGAGAGGAAGAGCGAGGCAGACCCGCATGGGCCGGAAGGGGAGGTTCCCCCACAGGCCACCTCTGCCTCCTCCCCCGGCCTCCGCACTGCAGGTCCCTGCTCGCTGTCTGGGAGAAGAGGAGCCCTCCATGTCTCCGCGAGTTGAGTCTCCACCATTCCCCCCTGTTCCTTGTGTGTCCACCTGCACTGTCCAGTCCCCAGCACACGGAGCGCTCAGACATGCCCTGCAGGGCTGAGGGCAGGGCCTGCGAGGGGAGGGATGCCAGTAGCTGGCGGTGCTGCCCAGCGCTGGAGTTCGTGCAGCTGATGGTGGACAGGGGGTGAGAAGTGTGGCCAGGTAGCGGCTCCTGGGAAAGAATGGCCAGGTGGGAAGAGGAGGAGAGGTTTGGGGGCCAAGTGAGAAGGAAAGTAGGTGGCAGAGAAGTGGCCAAGAGAGGTGGGGGGAAGGTAAGGGGTGGAGGGAAGGTAAGGGGTGGATGGAAGAAGGAAGGGAGGAAAAGGGGGTGATGTAGGATAAATGCAGGGAGAGGGGGAGGGGAGGGGAAGAGAGAACAGGAAGACGGTTCAGGTGGAGTGGGGGAGGGAAGTGGGGGGAGAAAGGCAGAGCCCGCAGCAGTGACTATGGATGTGGAGGCGCCGCTCATTGGTGGCTGCCTTGGAAGGCACCGGAGGCACAGCAGGGGGCGGGCACCTGTGATCAGATAGAACAGGGCGGCCAGCAACGGGGAGGTGAGCAGGTAAGATACACCAGGTGTCTTTCCGCCTGCAGCTCGCCTGGTGCCTGGGAGCTGCCCGGTCCTGCTGGGAAAGGGCTCGTGGGCAGAAGTGGCCCCTTCCCAGGTGTGCGCGTGGCTGGAAGGGAACCTCAGGGAGGACATGGCATCCACACCCGAAGGCAGGGCGCAGGCAGGCTGGCGCGCCACCTGTTCCCTGGGGATGCCTCTGCGCATGGCTGGCAGTGTGCCCTCCCACAGGCCGGGAGCAGGTGGTACAGGACAAGAACACCCCTGCACTCCTGGAGGTGGTGGCATTTGTGCTGGGACTTTTACAACCTGGGAGGGCCTGGGGGTGGGGGCCTGGGGCCCCTTCTGCTTGTACAGGTGGCCGGTCATTCATTCCACCCCGGCCTCTCGGGGGTGGTGGGGGTTGGGGGGTGTCCTCTCCCCATGTCTCCACTCTAGACCCTTTACAGCATATCACCAGGCAATTCCCGGCCGGTGTGGGTGGCTCCCGATTTCCATTTATCTTTGTGGCTTTCAGGGAAGGGATCCAGGAGCAGCAGGCAGGTTCCGGGCCTCATCCGGCCGGAGGCATCTCTAAGCAGACGGGGAGCGTGTGGGGACTGGTCGCCTGACAGATACAGATGTCGACATGCCGCAGCCTCTCATCCCTGGGATGAAGCTCTGGGGATGGAGAGGCTCAGACCGTCAGTCAGCGGCGGCTGCGCATCGCCATCGCCATAGGGTACGGAGGCTGACGGCGAAGCCCTCCAACAGCCGGGGACTTCATAAACTAAACAGACGCCTGCCCCCTCAAACCCGAGGATTCCTGGGCAGCCTCCTTTTTGTGGTGGCGTTTCTCATCACCTCCTCCCTGCCACTAACGAGTTCTCCGGCCAGTGCAGGGAAAGGATGAACAAAGGCCCAGAGACACAGCCCTGGGTGGGAAACCCAGCTCCACGGTCTACCAGCGGAGGGCAGCTCACTGACCCGCCCGCCCTGGTCTCAGTGGACTTGACTGGCCTGTTGCCAGCAGTGCGGGAAAGGGGGGGGCGTTCTCCGTGGGGCTGCGCATCTTCTGTGCTTCCAGGCACGTTGTTCCTACCTGCTGGGCAGCCGTGGGAAGAGCCCTGGCCCTGCTCGTGCCAGCTGTGGCATTGGGCACATGACTGGGTCTCTGAGACCCAGGTGGCTCTTGACTAAAATGGAGATGGTGACAGTTCCTACGGGGTGGGGCTTTGAGAGGGTTCACCCCTGGGGACCCTTAGAGACTAAAATGGAGATGGTGACAGTTCCTACGGGGTGGGCCTTTGAGAGGACAGCCCGGTGCACGGTGAGCCACCAGGAGATGTTGGGGGCGGTGGGGAGCGTTCCAGGGCCCACCTGCGTGAGTGATGAGGTTCCTGGCTGCCTGTCCTGCCTCTCCCATCAGCTGGGAACTGGTCAGGGCCTGCATCCCGCCTGGATCCTGCAGGGAGGGGACGTCCAGGAATCCATCTCTGAAGAGTCTGTGAGACCCCGCCATGGGAAGATAATGTGTCGTTGCGCTGGAAATCAGCAAGACCCCGGGTCTCTCGTCCACTGTGAGGACTCGGGCAAGCGGCTCTTCCTCTCTGAGCCTCACTCTTCCTGTACCTCGAAGAGCAGACTCAGATGCCGTCCCTGGAGCATCTAGCACAGCCCCGGCCACGGTGGGTGCTTACAAGACAGTGGCTGGGACAGCACCTAGAAAAATGATGCCCAGGCCCTACTTCCACCTCCTGGAGCCCTGCTCTAGTCCAAATGACCCAGCCCAGCCCAGCCCCCAGGGCGCTAGGCAACCAGAGTGTGATTCATGGGAATGCACAGGCCCCTTCACTAACTGCCTCTGAGACCACTGGCCACTTCTTCCCAGGGCCACCAGCACTGACGAGACAGAAGTTTGGAGATGGCGCTATGCACAGTAGCGAGCAGGTAAGGTGAGCGTTTATGGTAGTAAGCGGGGCCACAGGGATTGAGCGGGCCAGAAGAACTGAGGGAAACAGCATTCAAATTCAAAAGTGTGGACTATGTTCCCCAACTCGGTGGCCGGCATGGTGGCATTCAGGCTGAGGGGGGAGCGAGAATGCATGGAGTCGGTCACTTCTCTGCCTTCATGTCACTGTAGGCGGCTCCAAGTCTAAACCAGGGAAGAAAGCTGGCTCCCCCTGCTCCTCTCTAAGGGAGCCCCACAGCTGGCCCAGGGGTTGGTGTCCCCTCCCTCAGATACTGCTGTGGGAAGGCCCGCCCCCCAGTGGCCACCTCGCCTAGCACTAGCCGAGGAGGCCCATCCTGCCCTTTCCTTATATAGAAAGAGTTGGGACTTACCTGTCAGTGGATGGTATTGGAACCAGATTAGAGACAGAGAGGAGGGGAAAAACAAAAACACCCAGAATGAGCAAGCCATGCCAGGTGGGGAGCAAAGCCCTGCGCATCCACATTAACTCCGCCTCTGCCTTGCCCTGAGGAGGGAGCTGGGAGGGGAGGGGCGGGGAGAGGTGGGAGGTGGAGCTGACCCAGCTCCCACTCCCACAGAGGGCCCAGGAGGCACCTGCTCCACTTGGCAGTACCTCCAGTGGTTGCACCCGTGGCTCGGACCGAGACAGACTAGGTTCAAATGCCAGCTGCTCCACTGAGCCTCAGTTTCCCCGTCGGTAACATTGGAGTGATGATAACTCCACTTGGGGCTGCATGGGGCTGTGCTGGAGGTCACTCAACAGGCAGCCATATTCATCAAATAGACTCCCTGATTTCCACAGACGGCAAGGCTGCCTCCCACCAACTCCGGGCAGGGCTATCTGTGCTGTGATGGCCACCCAGTGCAGGGCGAGAACACGAAGCCTTAATCTTTGATCTCAGATGCGAGGTTTGGAGTCTTAGGAACAAAAAGTAAAAAAAAAAAAGGGTTTAAACGCTATAACTTTACTGGTTGTGGACACTGGAGAGTTAGGGCAGTCATCTGATTCATGGGTTTAATTAATAACAGTAGCACTAACAGCAGCTCGCATTTACCAGACACGTACATGCTGGTACCGCTTAGGCACTTAACCTTTAACCCTGAGGTTTAATCCAGTGCTTGGGTTTTGCTGTTACCCCACTTTCTAGGTGGGGAATGCACACAGCGGGGGGCTGTGTGGGGAGCTCACATGTCCGTGCGGTGGGAGGGCTCCATGACAAGGGCATCTAGACCCACGGTCCATGAGGTCCGAAAGGTTGGCAACTGCTGACTCTGGACCAGTCAGCTTGTCAGGAGCCAGGGCAGGAACAATGCCTTAGGCCAGGCTGCACTCTCGGTCATCTGGCCTCTCGCAGTCCTTATCTGTCTTCTTCTGTGGGAGTGTGTGCGCTCAGATGTGGTCTGGCAGGAACTGGGCCCTCTCGGAGGCACCTAGCCTTTCCTTCCCCATGGGTGCAGGCCTCAGGAGGCAGGCCGGCCAGGAGCAGGGCCTGGGCCTCCCCTCTGAGCCACCTGCTGCAGCACCTCCTCTTTCCTGGGGGACCTGCATCTGGGCTTCCTGGAGGCAGAGAGATGGTGAAGATGAGTCCCGTGGGGCCAGGATGACCTGGGCAAGTCCCCCAGGGAATGTTCTGGACACTTGGTGCATTTTCCCAGCCGCCTTCCTGAAGGGGTTGCTCATGGTCACTGCGCCCTCTCCTGGGTGTGGGAGAATTGTCTCTGCAGCCTGGCCCTGCTGGCCCCCGGCTCAGTACGCTCTGCCTGAACTTGCTTCCCATTCCCTTTGCCTCTGTAGGAGGGACCAGGCCTTGGTCTCTGAACCAGGGCAGGGGTAGGTTGTCTTTGAAAAGGTTATACTGGGATCTCCACTGTGGAGGAAGAAACACAATTTTCCTTCTTCCCTCCTGAATTCCTTGTGCTTCTCTAGTAATCAAACTGACTTGAGATAGATTAACAGGAGGAAATGACCATATCCATTACAGATGTGCATACAGGGATTCCGTAAGAATAAGGGACCCGAGATGCACTAGGTCAGTGGTAGGCAAACTCATTAGTCAACAGAGCCAAATATCAATAGTACAATGATTGAAATTTCTTTTGAGGGCCAATTTTTTTTAAACAAACTATATAGGTAGGTACACGAAGATGAGTCCCGTGGGGCCAGGATGACCTGGGCAAGTCCCCCAGGGAATGTTCTGGACACTTGGTGCATTTTCCCAGCCGCCTTCCTGAAGGGGTTGCTCATGGTCACTGCGCCCTCTCCCGGGTGTGGGAGAATTGTCTCTGCAGCCTGGCCCTGCTGGCCCCCGGCTCAGTACGCTCTGCCTGAACTTGCTTCCCATTCCCTTCGCCTCTGTCGGAGGGACCAGGCCTTGGTCTCTGAACCAGGGCAGGGGTAGGTTGTCTTTGAAAAGGTTATACTGGGATCTCCACTGTGGAGGAAGAAACACAATTTTCCTTCTTCCCTCCTGAATTCCTTGTGCTTCTCTAGTAATCAAACTGACCTGAGACAGATTAACAGGAGGAAATGACCATATCCATTACAGATGTGCATACAGGGATTCCGTAAGAATAAGGGACCCGAGATGCACTAGGTAGTTGACACTTTATGCCATCCTGGTCTCAGGGGAGGGAGATGGGGGGACTAGGACTTAAAGGGAAAGCAGGCAATTCCCAGGTAGATGAGAGAGAGCAAACAGGTGGTGAACATGCTTGCTGGGCCACCCAGAAACAATGGGGTGCAGAGGGGAGTCTAACACACAGACTTTGCAGGTTCCTCTCTGTCTGCCACATGGAGAATACATTATGCTACGGTGACAGCTCCCTTCCTTTCAATGAGGTATTTCTATCTGAATTCCCACAGGCAGACAAGGAGAGAGGGTCAAAGCTTCTTTCTGAGTCTTCTGTTTCTTAAAAATAACCAGTTTAAAATAATCAGTGTCCTAGAAGCCATATTTTAGGGTGGCAAACCCTGCTTCCCCTCACCACCACCTCTCCTCCAGCGTCCACAGCAACTGGGCCACTGAGGACCATGGCAGTCCCTCCGTGGCCACCCGGACAGCCTCTGACCCTGGCTCTCCAAATACCTGCGGTTTGCTCTTCTTCCTCACATTACATCCTCACCACAGACACCAGGCTCAGTGTCCACCTTGGTCTCTGAATCAGACCCAAGTTCAGCTCTCCTCCACTCAGCCCAGCACCCACCTGCCCCAGCTGCAGCCCATCTCAATCAGCATTCCACTTAGAAATACCTGAGGTACCCAGGAAGGAAGGAAGGAAGGAAGGAAGGAAGGAAGGAAGGAAGGAAGGAAGGAAAGAAGGGAGGGAGGGA
>NW_005370945.1:32245-34143 GCF_000412655.1 Myotis brandtii | reverse complement strand
GAAGGAAGGAAGGGAGGAAGGAAAGAAGGGAGGGAGGGAGGGAGGGAAGGGGGGAAGGAAGGAAGAAAGGAGGGAAGGAAGGAAAGGGTTAACGTAAAAACATTCAAACCTGTAAGGAATTTTTGTGAGTTTATTTGAGCCAAACTGACGACAATTGCCAGGAAGCAAAATTTCAACAGATTGGGATAATGCTCCAGAGAATGCATTTTTAATCTATTTTTATACATTGCAATCAAAGGAGGGGATGTAGGTGGGTTACATGAAATCCATTGGTGATAGACTAGAGAGGCGGGAGAAAGCAAAGCGGTGAAACCCCTGGGATTGGATAAACAGTAAAATGATAGACACGTACTTAGGTGGGTGCAGGATCACCAACAGTCAACAATGAACATGATAGAATGAAGGAATCTGTGGTCTCTGTCCTGGCGTCCAGCACATTAGGTTATGCCCTGAAGGGTCTGGAAAAAGGGAAGCTACAAGCTACCCAGACATTTCAAGAATATGTTATCATAGGTGCAAAAAGACAGACAGGCTCAGTTAAGGTAAAGCCTGACCTTGTCAGGGACGATACCGGCCTAGGATGTAACTGCCCACCTTAACTGCTTTTAGTTAAAGTTTCATCTCAGACCATCCTTTGTGGTTACTTTAGGTCTCTGAGTTTGCAAGACTGGCCTGCATGTCAGGTTAGCAAGTGGCCCCTCTTGTCCAAGGAAGGAAGGAAGGAAGGAAGGAAGGAAAGGAGGGAGGGAGGGAGGGGAGAGAAGTAAATAAATAAATAAGTTAATTAAGTAAGTAAGTAAGGGAAATGGGAACTTACAAAATCATCAGAGGGGCTAGACAAATGGAAGTCAGGGCCCACTGTAGACTTTGGCTTAAGGTCACACCTGCACACCTGTCACCAGCTGCTGTCGCTGCTAGGACCCCTAACGTTGCTGGAGCTGCTCCGCCTCAGGGAGCTGGGGACAACATGGATACGACAGTTTCTGCAAATCCCACATTGACCGGAGCCCACTCAGTGCCAATGTCCCTGCAGAGGAAATGGCCTCTGGCTCCAGGGGCACCGGCCAGAGCTCATGCTGATGCCTCTTGTGGGCAAAACTGACATTGCAGCCAGAATCCCAGCAGCATGGCACTCTGGGAAATGTCACTCTTACCCTTTCTGGCTCCTATGACACAGAAGGAACAGAGAAGAGGCTGTGCACCGTGCCAAGTGCCTGCAGACAATACCCAGCCACCCCGCCCCACCCCCTGGAACTCATTTGAACTTCCGCCGGGCGGTAGTCCCATCGAAGCCTGTGGTCTCTGCCCCAAACTCGCCTCTGCTGTGTTGTCCTCACAGTCCTGGGGGCAGAGGACTGCCACAGCCCCGCCCATTCCCCACCCCTCACCCACCTGCCTAAACCAAGGTCTTCTTATCCCCAACCTGGTCCCTGGGCCCCCCGGCTCCTTTGGCACCAAATCCAGAGCTGCTGCCAGAGGTGAGCACTGCCTAGAGCCAGGAAGCTCCCAGAGCCAGGCGGCAGCCTGGCAACCTCACCTGCCCTGTCCGAGCCGCATCCTAGAGGGCATCTGTCTGTCTCACCCCGAGACTCTGAAGTTTCCAACCGGCCTTTTCTTCTGTTAAAACAAGCAGAATGCACATGGTTTCACATCAACGTGTACACATGCAAGGCCCCAGGGAGCTGGGCGCACATTTCCTGGGTCAACTCAGCCACTGGCCAACTCACTTAAAAAGGGTGGGAGGATGGGGCTGGGAAGGAGGTGCTGCAGAAGCAGAAGATAGACAGGCCAGGAGCTGCCCTACCTGGCCACCCATCTCTCCCCCTGACAACCCATTCCCCCAGCTGACAACCCATCCCTCCAGCTGACAACCCATCCCTCCCCCTGAAAACCCACCC
>NW_005370945.1:28685-29140 GCF_000412655.1 Myotis brandtii | reverse complement strand
CCCCACCTGAAAACCCATTCCCCCACTTGACAACCACCCCCTACGTCATAATCCCCCCTCCCACCAAGGCCAGTGGCTGAGTTCCTTCGTGCCCAGCACCCAGACTGGGCTGAGGAAACCGCTGAGGGCAGGCATTGGGGAGGGCAGAGAAGGGAGGTAGGTTTACAGGGAGACTGGGCAGGTAAGAGCAGGTGTGAAGAACTTGGACCACCTGGGAGGAAAAGCAGGAGCTGGGCAGGACCGGGGGCTCAGGCCCCTGCCCCCCTCCTCCCGCTGTGGCTCCCTTGGCAGCCCCTCAACTAAGCCCTCCTGGAGCAGTTGAAGCTGCAGCCGTGCCAATGACCTTGCGGCTGCACATCCAGCTTAATCCGCATCGTGTCACAGTGAAGGCCTCGCTGTCACGGGGGGATATTTATAACCTGCCTGCCTGGCCCGGTACCTGGAGGCCGCTGGAA
>NW_005370945.1:0-28617 GCF_000412655.1 Myotis brandtii | reverse complement strand
CCACCTCCCAGCCTGGGAAGGTCCCAGGGAGTCGAGCCCAAGTTAGGGACAGAGGAGACAGAGCCCCTCGGCCCCAGCTAGAAACCTGCCCAAGCCCTGGGTGAGTGGGGTTTCCAGAAAGGGCTTCAAGTGCCCACAGTAAGCTTGTCTCTGTGGTGAGCCTCCTGCCTACGCATAATGAGGGGTCCCTTGGCACATGTGCCAGCTGAGCGCCTCTTCCCCAGACGCTTTCCCTCTCAGTGATCAAATTGCACAGGAGCTCCCATGCCTGGGGTCAAGTACAACGGCAAGTACTTCACCCACACCATCTCCCCACCGCTCCACGTGGATGTGTGGTCTGGTCACTGAGGACTCAGACCCCCTGGGGGCCAGTGCGAGCTCCACTGCTCTCTGTATGACCTTGAGAAACCTATCTAAGCCAGTGCTCTCTGCATGACCTTGAGAAAACTCTGTCAGTGCTCTGTGCATGACCTTGAGAAATCTTTCTGTCAGTGCTCTCTGCATGACCTTGAGAAAACTCTGTCAGTGCTCTGTGCATGACCTTGAGAAATCTTTCTGTCAGTGCTCTCTGCATGACCTTGAGAAACCTTTCTGTCAGTGCTCTCTGCATGACCTTGAGAAACCTTTCTGTCAGTGCTCTCTGCATGACCTTGAGAAACCTTTCTGTCAGTGCTCTCTGCATGACCTTGAGAAACCTTTCTGTCAGTGCTCTCTGCATGACCTTGAGAAACCTTTCTGTCAGTGCTCTCTGCATGACCTTGAGAAACCTTTCTGTCAGTGCTCTCTGCATGACCTTGAGAAACCTTTCTGTCAGTGCTCTCTGCATGACCTTGAGAAACCTTTCTGTCAGTGCTCTCTGCATGACCTTGAGAAACCTTTCTGTCAGTGCTCTCTGCATGACCTTGAGAAACCTTTCTGTCAGTGCTCTCTGCATGACCTTGAGAAACCTTTCTGTCAGTGCTCTCTGCATGACCTTGAGAAACCTTTCTGTCAGTGCTCTCTGCATGACCTTGAGAAACCTTTCTGTCAGTGCTCTCTGCATGACCTTGAGAAACCTTTCTGTCAGTGCTCTCTGCATGACCTTGAGAAACCTTTCTCTGTCACTGCTCTCTGCATGACCTTGAGAAACCTTTCTCTGCCAGTGCTCTCTGCATGACCTTTAGTAATCTTATGGGAAACTTTCTGTCTCAGTTTGCTCATCTATAAAATGGGCTTTACAATGAGGACTCCATGAATGAAAGGCTGAGAATGGTGCCTGGCACATAGCTCAGTGTGTGCTAACTTGGATAGAAAGGTGTATTGGTCAGGAGTAGAGGCCCAGAGCCAGGCTGCGTGGGTTCAAGTCCTGAGTCTGCTGCTCCCTGGTGGAGTGACCTGGTGTCCATTACTTGACGTTTCTGGGCCTCGGTTTCTTCCTCCCTAAGATGGGGAGGGCAGCACCTGCCACACGGGGCTGTTGCAAGGATTAAGTAAGTTAGTATGTAAAGCTCTAAGAACGGAGCCTGGCACACAGTAGGTGTTCAGTTAGTATTAGCTCTGATGATGGTCATGATTATTTAGGCAAGATTTTCCTCCAGCCAGACCTCCCTCTCTGCTTCCTGCCTCCACACTTAGCTGGCACAGTTGCTCTCCTTCCCACTCTCTCTTTCCTCTTCCCTCCCAGTTCAAATGCCTCAGAATTACTTTCAGGCTCCACCTCCTCCATGCAGCCTTCCCTGACCATTCACTGGGCTTTACACTGCCTCCCTTCTCCAATCCTGAGGCCTGACCCCCAGTGTGATTCCTGAGTAAACCTAGAGTCTGGACCCTGAAACATGCTCTGCCCCGCTCACCTCTCCAGCCCTCGGAGCACAGAGCCCAGCTCTGAGCTGGGCAAACAGTAGAGGAGCCGGTAAGAACTGTCCTGGCTGAGCCTTGTCCTCCGCTCCAGGCAGGCTCTGAGTTCCTGGGATGGGGAGTGCGCCCTGGCCCCCAGCAGACAGACAGACACACACACTCACATTCACACATACACTGGCACAGTTGCTCTCCTTCCCACTCTCTCTTTCCTCTTCCCTCCCAGTTCAAATGCCTCAGAATTACTTTCAGGCTCCACCTCCTCCATGCAGCCTTCCCTGACCATTCACTGGGCTTTACACTGCCTCCCTTCTCCAATCCTGAGGCCTGACCCCCAGTGTGATTCCTGAGTAAACCTAGAGTCTGGACCCTGAAACATGCTCTGCCTAGCTCACCTCTCCAGCCCTCGGAGCACAGAGGCCATCTCTGAGCTGGGCGAGGAGCCGGTCAGACCTGTTCTTGCTGAGCCTTGTCCTCCGCTCTAGGCAGGCTGAGTTCCTGGGATGGGGAGTGCGCTCTGGCCCCCAGCAGACAGACAGACACACACACTCACATTCACACATACACACACTCACACTCACACACACACACACACTCTCACATTCACACATACACACACTCACACTCACACACACACACACACTCTCACATTCACACATACACACACTCACACTCACACACACACACACACTCTCACATTCACACATACACACACTCACACTCACACACACACACACACTCTCACATTCACACATACACACACTCACACTCACACACACACACACTCCCACACACTCACACTCCCACACACACACTCACACACACTCACACTCACATACACTCACACACACTCACACTCACACACACACTCCCACACACTCCACACTCTCAACACACACACACACTCACACACACACACACTCACACACTCATGCACGCACTATGCTTATGCCCTGTAAGGTGAAACTTACCAGTAGTTGTTTCCCCAGAACTAGCCCCGCGTTCCCACTGATGACAACCAAAATGCACTTTCCCCAAGCCCAGCCATTTTCTGGACTTTTCAGCCCAACAGAGGAACAGGCCGAAAGCCTCCCGCCCCCTGGGAGGTGGGGCACACCCAGGAGGCCAGGTGGGGCTGGGCAGGCTGTTTTAGGGGTGCAATGGGGCACCCAAGTCCCACCCCCAGGCAAGGGCCCACCGTGGGGGTGGGGAGAGTGACTTGCTGCCGCTCCCGTTTTGTCTGCAGCAGAAAGAGGCACCGAGTCATGCTGTTCCCTCCTCTGAAAGCCCACGGACAGCAGGGCAGCTGTCTGACCCGGCGCTGTTAACACTCGCTGTGCCCAGGCCACACTCAGCCCGGGCCCATCCGAGGGCCCTGCTGACAGCCCCCCTCTACCCCCTCAACACACACTCCACTGGCCAGGCTGGGCTCCCCTGAGAGTCCGGCCCCCCAGGAGCTGTCACATGCAGGGCTCCCCCCTCCCTGCCACCTCCCTGCCTCCCCCAGGGTTGCCTCACTTTCTGGGGTGCACCCTGGACAGAGAAACATCACTCATGCCACAGGGGCCACCTTTGGTGGGGGTCCCCCTTTCTCCTATGAGCTGGGCAGGGGTAGGGCAGGAAGGGGTGCAGCGGGGCAGGGGGGAGCACTTCCTTTGCACTCATTGGCCTCTCGGGTGTCAGAGGGCCGCTGTCACCAGCCTTGCTCAGCCCTTTCTAGCCTCCCAGGCGGCCTGCCCTGTGGATGAGGAGGGGAGGAGGCCCCTCCTGCCGTCCCTCTGGTGCCTGAGCCCTGCCCTCGGCCCGCATTCCTCTCCCCTGCTCCCTCTGACAGGGCCGGGACAGGACCTTCACCCTAGCATTCTGACCGAGAACCGAGCATGGACCCCTCTCTGCTTTCTCTGTCAATCACCCCCAAGGACAATACCTTCCCAAAAAGGCATCTGTCTGGTGGAGGGAGCCCAGGCCAGAGAGGGGGTGAGAGGAGCCTCGTAAGTCCAGCCACAGGCAGTGAGACCGGGCGCTCCCTCGCTGAGCAGCAGGGTCATGCGGTGGCACCAGCGGGTATTCATACAGCACATCCCAGCTAACAGCCCTTCCGCACCCTTCGGCTTGTTACCCTCTGCACTCCAGGAGGGCCCTGAGGCTGCCCCATCCTCTCCCACATGGGAGCGAACGGAGCCTCCCTCTGAGCAAGAAGATGCCTGGCGTCTCTTGGCCTGGAAGGATAGAAGGATGGATCAGATGTCACTGGTGCCCCCAGACCCCCTGCACCAGTGGGCACCCCCCCCCACCCCCAGCGGCTGCAGAGTTAGCTGCCAGTGGCTCACAACCACCTTCTCCAATGGGCTGTCCTAGGCTGACAGGACAGGGGCCCAGTAGGCCCATCACACCCCTCCCTGGACTGGCCCTGGGCTAATGACACTGTCAGGACAGAGAACCAGCCCCTTTGTCTTAAGATGGAACAAACTGCTGGGTCAGCCTTGCTCCAGCACTCCCCTGGGACCAGGCGGTTAAACCTCACCTGCAGTGGCATCTCGGCCTAGATTCTTCTTCTCCTGCCTCTCCTGTTCTCACGCCCTCCCAGCTTCTCCTGAGTCCCGCTCAACAAATCTCATACACACACACACACACACACATACACATGCACACGCACACACACACGCACATGCACACACACACACACATGAGTCCTCCACTCCTAGGACACAGAAGGGATAGGGCAGGGGTTTCTGATCCCCAATCCGCGTGCTCCTGGCTCTCCCTGGGGCATCCGGTGGGTGTCTGTGGTGGTGAGAACCTGGCTTTCTCAGCCCCTTCCCTGGAAACTGGAGCCCCTGCACCGCCCACCTCTACTGCTGGCTCCCGCCCCTCTCCCACCCAGGCTGTGGCAGCCCTCACAGTGACTCATGCCTGTCCACCACCCTTGATGGGCCTCCAGATTGCTACCCAGAGCCCTGACTTGTTACGCACTGCAGATGGCAATTAACTGCATGATATGAAAATATCCGACCCTAATTATTTCAGGGAAGAGGCCAGGGAGCATTAATAAATGATGAGGGAGTCTGTCCAGAGCGCTCGCTGGCCCCGCACCAGCCTGCAGCAGGCCAGGGAGTTCAGAGGCGTGGGCGGCAGGCACCCGGAGGTGCCAGGGAGGTGCCAGGATCCACCAGGGGAAGTCACGCCGCTGTCCTTGCCTGCAGACAGCGGAAGCAGACCACGGTGGTCCCTGGGTGCTCTGGGGAACAGCTGATGGGCAATGCGATCCGTGAATGAATTCCAGGAGAACCCCAGTCGCTCCATTTCACTTCCATGTCTGCCCCCCCTTCATCGTCCCCTTCCAGGCAGCAGGCAGACTTTCCCCTTTCCCAGATTATTAGATCTCCTCTCTGCCTCGCCCTGAGGTGGCCCACATGGCGTTATACCCGTGGGGAGCAGTCAGATGGCAGGAAGACAGAGTTCTGAGCCGCTCAGGGCCTGCCCTTTGCTTGAACAGCGTGTCTTTTTTTTTTTCTCTCCAGCAACATAGCACAACAAAGCCTGGGAGAGAAAGTAAAAATCCTATTCACGATCCTTTTATGTGCCAGCATGAATGCGGGTGCTCACGTGCGCACACACACTGGAGCGGACGGGGACTCCCATACTCTGAAAACCTAAATATGAGTATTGATATGTATCGGGGGAGAGAGGTTTGCTTCACAAGAGGATTTGCAACAGGGCTCCTTTACACAGCGTGCAACCCCAGTGCACTGCAGAGTTTGATTTACGAAATGGGATTTCCCTGAACATTTTCAGAAGCTCGTGCACCTTGGGGGTGTCTGTGTGTGCTCATTAATATGCAGAACTTGCCGGTGCCTCCCTCCATCCGGCTGGGGGCGGGGCGGGCGTTCTAGGTGGCAGTCCTCCCCAGAGCTGGGTGGCTTGGGCCTAAGAAATCTGGTTGCAGGGCGGCCCCTCGCTAGGACTCCTCCTCCGCCTCCAGCTGGTAAAGAGGGGACTGTCACTTTATCCCACGACCACCCCAGACCCGCCTCTTGTCCTCCAAGAGCCCCATCTCTGATGCTCCCTTGTTTATTCCCAGCCCTGCAATGGGGCAGCCTCCCATGGACGTTTTGAGGGGCGTAGCTAGAAAAGAGGGTATCAGTCATGTCCAGCAATTCCCTCACCTGACAGAGGAAGGTATAGGCAGAGGCCCCTGACCTAAGCCATTCGTGCTGCTATCCCAGCCACCCCCATAGTGCATGGCGGGGCCAAAACCGGAGGAGAAGACCGGCAGGAGGCCAGCCTTGCTGTCCCGGCTCCTCCAGCCCCTCTGCCTCCCCGCCCCCCACTTGCCCTTCTCTAGAGCATAGATGTGCCCTGTGAGCTTTAGCTCGCCTATGACAACCTCTCGGATGAGATTTGAACTCACTCCCTGGGTAACAACCCCATCTTCTTCTTAAGACCTCACCCTTCAGAGCCAACTGCTGTTCCAGCGTCTAGGTGGGGTCCCACAGGACAGTCCTGCTACGCCCTTCGGGGAACTGAACACCAGGGACTTGAAGGCAGAACAAGGAGTAAGACTCAGGTCTCCCCTAATTATTCAGTCTAGACCTTGTCCCAGGAGACAGACACACACCCCTTAAAATCTAAGCTCATTTTTAAAAATTGATTTCAGAGAGGAAGGGTGAGGGAGAGAGAGAGATAGAAACATCAATGACAAGAAATATGGATCGGCTGCCTCCTGCACACCCAATACTGGGGATTAAGCCAGAAACCCAGTCACGTGCCCTCACTGGGAATGGAACCATGACCTCCTGGTTCATGGGTTGATACTCAATCACTGAGACATACTGGTCAGGTGCTTCTTCTTTTTAAATATAACAATAAAGCTAATCATAATAGCAAATGCTTATTACAAAGAACAGCGGGCACATATGGCACCTATGACGGGCACTGTTCTAAGCCCTTTACATACGTTAAAGAAGTTACTGTCATTACCACATCCCCCCCAAGAGACCCAGAGAGGTTAAGTAATTCACTCAAAGTCACACAGCTAGTAAACGGCACAGTAGGGAACTTGGCCTAGGAAGTTTAACTGGGGAGTCCCAGGTCTGCCTCCTTGAGCCCTTCAGGATCAGGTCCCTGCTGATATCTCTGACCTCACACCCTGTCCAGCTACCAGCGCCCCTCCCCCGCCAACTCCTCACAGGGGTCTCTTTCCTGTCCCCTCTGCCTGGGGCACCCCATCCCCTCACAGGGGTCTGTCTTTCCTGTCCCCTCTGCCTGGGGCACCCCATCCCCTCACAGGGGGCTGTCTTTCCTGTCCCCTCTGCCTGGGGCACCCCACCCCCTCACAGGGGGCTGTCTTTCCTGTCCCCTCTGCCTGGGGCACCCCATCCCCTCACAGGGGGCTGTCTTTCCTGTCCCCTCTGCCTGGGGCACCCCACCCCCTCACAGGGGTCTCTTTCCTGTCCCCTCTGCCTGGGGCACCCCATCCCCTCACAGGGGGCTGTCTTTCCTGTCCCCTCTGCCTGGGGCACCCCACCCCCTCACAGGGGTCTCTTTCCTGTCCCCTCTGCCTGGGGCACCCCACCCCCTCACAGGGGTCTCTTTCCTGTCCCCTCTGCCTGAAGCACCCCATCCCCTCACAGGGGTCTCTTTCCTGTCCCCTTTGTGTGGGGTGTTTGGCCTCCAGACCCTCCTATCTCCTTGGAGAGGCCTAGCCTGACAACCCTTAGCCACCCCTGTACCTTACAGCCATTGTGCACCCACCTGCTTCCCTTCCTCCAGCATTTCTCACTGAAATGATCTTACGTCAAGGTTTCCTGTTTCTGCACTAAAATGTCCACTCCATGGCACAGCGAGCCTGCCCTTCTACCTCAGCGCAGGCACCCTGCACCTAGAGCTCCAGGGCCGGCACATGCTGCACACTCGATAGAGACTTAGTGATCAGTGAGCTCTGTTCACGCACCAACACACACACACACACACACACACACACACACACACACACACACACACATGGGCCTGTGCACTGGTGTGCACTCCTGCGCAGTCAGACCAGCGGCCGCGTGCTGTGATGTAGAACTTGGCCGTATCACACCAGAGAGCAGCCCCACTGACGTGGGCTTTCTCACAGCCGGATAAGATGCCTCTGAGCACAGATCCTAACCCCCTGTCGGGGGCGACTGCAGAACAGAAAACAGGACCTCTGTGCAGGCGCCGCACCGCCTCCCCCACCTGGACCAGGCTGCTGGGAGAAAAGGAAGACCTGATTAAAGGTTGTAAGGAAAAGGCCCTCCAGGGTCCTCAGAAGGGGAGGGGCTGGAGTGGCCCAGTCGCTCTGCTTCCCGGTTACGCTTGCTAAATGCAGTCGGGCCAGGGACGGGGCACAGAGGGGGCAGGTCTGAGATCAGATGGGGCGAAGGGCTCTCCCCTCTCACCCAGCTCCCTGGCCCCGGACTTACCATTCCCAGCCCAGGACCAAGCAGAGAGGGTGAAGGGGCTGCACCTCCGCTCTGAGGGAAGACAAAAGGGCAGGGGTAGTGGGGATCTAAGCTCATGGATGTCCTGACCCAGCGACTTACCTGACAGGGCATCCGTTCTCAGCGGTGTCTGAGAAATGCAGAATCAGGCACCTCACGTGGTCTGTGGTGACTGAGGTACCAGCAAACTCTAGCAGACAAGGCCCTTGTTCCAGGCACTCAGGCCTCACCAATTTCAATGCCACGCCAACGTGTGTGTGCACGTGTGTGTAAGTGTGTGTAAGGGTGGTAGTAGTAGAGATTCATGACGTAGGAGCAGAATACCTAGCTGCCTGCATGGTTAGGCTAAGTCGGTAAATACACTGTCCTCACAGGTCGGGGTAGGTGGGGGCTTACCCTAGAACTCCTGCGAGTGGCTTGGGCAGGATCAGTCCTCCTGGGCCTGGGAAGTGGGGCTGCCCCTTCACCCACTCCTTCCCTCCCCGCAGGGCTGGGGTGAAAGGACAGGGGACGCCACAGAGTTTCCAGCCACATCCTCACCCAGAGCTGGTTTTCCTATTCAACTGGTGAGCACAGACCACCCCGATGCAGAGCCTGCCTCTGCTCATGACCTAGAAGGGGAGGGATCTGGTCAGCCAGGGCCCTGGGAGTAGGGGCGCTAGAGCGCCCTCTTCCAGCCCTGGGTGAACTCACGCCTTCATTGCTCAGGAGCATGCCAGCCGCTCAGTGCACACACTGAGCAGAGAGTTCCAGCAGCACGTAAGGCAAGGAGCCTGGGCTGAGGGCCGCTGAGGACTGACTGTGCTGGTCCCCTGACGCCAGAACTCAAGGCAGGTGATCTTTGAACAACAGGATTGGAACTGCACGGGCCCCTTATGTGGGGAATTTTTTCAGTAAATATAAATATACAGTCGGCCCTCTTACCCCTGGGTTTTGCATCTGCGGATTCAACCAACCACAGATTAAAACCAGTATTTCCATCTGCGGTTGGGAGTCCGTGGATCGTGTGCATTGTTAATCTGTGATTGGGTGTTCAGGGGGTGCTGGACCAACCCCCCATAATACCAGGGGCAACTGCAGTTAGGTTTTCTGGGAATCAAATGTTCTCTGGATTTTTAACTGTGTGGGGAGCAGGGGGCGTGACACCCCTAACCCCCACGTTGTTCAAGGGTGAACTCTATATTGTTATTATTATTAATATGATGTAATTGATCACCATGTACTCAATGGTATGTATAATTAGTGTAATGGAGACTCTTAGCACTTCCACTTCTTTAGTTATACGTGTTATGTATTTAATTACCAAGTGCTTTTCAGTTCATAAATACACAGCCCCTGAGCTAAATCTTTCTCCACTGCTGTTTTACAAATTAAGGAACTGAGGTCACAAAGTAAAGCTCCCTCCCCTCACTCATGCCCAGTTGGGCAGCACCCACCCCTCCTTTCACTCACTCCCTTGGCTGTCCCCCCACAGCCCCCAGAACCACATCCCCCAAACTCCAGAGCTGGACTTGCCCCTCAGCCTCATGCTCAGGAAACATAGCTTTGACTGATCCCTGTTGGACTCAAAGCCAATCTCTCCCCCTCAGAAGGCCTCGGTCACCTTCTCTGATAAGTGAGGCATGCAGCTGGGAACCCGAGACGCCATGAATTCTCCGCTGTGACAGCCACTTGCCCTGCGCTGTCCTCTGCCTGTCCATCCTCACCCAGGCAGGGCGCGCCCCAGGCACCAAGGGGCCAGGCAGATGCGTGAAAAGCACACCTGTCTCTTCAACCAGAGACGCGCTCCTCAGGGACACCTGTGAAGACCTCAAGGGCACAGGCCAAGTTCGTTCATTTCTCGTGACGTGGGGCAGAGCGTCTTCTCAACAAGTTCCCGGATGTGAATTGTTCTGATTTCTACGTCTCCCTCCACAGCTGCTGGCCTCTGCCTCCTAAAGTTCTTGGCCCATTTGTTAGGATTCAGGGCTTTAGGAATGAAGGCATTTTCTAGGTTTCATATCAATTCCAATAGAGGCACATGGGTTTATAGAAGGCTTACGGGGCCTGGTCGCAGACCAGGACTGGGACCCCTGACACACAGGTTTGTTAAGCTCTTTTTGCCTCAGCTTACTCATCTGGAAAGTGGGTGCCTACACATGCCACGGGCTTAGTGGGGACTAATTGGCATAGCACGTATGAGGTGCTTAGGGGGAGCGGTGTAGACACACACAGGCTTCCTGTCTGAAGTGCTAAGAACCTTCCTCTTCACAGAACAGTCAAGAAAGGTTAGTAGGGCTGCGATCTTACAACACAGGTGCCATCCAGCGCCCCGGGAACATTCCTAAGGCCAGATCTCAGACCCCACACCCCCTGCTCCCTGCCCTGAGCTCCAGCTTGTCCCCACCCTCGACACCCAGGGCTGCCATGGCTGACCCGGGACCAGGACAGCTTTTAGAAGGCCAGTGGCTCGCTGCCTCTTCCTTCTGCACTTCGACCTGGGGGGACTCAGCTCCTCATTTGAGGAGGCCGGGACCTAGGCGGGGTGCTAGGCAGGGTCTGCCCAGATGTTCCCTGGGGGGCAGAGGGCAGGGGTGAAGCCAGGCTTCTGGACTGGTCCCAGATGTGACAACCGCGGTGTCATGGAGAGCAGGTGCACTGACCCCGGGTTAAAGAGGGAGAGGTGGCAGGAGCCCCGAGGCCCCCACAGGAGGAGGAACGCCCCGAGGCCTGAACACAGCTCTCCTCCCTCACCCCCAGCCCTGCCTCTCCTGCACGGACCCTGTCGGGGGACACGAGAGGGGAGAAACAGGGAAAGAAGAGACCGGACACCCCACACTCTGAGTCTTGGGAGTCCTGATTCCTCTGCTCTCAGCAGAACCAGAGGGCTCCTCCTGGGTCTCTGTCTGTAGCCAGCACTCGCTTCCGGTTCAGGCTGTGTGAGCTCTGTTTGGAGAGACCCACGGAAAACGATGCTCAAGGCACCACCAGTTGGGTGGCACTGGGGACCCTGGCTCCCCTACCCCCACTTTACTCGCTGGTACTTGCTGTCCAGAGACAGCAAAGAGCCGCATCGCGCATCCTGTGCGGGGTGAGAGGCTGCCGGTGCGCCGCGTGGTGCCAGGAGTGGAACACAATAGGATTTAAAACCTATCACGGTAGAAACCAGAGCTCCTCTCCTCCCTCCGAGAGAAAGAGACAAGCTCCAGGGGGCGTCTCATTGTCCTGCACCCACTCACGCCTGCTCACTATTCACTCAGTTAACAAATATTTCTTCGGCACCGACGCTGTCCCAGCCTCTCCTAGACGCTGGGAGAAAGCAGTGGAGAAGCAGACAAAGCCGCCGCCAGACAAAGAGTCCGAATATTCACAAATAATTAAATATATAACATGTAGCCGATAAGCACTATTATGGAAAATAAAGGAAGGTGGAAGGCCGGGAGTGCTTTTTAAAAAAATAAAATAAAGGGTAGATAGGCAGAGCCTCTCTCAATAGGTAATGAAGTCTGAGGAGGAGGTAGAAAAAACGAGCTCGCCCAGTCTCTGAGACAGAAGAAAGAAATTGTTCCAGGAAGAAGAAATTGCCAAGAGCCGTGGAGGGCCGAGAGCGTGTGTCTGGCATGTCTGAGTAGGAGCCAGGAGGCCTGTCAGCCGGAGCGTTGGGCTGGAGGGCGCAGGGGGGATGAAGTCAGAGGTTGGGGGGCTGGTGGGGAGGCAGGTCCCACTCGATGGTGAGCAGCACTGTCGGGACTTTGGGGAATGTGCAGTTTGACACAGAAGAGGGACATTATCTGACATAATTTAACAGGACCAACCTGACTGCTGTTTTGAGAATGGACTGGGGTAGGGGCATGGGGACCAAGAAGGACGCAGAGAAGCCATCAGAAGGCTATGGAATAATTCAGAAGCGAGGAAGCCATGTGTTGGTTCAGAGCAATGCAGATGAAGGAAGTTAGAAATGGTTGGGTTCTGAATATATGTTAAAGGTAGAGTGGACAAGAGTTGTTGACAGAGAGAGTTTGCATAGAGAGAGAGAAGGTGAGTAGTCCATTTGGAGTTGCTATGGAGACCATCCAGCAATCACTCTGCTCCAGGAATCTCTAACCCAACATCCCTGACATCATTATATTAGCGACTTAATGAATACTGCCTGGGTGAGAGGACTCACCACCCCACACAGCTTTACCCAGTCCTTTAAAGCTTTTCCCGACACTCACTCAAACCCCATGTCCCTTTATCCTTCCCTCATGGCTCCTGTGGGAATACAGGCCAGGCCTCCACCAGCTCTACAGACAGCCCTCCAGTCTCCTGACAGAGATGGGCCTGGCCCTCCCTCCACTCATATCCCATCGGTGCAGTTTCCATCCCCTTTGGACATGAACAACTCCCAGGAGGAAGCACCTATAGGTCTTCTACCAGGTAAATGGGCTGGAGACTTATTGTCTTATCACAGATTTTGATAAATGATTCATATTCAGACCACAGATCTAAGTTTGCCTCTCAACTCCATTCTTTTGTCTAGGTGAAGTGGGTGAGGGGAATTAGAGAGCTAGCTTAGATCTTGCTTCCTTACCATTGAGAAATTCAAAGCAACTAGAAGAGTGTTTCCTTAGACACTCCTCCGCATCTCCCCACCAGTGTCCATGTCCACACTCTCTGCTTTCCTGCCCATTACAGTCAATCTGTGCCCCTATCAAAAGCCAATCCCTCCACTTTTCCGCTGTATCTCACTCCTTCCCACATATTCAAGAACATTGCGAATTTGAGAAAACAATGGAGCAGAACTAATATTGTTAAGAGATTCAAGGACCCTTTATAAAAGAAAGAGAAAACCTACATTTATGTAAAGGCCAACCATGTTCCTGGAAAAAATGACTGAGAATGATCAACTCTGAGCCATAGGCAATACAATTATTATACTTTAGAGACAGAGAAACAATACTAAAGACCTTTAGTTACAGCACCCATGATACGTATGAGAATATGGAAATTGTACTGGCATTAGGGTATTCAAGAGCAACCTGAAAGCAAGAGTGGAGCAATATTTTCAAGTAATCTATAAAAAGGAAATATATTGTGAACCAAGGACTTTATATGCAGCAAAGCTATCACTCAATTGTCAAGCCTATGGAAAAGCAAATCATATATGCAAAGAGTGAGAGTGCTGTACACATGAGCCCTTCTTAGGTAACCGGCTGGAGCATACAGTCTATCCAATCAAGAGGTGTTACTCGGGGGCGGGGGAGAGGAAGACGGGGGGCTGGGGGGACATTTTGGCAAAAAAAATGATGGTGAGCATGCAGTGTATTTAAGTGGAGATCTAAAATTGCAACAAGGAGCCAGGACAAGAGTAAAAAATAACTTGTAAATGTCATATGTTCTGACAAAGTAGAAAGAATGCAACTTAAAATTGGAGCCTAAAAGGAAGACACAAAGGGGAAAGAAGATTTAGGTATTTATTGCATAGGGAACAGGTAGGAATCAAGAGATACCATTTAGAATTGACAATCCAGATAGTAAAAAGAAAATAGGAATATTTTAAAAGATATCAGTAACTATGAGAGCAAGAATATATACTATTGCAAATATCAAATAAATATTTTAAAAGAGCAAGAAAGACAATTTATATAGAGAAAAAAGCAAAAATAACACAATACATAGACTAATTATAATATAAAATGGTATGAGTTGACATCCAATATATTAGTCATATCAATAAATGTACATGAGATTAACTTGTCTAGCAAAAGAAATAGATTTTCAAAACTTCAGTCTCTTCCACATTTAGGAGAAAAGTTTAAAACAAAGTGATTCGAGAGCTAAAAATAAGAGTTTGGGAGAAGTTGTAGTTGAAAAAGTTATTTACGGCACTCTCTCCAAGAAGCATGCCAGTGCCATTCCCTTTCCCTTCTCCCCCCACCCCCAGGTGTACCCTAACTTCTAAGGGACCCCAGAGACTTGCAACCAGGGGAGCAATGGGCAGCAGCAGCTTGTCCTGGGCTAGCCCCCTGAACCTATTTCCATGGCCCCCCTTCCCCCTTTTTCTCTAACTTCTCAGTGAGTGAAAGCAGCCCAGCCTAGGTTCTCCTGTTGCTTCTTCTATGTCCTTCCTTGTTTCACTGTCCTAAGGATGTTTTTGCTGTGCTCAATAAATTCTCTTTTAAAAATTAAAAAAAAAGAAAAGAAAAAGTTATTTACTTACTTATTTGTTTATTTATTTATTTTTAGAGAGAGAGAAAGGAAGTGAGAAAGAGAGAGAAATAAACATTAATTTGTTGTTCCACTTATTTATGCACTCATTCGTTGATTCTTGTATGCGCCCTGACTAGACATCAAACCCATAACCTTAGCATATTGGGTTGATGCTCTAAATAACTGAGCTAAAAGCCAGAGCTGGTAGTTGAAATGTTTTGAAAATACTTTTTATTGGTATTTATAGAGAGAGGAAGGGAGAGGGAGAAAGAAACATCAATGTGAGAGCGAAACATCTATTGGCTGCCTCCTGCACAGCCCCTAAGGAGGATCAAGCCCAAAACCTGGACATGTGCCCTGACTAGGAATCAAACTGGCAACCTTTTGGTGCATAGGACAATGCCCAACCAACCGGGTCACACCAGCCAGGGCTGTAGCTGACAATTTTAATACCCCTTTCTCAGTAACCGATACAACAAATAGAAAATCATTAAAGATGTGAGATTTGAACACAATCAACCAATTTGAATTAGTAGATATTTATAAAACAGTCAGTTCAACAACAGAATATGTATTATTCTCAAGTGCATATTAAATATTTACCAATATATTCTGGACCACAAATAAAGTCCAAATGCATTTAAAAGGATTCACATTATACAAAATATATTTCCTGGACACAACCAAATTAAAAGAAAATCAGAAACAGAAAAGTCATTGAAAATCTTCATATATCTGGAAATGAAATAACATACTTCTAAGTAAGCTACAAATCAAAGAAGAAATAAAAAAGGGAAATAAAATATTTTGAACTGATCCACTAATATTAAAAGATAATAGGGAAATATTTTGAACAATTTTATGCCAAATAAACGTGACAACTTAGATAAGATGGGCAAATTCACTGAAAGACACAAACTCTATGCAAGAAAAAATAAATCACCTGAATAGTCCTATGTCTATTTTTTTAAAATTTAATTTATAATTAGAAACCTTCAAAAAGGAAAAAACAAAAACAAAAACAAACCTTTACACCCAGGTACACTCAATCAAACATTCAGGAAGGAAATACCAACTTAACACCAACTTTTCCAGAAAATGGAAAGAAAAGAATACTTCCCAACACATTGTATGATGCCAGGATGACCTTGGCAACAAACTCAGGTGAGGAGAGTATAAGAAAAGAAAACTAAAGACCAGTTTCTGTCATGAACATAGATGCAATAATTCTTAATATAATTTCAGCAAGTGAAATTAAATACAACAAAATATTAAAGTAATAATATTTCATGACCAGGTTGGTTTAACAATTAAAATAATTGATCAATATAATTTAATACAATAAGAAACCACAAATAAAAGCTATGTGATCACCTCTATGGATTCAGAAAAATAACCTGGAAAAACAACAACAACAACGCGATATTCATTACTGAGTAAATCTATCAACAAAGTAGGAATGGAAAGGAACTTTCTCAACTTGATAAAGGGTATTTTTGGAAAACCTACAAATATCATTACATTTAATAGTGAAAGACTAACTACTTTCCACAAAAGAGAAGCAACAAGATAAGGAAGTTTGCACTTACTATTTCTATTCAATATTTATGGAAGATTCTAGTCAGAGCAATAAGACAAGGTTGGAAAAAATAAAAAGTATCCAGATTATAAAAAAAAGAACTACCTTTGTTTTCAGATGACATAATTATCTATGCAGAAATTTCTATGAAACCCACAAAAATTTACTAGAACCAATAAGTGAATTTTGCAAGTTTGCATGATACAAGACAATAGACAAAAATCAATTTTATTTCTATATATTATGAACAATTGGAAATTAAAATTACATAAATAGCATTTATAAGAGCATAAAATATAAAATATATAGGAATAGAGAGATTAAAGTAGATATAAATAAAGAGATATGCCATGTTCATAATTTAGAAAGCTCAATATTGTTAAGATGTGGCTTCTCAAATTTACCGTTAGATTCAATACACTCTGAACCAAAATGTCAGCAGGGTTTTTTTTTTTTTGTAAAGCTGACCTTAAAATTCATATGGGAATCAAAAGACCAAAAATAGTCAAAACAACTTTGAAAAAGAAGAACAAAATGTGAAGATTAATGCTAGTTGGCTTCAAGCCTTATTGTAAAGTTACAGTAATCAATACAGTGCAGGACTGACATAAACATAGGCAAATCAATCAATGGAACAGAATAGTCTAGAAGTAGGCCTACATATACATGGACAATTTTCAAAGGTGCAATGACAATTCAGTGAAGAAAGGATAGCCTTTTCAACAAACAGTCCTGAAACAACTGGATATCCATATGCAAAGCAATAATAATTTCCCACCTATACCTTGCACCAAATATAAAAATTGATTTAAAATAGATTGCACAACTAAATGTAAAATCTTAAAGCATAAATTTCTAAAGAAAGCAGTTGCATCCTTGACTTAGGCAAAAAATTTTCAGATGTAATACCAAAATCATGCCCCATAAAAGAATGAATTGATAAATTAGACTTCATCAAAATTAAAACTTCTGTTCTTCTTCATACTCTTAAGGGAATAAAATGATAAACTATGGGATAAAATATTTGTAAATTACAGTTCTGACAAAGGATTTATATCCAGAATATAAAAAACTCTAAAAATTTGATAAAAGAAACTATATATATTTATAGAAAAAATAACAGATTTACCAGACACTTCATCAAAGAAGACATATGGATGGCAAATCTATATATATATAGAAGCCTAAGCCACCATTACGATCAGATGATGGGAGACCGGACAACCAGCTGGTAGCTATGACGTGCACTGACCACCAGGGGGTAGATGCTCAATACAGGAGCTGCTCCTAGTGGTCAGTGTGCTCCCACAGCCAATCTCCCGCAGTCCCTCCCCCCAGCCAGCTGGCCCCTATCAGGACTGGGCGAGATGTTCCGATCAGCCCCAAATGATGGCCAGGCCAAGATACCCCACCTGTGCATGAATTCGTGCACCGAGCCTCTAGTAAGCACATCAAAAGACACTAAATACCAATAGTCATTAGGGAAAACAAGTTAAAATCACAATAAGATTTTAATTGTGGTTTACTAATACACATCTTTCAGAATGACTAAAATGTAAAGTAATGATTATGTCCAAGTTTTGGTCAGAATGTGGAAAAGATGAAACTTATTACTGCTTTTGGGAATGTAAAAGCCCAATCACTTTGGAAAGTAGTTTGGCAGTTTCTTAAGACAGTCACATGCCATATGACTGAGTCATTCTACTCCTAGGTATTTATCCAAGGGAATGAAAGCCTATATCCATGCAAGTGTACACTGATGTTCCTAGCAGCTTTATTTGTATTTGCTAGAAGCTAGAAATAACACAGATGCTCATAATCAGCTGATAGATAAACAAATTATTGTACATACATGCAATGAAATTCTATTCTACAATACAAAGAAATTAACTCTAAAACCTTGACGAATCCCAAAATAAATATGCTAATGAAGGAAGCCAGACAATGAGAATACATACTATATTATTTCATGTATATAAAATTCTATGAAATGCAAATTAACCTGCAGTGATAGCAGAGCAATGGTTGCTTGAGGAGAATACAGGGTGAGAGAGAAAGATTATAAGGGGACACAAATTTGGGTTTAACTGATACTCACTAACTTGATTGTGGTGATGGTGATGATTTCACTGGTGTTTATAAATGTCAGAATTTATCAAGCTGTACACTTTAAATATGTGCAGTTTCTTGTGTGTCAAGTATTTCTCACTAGAGCTAATAAGAAAAGATTTTCCCATGAAAAAATAATTATAAAAATGCCCTTCCAACTAGAATTTAAAAGCAATCTTTTATTAAACAACCTTGGGTACTAATAAAATATAAACAAAAATTAGAGGATATTGATAAAAAGGATAACCAAAACACCCAGTAAACCACCTATTATATTTAAAGCAGTGATCTAAGGAAATTTCATGGCCCTAAACACCTGTATCTCTAAAGATAGAAGGATAAAAATAATTTAATCAAAAGTTTACCTCAAAAACAACAACAACCAAAAAAGGAATTTCCTCAAAAGAAAAAAAGCACAAGGAAAGAAATAATAAATCTAAGTATATAAATAGTTGAGAGAGAGAACAGGAAAGTAATAAATCTAAACAATAAATTAAAATCCCTGGTTTCTGGAAATTAACAATATAGATGAAACATTAGCTAATCTAATTCAGATTAAAAGCAAGAAAACATAAATATATGTAATAATTAACAAGGAGGAAATAACCATTAATATTAAGGAAAATTTTTAAAAAATTATGCATTTTAGATGTTTTTTAAATTTAGAATCATGTTACTATTTTACGTATTCAAAGAATAAAACCGACTCAACATGAGGGAAATATACTTATATCATCTCTAAGTATCTCCCAACATTATTAATTATAAAAGAAAAAAGTAATAACATTATAATGGACAAATCTGGCTTAAAACATCTTAATGAAATAATCAATGTTATTATTGTGATCAATCATGACACAAAGCAACATCATGTGATCAGTCATGACACAAAACAACATCATGGATCCCTTATGTATTTCACTGACAAGGATAAAAATCACTGAAGTGGTGTTTCTGCCCAAACTGCATTAACTGGATCTAATCCACAGGAAACACCAGGCCAAATAATGGACATCCTAAAACATAACTATGCGGTAGTCTTTAAGGATGTCAATGTTAGCCCAACCAGCGTGGCTCAGTGGTTGAGTGTCAACCTATGAACCAGGAGGTCATGGTTAAATTCTCAGACAGGACATGTGCCCGGATTGCGGGCTCGATCCCAGTGTGGGGCGTGCAGGAGGCAGTCAATCAATGATTCTCTCTCATCATTGATGTTTCTGTCTCTCTCTCCTTCAGACTCCCTTCCTCTCTAAAATCAATAAAAACATATATTTTTAAAAGGATGATGCAGGATTGAATCCTGGGCTACAAAACATTATTTGAACAATAGGGGGAATTAGAATATAAACTGTTGATTAGATAATAATATTGTACAGGCATTAACTTTCCTGATTGGTAACTCCATGCTCCCATAAAAGAATTTCCTTATTATGAAGGCATGAACAGGCACAAGTTATTGCAACTTCTGGGAGGGAGGGAGGGAGGAAGGGAGAGAGAGAGAGAGAATGAAAATGAGGACAATGTAGCAAAATGCTAATCATGACTAGATCTGAATAAACATATATAGGAATTCATGTACTCTTCTTGCAACTTTTCTATAAATTGGCAACTAAGACAAAATAAAAATTTGTATTTATACCACCCCATAACAGTCTTCATACCCTATAAGTATCTCAATTTCTTTATTCCATAGCACCTTTAAGTTCTAATATCAGTATCAAAATTTTACAGTAAGCAGGTAAATGATTAATCAAGGAAAACCAGATAAGCCTCAGCAAGCGAGCTTTGTGACAATTTAACTTACCCTGACACCATCTCCCACTCCCCAGCTGCCATGGTCAATACAACAAATCGGTGGCATTCCCAGTGCGTACCTGGTACCAGCGGAAGCAAAACAGTGCTTGTCCTTAAGCAACTGTGCTTTTGTTTTGACCTGTCTGGTGGCTCCTTGAAGAACTGTCTCAAAGGGCTTACTTTACTTCACCTAGAACATTCCCAGGGTTGAGGCTGCTACCTGGGGAGAGTTTGTCAGAAACATTTAAAGGCCAATGCATTCGAGGCAAGGAAGAACGGTTGGGGAAAACAATAGACCAACCCAAAAGCCTGGGAGGAAAGGCTGGAGTATGAGATGCTTTGGGGAATGAGTATTTTGAAAAGTTGCCACGTGTTTCTGGGAATTTACTAATAGAAGGCCATGCACATACGCAGGCTGGGCACATGCTCAGAAAAGACCCGAGAACGTGCTTACCTCTGGCTTACCACCAGGCTCTGCACAAGCAGGAAGGGAAGGCTAAGGCAGAGCTGTCAGCTGTCTGGCTGAGTGTTGAATGCATGTCCCAACACACACACATACACACAGTCCATCTGCAAAGATTGGGATATTTTTCTTTTAGTTCTAGGAGTTCAAGGAAATTTCTGTTGAGTCAATAGCTGACCATTAATCTAACAGAACAAACTTTGATGATGACACATGACAAAGGATACAAACTTTACAAAACTAGTTTAGAAAAGTCACAAATAACAAGAGAAATGCAAATCAAAACCACTATGAGATGTCACTCCACACCCACTATAATGGCTTCAACTTTAAAAAAGTCAAAATAACAAGCATTAATGATAATGTGGAGAAACTAGAACCCTCATACATTTTTGGTAGAAATGTAAAATGGTACATCATCTGTGTGGGAAGTATTTTGGCATTTTCTCAAAAAGTTAAACATAGAGTTACCATGTGACTCAGAAATTCCACCCCTAAGTATTGAGAATTAAAAATATATGTTCAAACAAAAAAAGTATACACATTTTATAGATATAATATAATTATATTATAGATATAATATAGATATAATAATATATTATTATATTTCATAATAACCCCAAAGTGGAAACAACCTAAAAGAATAAAATACCAATACATCTTACAGCACAGGCAAACCTTGAAAATATGTTAAGTGAAAGAAGCCAAACACAAAAGGTCATATATTGTTTGAATCCATTTACATGACATGTCCAGAAGAGACAAATTCATCAAAACAGAAAGCTGATTAGTGGTTGCCAGAGTCTAAGAGGAAAGATGGAGAGTGACTGCTTGAGGTGTATGGGACTTCTTTTGGGGGTGATAAAATGTTCTTGAATAAGTGACAATGATTGTACAACATTGTGCATGTTCTAAAAAGCTACTGAATAGTACATGTTAAAATGGCTAAAATGAGAAATCTTAAGTAATGTGAATTCTATGTCACCTTTTCAAAATATAATACCGAATGCTAAAATATGAAGATGCATTTTGAACTTCTCCAGGACAAAGTCTTTCAAAATAAGTGCCCAATAAATATTAACACTTGGGACTCCAACAACTAGTCTGTAAGACATTCCCCTCTCTCATTGGTCAGGGTCATTCTCATCTGCTCAGCAACCCTCTCCTATTGGCTGGATTCTGGTGCCTGGGAACCCAAGGCCTCAGGCCCTGGTGTAATGGCAAACCCTCCTTAAGGGGTCTGGGCTCCCAGGAGCTGGGTGCGCCTGCCCAGGCATTTTTCTCTAGTGAGAGGTCTCTGGTTGGTGGGGAAATGTCAGAAGTTGGCATCAGGAGAGTCCGAATTGCTCCCGGGCCCCTGATTCTTATGAGGCCTTAGGCAGAGTGCCTCCTGGACAGCACTTGCCTTTGAGGTACATGGAAGTGAGGGCTCAGGATCGCAGGTGTCCTGGGATCAAGGGCCTGGTCAACATGAAGCAGGGGCACTCCCAGCAGGTGGCACCCGGCCTCTGCCCTCAACGCCAGGCCATGGCTGACCTCCCACACCCTCACCACCTTCCCCAGGTGATGCCCACCCTCCCAGGACCCAGCGGTTTCCCAGAAGCCCTTGCGCTCCAAGAACTCAAGGTGGCTCTTCCCTCCATGGAGAGTCTGGTCCAGGACCATTCTGAGGCTGTGGAACTTTCTGGAAGGCCAGGGCCCTCCCCCGCCCCCAAGGGCTATGATTGGAGGAGGCCTGGGAGTGGGCGTGGCCAACGGCCAGAGGCGCAGTGGCAGTTAATTCCCAGCGGCAGCGGGTGGCTCACTCCACGTGGCTCTCGCTGATTTAGTTGGTAAATGGCTTAGGGGACGCTCCCCAGCGTGATAAGAATTGCTCTAAGGAATCAGGAAACCCCCAGGCCCAGGATGTGGAAACCGGGGCGCCCTCTCCCTCACCCCAGGTTGGTTGCCTTGTGGCCCAGGACCAGTGCCCACCCCCTCGCAGTGTGGGGTCCTGTCCTGCGGGCGGGCGGTGGGCAGGGCTGCTGGGAGCGCCCCAACAACCCAGTCCCCTTGCCTGGGCCGCACCTCTCAGCTGCCTTCTCCCCACTGCACCCTGGGGCCACCCCCTGGCTGGCACCAGCTGCCCCCAGGCCCAGGCTCAGCTGACCAATGGCCATGGGAACTGGGGTGCCCTCCCCCTTCTCCCCGATGGATCACTTGGGGCGGGGGGAGCTGGCAGGAGCCTCTGCAACCTGCGGTCCTACCTTGGTTCTCCCCGCTCAGATGGGCCATTGCCAGGAGCACCCCAAAGCCCCTCTCGTGACCCTGCTCCATTGCCTCGGTCCTCACCCCTGCATCTCTCCCTTTGCCTCCGTGTTTTCTCTTTCATGGAAGGAGTCTGTCCACTCTCCCATCCCAAGCGGGAGGTCACCTGAGCGCCCCGAGAGTCTGCAGTACAACCAGGACCAGTGCGCCCCCTGCCGGCCTCTCCCAGGACTGACTCGCCCTCTTGCTATGGAGGTATTTTCTTCTCCGGCTTCTTTCTCTGCCCAGTTTCTCACCTCCCTTCCTGCTGGGCCTGGCGGAGGGTGGGTGGATGGAACCCAGACTTGGCGTCAGGAGATCTCAAGTCCAAGGTCTCGTGTCTAAGCTCTGGGCAATGGTGGGAGACACACGAGCCCTTTGGAGCATGTCCTCTCACCTGGAAAGTGACCAGGTAATCATGCCCAGTTCACAGCGTGAGTGAGGGCGGGCGTGATGATGGGAATGTCTTGCGACACGTTCCTTATTGTGGTTTTAACTTTGCCGGCTGCTGCCTTACTGTGTATCCATTTTCGTTTACTTTCCCAGGTTTGAAGACTGCCGGTGACCATGGGTCCAGCCCTAACAAAGAATTCGGGGCACTGTCTTTGTCCCCGCCGCCGCTGTTTGGGAACTGGGAAGCCAGCCTTTCTTAGCTGCGGCCATCCCCGAGGAGGTTGCCCTGTCTCTTTCCTTCCTTGGCTCCGCTAGGCTTCAGCTATCTGGAAAAGGGTCTTCTGGCGGCCTCTGGGACCTGTTTGCGTTTTTGTCACCCTCTTTTCCTCTCAAGACACCCTAGTAGTGTCCACTCCCTGGCAGGGAGGGGATATGAGCTCTAGGCAGAGGAGAAAAGTCTGGCCCTCACAGGTCACGGTTCCCCCAAAGTCAAGGTTCACGTGATTCCTCAGTAGAAAGGACGAGGCTGTGAGCTGTGGGTTTTCAGGCCAGAAAAGAGGATGGGTCCCTTCCCTTCATCACCTTAGCCTTAGTTTGTCCCAGCGCTCAGCTCTGACCCAAAGGCTTTCCCAATTACCATCAACATGGAAACTTGGCTTCTCATAGGGGTATATTCTCCCCCTTTTATGCACAATCTTGCTCCTAGGGGATGGCCTTCCATGGAGGAGGTCTGGAGGGCTCAAAAGGCCTGGCCAGCCACCCAGGCCTCAATACAGCCCCTCCGCTCTGAGGTCGAGTGGAAACATTTAATAAAGGCTCCATGTCATGCTTGCCTACCGAAACTTGACTGGTGTGCTGACTCGGATTTAATAAAGGCTCCATGTCATGCTTGCCTACCGAAATTGACTGGTGTGCTGACTCGGAAATAAAGATGTGGGCCTCCCTTTTACTTTTCCCTCCCAAACGAGGTGGTGTTTGTGCTGCATGGAAATGGGAATGAAGGGAGAGTGGCAGGGGGTGTATAGGGGAGTCCCCTGGTCCTCCCACACACCCCTTTGAATAATGCTCATCCCTATCTGGGACCTAAAAACTGGTTGGTTTACAAGACACCTGGCAGAGGTTCCTCAGCATTTACACTGTAATAGGGCAAGAACTGAAGGCACAAATGTATCCACCAAATGGCAGGGCGTTAGGAAGGAGGTGGGAGTGGTTTGTACTGAGGTCCTGGAACTTTATGAGATACTATTTTCCTGACCTTGTTTTTGTAACCCTTGAACGCCGGTAAAGGGACACATTACTGGTGGGCGGGGCTGGTTGTCCTTATTGGCCTGTGCCAGTGCTGGTGTCTCATCATTGGCCTGTGCCGTGCACTGGGAAGTGGTGGGCAGCTTTTCTGGATCTCACAATTGGTGGTGAAAATTCGAGCAGAACACACCCACTTCCTGGGACCTCAGAGGTCTCCCAGTGCCCCTGCCTCTGTCCCCCCGTGTGCCATGAAGACCAGAGCTGATGTCAGGAGAACAGGCATCCCTAAGACTCCCCAGCTGGACCTCCGACTCGTTTTCTACCCCAATGGTGACCACAGAATATTCTTGGAGTTGTCTTCTGTAGCGGCTCTGGGTCTTTTAGGAACAGGAATGGCAGAGTCTGTACAATCCTAGAGCCAAAACCATCCAGTGCTGAGCTCATTGGAGCACAGGGCATGGATTCCTCGTGCGCTCTTTTCCTTGGAATCATGCATACCGGTACCACCTGGCAGGATACTTATGGACAGAGGCGGGCTTATTTGGAGACCTTTGATCTTTCTAATCCTGAGACTCTGGGCCTAATACATAATTTCCATTCATGTCCTATAATTTTATAACAGTGTTGTCATTGATCATCATGAATTGGTGATTTCTTAAAACTTCTGGGTTACTTGTGTAGCTGAGCAGAGCTCTAAAATTTGCAAACACAATGATCTTCAGAGGTAGATACCTTGGTCATTTTACGGATGATACTGAAACCAGGAAAAAGACTCTACGGCACCCTTTAATGAGAGGGCATGCAGTTCACTCGCCTCATTGGGCCTATCTTACTCCTCTGCTCTCTCCAACCCTATACTCTAGAAGGCAAAAACGAAACAAACAAGGTCCTTGGAATTATTCGATGCCCTGTTTGTCAGGACAAAGTCTGATGGCCTCAGGAGAAGCCTTTTCTTACCATGAGGCACTGGGGCAGGCACTGAGAGGTCACTGTTTGCTCAATACATTTCCCCATGTATCCCATTTTTAAATTTTATATTTAGTCAACTCTCATTGCTCACATTTCTTCCAGAAAATTAGCTGAAATTATGTCCTTTGCTGCTGCTTAGGTAACTTAAGGAACAACTCCAGCTATTGATTGCCCAGATCTCCCCATATGTGTTATATGAACTTCTGAAAATTATTTAACCTCTTTGTGCCTGTTTTCTCGGTGGATGCTCTAACCTCTAGGTCACAAGGATGGGTAAGGATTATGAGGAATAACGAAGTATATGAGATGCTTACCACACTCTTCATTACATAGCACCAGTCCCCCTTCCCTGCTTGGACAGTCCTTAGGGTTCTGCGAAGAACCTTCCTATTGATGGTGCTTCACAACCAACAGGGGAGAGTCCTGTCATCCTCTCCTTAGCTGGTTCAAGGCCAATCCAGGTTCCATAGAAGTCTCTGAAAGGCCCTACCATTCTATGCAACAGCTGCTTCCCAAAGAGACTGGATATAACAGATTAGTCTACCCTGGAATCATCTGCAATGCCTGGAGCTCATCACCCTGAATCACTCTCCACTCATTTAGTGTCCAGCCTTTCCTGAAAGAGACAAATGGATTTGATGGGTGGGGCTATGCCCTGAGCCTCCAATATTCATGGAGAAGCCAGCCCTTCCTTCTCTCACTAGACCTTGAAATGCCGGTGTAGACACAGCTGTGATTTCTCACTGCTCCTCTCTTCCTACCTGGGGACAGGAGCATTTACCTTTCCCCAGGGAGGAACACGAGCCTGAAAGCATATGGGAAAAACACTTGAATCCTGAAAAGGACCTCAACCCCTGGGTAAGCCCCACTTGCCTGGGGCTTCACTGGGTAGAGGGTCTACAAGGATACTCCAGGTGGAGCCCTGTCCTGGCCTCTGTTCCCTTCTCCTCTTCTAGACTCGGGTGGTGGGCGGGCTGGACCCATACCCTGGACCTGCAATTGTGTCCTATGTTTCTTTGTTTCTCCCCTCACCTCTTCCGTATTGTTCTTGCCTGGACCCCTTTTCTATTGCTTAGCCCACAGCAGATGATGGTGTCTGACCCTAGTCCCAGCTGGCCTAGCCCTGGAGGACTGACAAAGCCTCATGTCCATGGAGAATTCCTGGCAAAGCCACTCTTCTCAGCCCCATCCCTCAGTTCCCCAGGGTCTTACATTCTTTATCCACCTCACCCAGCCCTTTCCTCCTGCTCGTGTGGATGTTTTCTTTCCAACTCTGACGGTCTTCTCAACCTCACCTGTGGCCTTCTTCCTTCTACGGCAGCCAGCCCTCACCATCATGGCTAAGAATTGGGGTGGGGAGTGAGGGAACCCCAGTTCTGTGGTCAGAAGATCCTGTTCCATACACTCTCTAAGAATTTGACAGGGGGTGGGGGTGGGGGACCAAACACCTTTTATTCTCCGTTTGGAAAATCTGTACATTGGGAAAGCAGTGATGCATAAATTAGAGATTTTAGGTACAGAATGGGAGGAATGGTAAGTCCACGTGAAAGAATGTACTTGGGCCGAAACCGGTTTGGCTCAGTGGATAGAGCATCGGCCTGCAGACTGAAAGGTCCCAGGTTCGATTCCGGTCAAGGGCATGTACTTGGGTTGCGGGCACATCCCCGGTAGGAGATGTGCAGGAGGCAGCTGATCGATGTTTCTCTCTCATCGATGTTTCTAGCTCTCTATCTCTCTCCCTTCCTCTCTGTAAAAAATCAATAAAATATATTTTAAAAAAATTAAAAAAAAAAAAAGAATGTACTTGGATCAGTGAGATGTGTACAGTCGCTCTAGCTCAGCGGCTGACCTTGCCTGTCACAAAGGTCTCCTGCTAGGGTTCCTCCTCACCATCCTGCAGACAAGGCTGACGCAGGGAAGGAGCCTCAGTTGACCACTCTGGAATTTGATATACTTGCTTAAGCCCCATCCATCTTATTTTCTACTCAGAACTAAAGACAGGGGGGCTCAGGTGAGAGTCTCTGATTTTCTTAGGCCTGGCACAGGCCCTATTTTCCATAAACCTCAGGGAGAATGGAAAACCCTACGGCTTAAGGAAAAGTCCCAAGAAAATCCCAGCCTCTGCTTCCCCAATAGGCGAAGGCTGAACCAACATAAAGCTGTTTGCAGGATTCCTCAGAAGGTGGAATCGCATAAAATCTCTTAAAAGTGTAAAGATCGAGGGAGAATTGGGCCTCTTGATTGCTGGTGAGGTTTTCCCGACCTCCTCCAAGACCCTGGGGTGACTCACAGTCGATTCCATTTACCTTCAACATGGAAGCCAAGCTCTTTAGGTGTGTGGGTGCACTGTCCCTGACAACATGTCCTACCTCACAGCTCTCTCTGAAGCAACTGGGAAGTATCAGCTCTACCCAAGGGGCCTGCCCAGCCATGCAACCTCCAGCCAACCCCCTCTGACCCTCATCTAGGGTGAAATACTTCTCTGACATTTCTTCATTCCAGTCAGGATTAATGTGATGATTCTGAAGTAAAGACCAGCCTGACTGGTGTGGCTCAGTAACTGAGCATTGACCCATGAACCAGAAGGTCAAGGTTCAATTCCTGGATAGGGCACATGCCTGGGTTGCAGGCTTGATCCCCAGTAGGGGGTGTGCAGGAGGCAGGTTATCAATGATTCTCATCATTGATGTTTTTATCTCTTTCCCCTTCTCCCTTCCTCTCTCTAAAATCAATAAAAAGAGTAAAACAAAGACAGAAGTAAAGCCCAAACTGGGAGCCAATTTTAATCACCTCAAGCAGGTGGATAGTGTTTGTGCCAGAGGGAACCTGGATGTTAGGAGAGGTGGAGAGGGCTGGTCAGTGGGCTGCCCTGGGTCATCCTACCACCCCTTGCGAAGTGCTCACGTCCTAACTCTAGTTGGGACCCTCGGCCTACTCTCAGCCTTCCGAGTAGAGCCAGCTTCTCACCAGGCGATTCACCTGGCACCAGAGCATTTACATCCTAGGAGGGAGAATGTCTGTGAACCCAAAGGAATGAAGGAAAGCCGCGGGAGGCTTCTGGAGGCAGCATGTGTGTCATTCCAGAGTCTTGGTTGCTAGGTTTTGGCTGTTGGGCCAGGACCTGGAATAAGGGTGAAGAGTGAGCAGGGACTGGGGACCAGATGAGTAAGAGCCCACGGGTGAGGTTGGACTGTTCCAGGTCCTTTCAGCTGCTGCTCGGCCTGTGGGTCTTAGAACATAAAGGAGCACCAGGGGCTCCAGAGGCTGCCATGTGCTTTCTGCTCCTTTCCTGCCCTTCCTTCTCT
>NW_005370944.1:4960451-4961687 GCF_000412655.1 Myotis brandtii | reverse complement strand
GCAGGGGAGGGCAGTTAGGGGCAACCAGGCCGGCAGGCAGAGTGGTTAGGGGTGATTATGCAGGCAGGCAGGTGAATGGTTAGGAGCCAGCAGTCCCGGCTTGTGAGAGGAATGTCCAACTGCCAGACATCCCCCGAGGGGTCCCGGAATGAAGAGGGTGCAGACCAGGCTGAGGAACTCCCTCCCATGCACGGATTTCATGCACTGGGCCTCTAGTATGTCCATAAAGAGGACTTAAGGTTATTCACAACAGCTTTTTCTTTTTTTAAATAATAGTCCCAATCTGGAAACAACCCAAATATTTATCAAGAGGAGACTGAATAAACAAACTGGTACATTCATACAGTGGAGTATTACTCCACAATAAAAAAGAGCACTCTACTGATAAACAACCTGGATGTATCTCAGAAGCTTTATATTGAGCAAAATAAGCCAGATAGAAGAGTACATACTGTCTAATTCCATTTATATGATGTCCTAAAACAGGGAAAACTAGGCTATGCTAATGGAAATCAGAACAATGTTTGTCTTTGGGAATGGGGAAAGATTAGTTAGAAAGGGGCATCATGGACTTTTCTGGAGTGATGGTAATGTTCTGTATGTGATTGATGTGGTTGTTATATAGATGTATACAGTTGTCAAAGCCTATCAAACTGTACACTTGTGATCTATGTATTTTATTATATATAAATTATACTTTAAAAGTCCATTAATCTTTTTCTTTCTCTGCCTCTCCAGTTCCTAAAAGTGACATTTAGAACCAGTGTAAATTTACCATGTGGAACCAATAATATACTTTCTCCCAGAGGAAGGAAAATGCCTATTTTCCATCTTTTCTTTTAGGATAGAGTAGGTTCAGAGATACCAAACTAAGTCTTGCCCTTCCCACCCACCTTTTTCTCCCCTATTTTATTTTAAACAAGAGGCCCAGTGCAAGAAATTCATGCATGGATAGGGTCCCTAGGTGTGCATGAAATTTGTGCACAGGTAGGGTCCCTAGGCCTGGCCAGCGATCAGGGATAATTGGGGCCTTCCAGCTGCCAGCCGGGGTTTCCCTTCCCTGGCTGCCAGCTGCCGGCTGGGGCCTTCCTTCATTCTGCACTGCCTCCTGGTGGTCAGCGCACGTCATTGCGAGTGATCAAACTTCCTATCTCCTGGTCGAACTCCCAAGGGGACACTTTGCATATTAGCCTTTTATATGTATACTAGAGGCCCGGTGCACAAAAATTTGTGCAC
>NW_005370944.1:4952806-4960235 GCF_000412655.1 Myotis brandtii | reverse complement strand
TCAGCCTGGCTTGTGGCTGAGCAGAGCTCCCCTTGTGGGATGCACTGACCACCAGGGGGCAGCTCCTGCATTGAGCGTCTGCCCCCTGGTCGTCACTGTGTGTCATAGTGACCAGTCATTCCCAGTCGTTCTGCTGTTTGGGTCAGTTTGCATATTACCCTTTTATTATATAGGATAGAGGCCTGGTGCATGGGTGGGGGCCAGCTGGTTTGCCCTGAAGGGTGTCCCGGATCAGGGTGGGGGTCCTGCTGGGGTGCCTGGCCAGCCTGGGGGAGGGGCTGATGGGTGTTTGCAGGCTGGTCACACCCCCTTCAGGGTGGGGGTCCCCACTGGGGTGCCTGGGTGAGGGGCTGATGGCTGTTTGCAGCTGGTCACACCCCCTTCAGGGAGGGGGTCCCCACTGGGGTGCCTGGCCAGTCTGGGTGAGGGGCTGAGGGCCGTTTTCAGGTGACGGAAGCTCCCAGCTTCTCCTTTTTTTTTTATTCTGGGGTTTATTTACCTTCTATAATTGAAACTTTGTTGCTTTGAGTGGAGCTTAGAGCCGCCGCGGCAGGCGAGAAGCTTGGCTTCCTCCATCATTGGGGCAACCAAGCCTCCTGCTTGCTCCAGCTCCATGGCTGCCGGCCGCCATCTTGGTTGGGTTAATTTGCATATAGTCGCTCTGATTGGCTGGTGGGCGTGGCTTAAGGCATAGTGAAGGTATGGTCAATTTGCATGTTTGTCTTTTATTAGTATAGATATAGATACTCTTTCTTAGTAACCATAGAGGAACAAGAGAATTTTAGGGAAAATGGACTCATATGCATCATGTCATTTTTTAGAATCATTAAGGATCTTAGGGTTTTGTTGGGCCTAGAAATTGTCAGATAGGTTTAGAAACTGAGGAAGCAAGCTGGACATTCATAATAGCTAGCATTCCTTTTGTTTGTTTGTTTGCAATCAGTAGACACCGATTTTGGCTAAGTCAAACATAAAAGGATTTTATTGGGAGGATATCCAGTAGCTCAGAGAATCAACAGGAAGTATGTAGAACCAGGCGTGGTGAAGGACAGCAACTGAGGAAGCTTTGAGGGTCCAGGTGGATAGAACTGATGGTCTGACTTGCATGCTACTGCTGTAGGGGATATTTTCCAATGGGGTTCTCCATCCAAGATTCAAAGCCCTGGAAATAAGAGTTCGATTGGTTTGGCCTATGTCACATGCCTGCCCCTTGACTGAGGGAGGCAGGTTGGGAGTCCTGCTTGATATTCCCACCAAGACACTTGCAGAGGGGGAGAATTAATTCTCAGAAAGGAAATCCAGATGCTGAATCAAAAGAAGTGAGAGTGGATCCTTGATGGCCCAAAGTGACCAGTGTCCACGACAGAAACTGGTGAATGACAAGTCAGGCAGCCCTCCTGGCTTGTCAGCTGTCATTTCATCAGGAGACGCACAAGGCTTCTTAACACCTTAGAGCAGGGGTTCTCAACCTGTGGGTCGCAACCCCATTGGGGTCGCCTAAGACCATCGGAAAACACATATATAATTACATATTGTTTTTGTGATTAATCACTATGCTTTAATTATGTTCAATTTGTAACAATGAAAATACATCCTGCATATCAGATACTTACATTACGATTCATAACAATAGCAAAATTACAGTTATGAAGTAGCAATGAAAATAATTTTATGGTTGGGGGTCACCACAACATGAGGAACTGTATTAAAGGGTCACAGCATTAGGAAGGTTGAGGACCACTGCCTTAGAGGGATTATTGGAATTGGAATATAACACATAAGTATCACTCATTCTTCTAGTCGTGTTTACATTTCTGAAGATTTCTACAGTTAGGCCTCCTTGTAGATATAAGGCATGTGACTCGGTCCCCTTTGCTCCCAAGCGTTACGCTGGTATAATGCAGGTTGGTCAGTGTGCATTGACACAGGGGCTTGGAGAGAGGCTGAGGTTCTGTGGTGTCAGGAGGTGACCTCAGGGAGAAGTTAAGGGGGTTGCTGATGATTCTGTTGCATCCCCCTGATTTCCATAATCCTCGGGCCTAGTCTAGCTCTCCTGCTCCCTGCTGCGATTATGTATGTGAAGTACGCATATTCTCATGTACTTTGTGTTTCTCTTTCTCTCTGAAGAGTAAGCAGAATGGAGGGTGGAGCCATTGTTATTACACATCTCTCTGTCTTTTCACTGGGAAATTTAGGATTTGGAAAAGTAAAGATTTTTTTGGAGGAAAAATTGCCCCTGCTCTAGGGTATTCCAGGAGGTGTAAGTGATTAGTGTAAAAGCAATTTCTTTCTTGACACTTGAACCAGGGTCATTCTAGGTCATTAGTAAAGAAAACCCTCAGGATATATTTCAACATCTAATAAGCAGATTAGTCTAAATGTGAATAATTTAAAATATTTAAAACTAAGCATAGAGCTTAAACCCATTGCAAAATATGAAATAATGAGACTCAATTCTGTAGTTTCTCTCTTCCAAAAAGCTCAGCTTTCTACAAAGACTGCCTCAGTCCTCCTATGCCTGGCCAGGATGGGCAAGGTCAAATGTCCTGCAGTGTTCCTGTTCCACAGATGCAGGGACTAAGGCTTGAATGGTCTGACAGAGGTCACAGAATAAAATAGAAGACTCAGATTAAATGGGAAGTCACAGGATCACAGCCTGATGAGCTGAGAACAGTCCTTCGCCTTAGGGGCTACAGAAGAATTTCTCCCTCTGTGTAACCAAACCTAACCAAACCGTGACTGATTTTGTTTCCTTTCAAAACAAACAGATGCATTTTACATCAAGACTATTAAGACTTTTCCAGGCAGTCTGGGGACCCTGTCTTAGTCCCTGCAGCACAGTTCTGTCACCCTCTGAGCAGAGTGGTCTCTTATTGTGGGGATGTGACTGTGGGAGTGGTCGGGACATTGTGTTACACCTTGCATAGACATCCAGAAATTAGTATTGGGCCAACACCAAGAAGATTTTAGAGTCAGAGGGTTTAGAGCTAGAAAGTAATCAACACATATGCAATTTATATTTAAACTAGAGGCTTGTGCACAAAAATTCATGCACTTGGGGGGGCCCCCTCACCCCAGCCTGTGCTCTCTCACATTCCAGGAGCCCTCAAGGGATGTCCAACTGACAGCTTAGGCCCGCTCCCTGCCCTCTGCAGGAGGCGACCAGCAAACCTATCAGGGGACGGCGCTGCCTGCTCACCGGCCCTGCCCCCCGCCGACCTGTCAATTTGCATATTACACTTTTATTATATAGGACTAGAGGCCCAATGCACAAAATTTGTGCAAGAGTAGGCCTTCCTTCCCCTGGCTGTCAGTACACGCTTCCCTCTGGCATCAGGGACCTGGGCTTCCCTTCGGCACCTGGGACCCGGGCTTCCCTGGCAGCCTCGGCTTCATTCGGAAGGTCGTCCAGAAGGATGTCTGGTCTAATTAGCATATTATGCTTTTATTATTATAGATTGTAAATTCAGCCCATCCCTTACATATACATCAAAGAAATTCTCCCCTAACTGTATAGTTCCTCCCCCAAAACTATTAAACAGCAACTGTGCCTTTAGTCTCTATTTCTTAGACATCCCATTGAGAACATTCTGTGGATCAGTGGGACTTGTTTGCAAAGGATTAAAGGAAAACTGTGTTGTGTATCTGTGGATGGAAAAAAGGGAGAGAGCGTGCATCAGCAGTCTTCCTTTACCCCTCCAGGCTGCTTTCCCTGCCTCCTCATCCTGCCTAAACTCTGCCCCCCCCCACATTCTTATAATGCCACTTCTGGTTCCTCTACAAGGGTTATTCAGTGGCTGGTTACCCCTTGGAGCCAATTGAATGAAATGTCCAGGTTCCCCTTCAGATAGTTGAAAGCAGTCATCTTTGCACTAGGTTCTGGTTTCACTGGCCTGCTGAGTATTTCAGCTTCCTTCAGTGGGTTCCCTGTGCACTGGAGCATGCTATTTGTTTATCCTGCTGATGGCAGAGGTGCCAATTAACCCTTTTAGTTGCTTGAAATTTGGGATGAGCCCCTATTCTTATTGAACCGAGATGAGACTCTTAAATCATTCACAAAGTTTGCCAAGCATTGCATTAGGCCTGCTACAAATGTTTGTATAAAACTTCTGATTTTAAAATATGGGGAAATTATGCCAATAATATGAGGAGCACATGTCATTATACATTATATCTAAAATTTGTTCCATTTAAAATGTAAGTTAAAGCCAAACAATATCTGACTGTCATTTGTAAGAGAACATGTTAGGATGACTGAAATGGTGACAAGAGTGATCCTTTAAATCAGGGGTGAGGAACGTCCGGCCCGAGGGCCATATAAGGCCCAAGAAATCATTTGGTCTGGCCCTGCCAAGGTAATAGGGGTGAGTTAATTAAATGTTTGACCAAATATAACAGGCTAATTTTTAAGTTGATAATTTTGTATGAACCACTAATAATGTTATAAATATCCAAATGGCCCTTGACAGAAAAAAGGTTCCCCACCCCTGCCTTGAATTAAGGATTCTTTTTAGGGTTGCAGTGTATCTAGAGATATAGGAACTAGGAACTAAATCAAGGATAGATTCTAAAAATTGGATTGTCTGATATCTATGTATTAAATAGGTTTTTTCCATTTTGGAATGGTATTTCCTTCTGCATCTGATGCAGTATCTGCCACAGCAAAACAAAATGGAGGTAGCAGCAGTAATTTGTCTCCAATCATCCTGCTTCCAAACCTAGCTGTCATTATATCCTAACTTCACACATCATTATGACAACTCTTCCCTAGGCTTCACTAACAGCTAATTAATACTTAGTACCTCAGTTTACATTGGGATATATTTTTCTTTAAGATTACTAATTTTATATATTACCCTGAGGTAAAAGGCTTTCGTTCATAACCATTCCTCTCCACATAGGAGAAATTTCTGGATTTTTGCTTTTCCCTCTCTTTCCTGTCCTGTGGCTGTCACTGCTCCATCTTCACCCTCTGATGATGTCCACGGATCTTTGGGCGGCCCACTAAAGGAAGCACACCTCTCCACCCGTTTTGTGCTGGGGCTAAGATGGCACAAGTTCTATAGCTCCCTGGAGCAAAGCCAAGGTGGTCATCACTACTGCATTGTATCAGATTCCTGTTCAGCTAACCCTTCTGTCGGTAGTGCTTAGTTTTTCATCTGTAGTTTATCATTCTCTCTTTCTGGGTTGCCCAATGACACATACGTGTGCGCGCACACACACACACACACCTCCATCACCATCACAACCAGCACCAATAATACCCACCAACACTCTCTGTGAGGAAACCAACATATAACTTTGTTGGCAAACATCTGTTTGGATATATTTAAATGATTCAGAAGTGAAATAGGGAAAGGCTCCATCTGAATTTCTAGTTTTGAACTGAACACTGCTAAAAGCAGATGGAGGTTTTGTAAATGTAAGTGATTAAGTTTTGGAGCTGGTCAACAGAATTTACCACTTAAGATTGCTATTTAGTAATTGCTAACAAGAACAATGTAGGAAAATAAAGTTCTACATTGTATTTGGTTAATACTTTTCTCTTAATTTGTACGCAAATGATATTTCTTTATGGAGGGTAGTCACTGATTGGGGAGGGTTATCCAGCCATTGGGAGAGACTGGAATATGGCAGGCTATCGGGGAAGAGAGCCAGGCATTGCAGGTCTCAGAAACTCTAAACAGGCAAGCCTTTTCATGAGTTTAGTGAGGCCAGAATCAACAGCAGAATAGGGCAAGAGACTGGCAGGGCACCCATAGATTTCACATGGTTATTGAATTAATTTTTGCTTTAGAATTTTACCATGATCCATAATTGATTGGCTGCATTGAGTTTTGTCCACCGAGCGTAATTGGAAGTTTGGATTAGTCCCTGGAAACAGCTCTCATAGAAAGTCATGCTCCAGTGACTGTTCATGATTTAAATTGAATAGCCCATTAAACATAGATTTAAACAGGGCAGTGGGGCTTTTGGTTTGGGGGAAGCCACGCAGGAACTATGATGAGATGTCTCTGCTATGGTCATCCGGCCTGCCTGTCACTTAGGAAAGGGAGAAAGTGGCAGGGAGGCCTCTTACCTTCCAGTCTATTCATGTAACCTCTTGATGCCATTAGAAAGGGAAGATATCAGTTGCATCCAACCCAAATTTCATTTGTACTCAAGGTTACATAACTGCTCATCATTTCATACTCAGGTCCTTGTCCAATGAGCACGTGGATATTGGCGGCTTCGTGTGCTTCATAGACCCCATCAATCAGTCGGGATCTTTGTCCTGCACCCAGTTGCCATGTTTGTCTGAGCCAGCTTTGGAGGTTGTATAAATAGCTTTCCCAACCTGCTCTCCCATCCTTGGTGATAAGTTGCACCTTCAAAAACTCCTTTGTCAATGTTCTTAGGATGCAAAGGCGTGAAACTTGACTCATTGAGGTTTACAGTGGTTATGGGTCTCCTTCCGTGTATTATCTCATAGCATCTCCGGGTGGGGATCGTGGAGGGGCGTCTGGGGTATCCACTCCCAGCTGGCTCCCTGGACCTCTGGGCCTCTGCCTTCAGAATCAGTATTGTCCTGCCCCATGGAGTCTGGCGAGGGCTGCGTAGGGGCTGCCAAATGAAACTGCCTCCGGACTAGACAAGCGAATTGAAAGGTGCATTTTATCACCTTAAAAAAAAAGATTGCTATAGTATCTGGCATTGATTCATGCAGCCACTTTTTATTCCGTATGAGAGATAGCCTTAGGGTAGCAGGAAAGACAGTGGATGGAGAACACAACCCCAGGGGAACCAGCCCCAGCTTCCTTGGGCCACATTAAGAAATCACCTCCTCCCTTTGTGAGGGTCCAGTGAGATGTATCTGAAGCATGTGTATAAATGTCGTAAGCTCCTCTGTGGATGCCTCTGCATGCATTGCGTCCTCTCGGCAGAGGCAGGAAGGGCGAGTAGTATAAAGAAATGCAGATGCCGGGAAAGGCATTCCAGGTAGAGGGAACAGCACAGGCAAAGGTGCAAGGATGGAAAATACAGAATGTATTAGGAGCAACAGAGAGTGTGCTTTGGCTGGAACTGAGGTGAATAAAGGGAAGAAGGGCAGGAGATGGTTGGGCGAGAAGTATGGGGCCAGATAATGGAGGGCCTCAAACAGGAGGCTAAGGAAATTGGACTTAATTTGATAGGCAGTGATAGCTATTGGGGTTTGTAAGCAAGAGAGTGACAGGATCAGAGCTGAACTTAAGAAAATTAATCTGGCAGCAAAATGCTGCAAAACCTCTTTGGAACAAGAAGGGGTATAAATAAATTTGAAAATTTGACACTAGTATTTTAGAATATGTTCTGAAATGTATAAGGTATATATTTTGAAATGATATCTTTTTCCCCCCTCACAGCAGCCAAATTCCTTTTTCATTCTATCTCCTTTCTTTCTTTTCTGCGT
>NW_005370944.1:4950286-4952658 GCF_000412655.1 Myotis brandtii | reverse complement strand
CTCTTGCTCTCTTCCTCTGTCTCTCCCCTCCCTCCCCTACCTTTCTCCCTCCCTCCCTGCATCCTCCCTCCCGCCAGGGCTCTCTCTCAGTCATTCATGCTTTCCCATCTGTCATGGTTAGTGGAGCTTGAGGGGTCCAGACGCAGCCAGAGGTTGAGTGTTCCAGCACAGTGCTTTAAGATTTAGCTGCCGGGGTTCTGTACCCATTGTGCCAGCTGTGACTTCGTTCCATTACTGAAGGCAATGAAATCATCCACCTTTAATTTTCACCAACCCCAACCATACCAAGTACAGTATAGGTATTTTGAATGAGTAGGCAAATTCCTGTGATTTCATGTGGCTAATGTTTCTATAATCAAATTTTCTGGACTCATAGCCAAAATGCTCAGTTGACTTCTGTAACTCTTGGGTTCATAAAAACAGTGGCATTTTAATGGATTCTATAGATACGGCCTATGTCCCTGTTAAAGCAAACTTAATAAATGTGTTTAGTCCCTAGGATTAACTTGTAGGCTTGTGACTCTTTCCTTGAGAGCCTGTGGCACAAAGTTTTACTGAAATATGAATCTGAAAAGTGTGCTTTGTAAGATATGTGTATGGAGAATGGTCATATAGCTTTAGTGCTACTTATTTGTGCATTCGCAATAATATTCATTAATTAATTAGAAATCTTGTTTCAGTGAAAAATGGGGATCAATTGAGGGGTAAGCCTGTAGTGAAATATGAAAGCATGGTTAAGTTGTGTGTAGTGTAAGGCTGAGAACAGGAAACTCATGGGACCTTCCATGGAAATGTGATTTGAGAGAAAGCTGGGAGCCTCTATAAACGTTTTTGTATTTGTAAATCTGGGAATTCGAGAAGGTTCTGAATGTATGCCTCAGGAATGTCAAGAGTCTGCTGTAAATGCAATTATTGAACGACTATTCAGATTGCAAAATGATTTTCCAGTTTATTAAATACTGCATGTTTACCCTAGAGAAGTCCTTCAGAAAATATAGTTAGTATTTGATTTATAGAAATTCAGTATCCAGCTGTTTATGGATGCCTGTATCATGTTAAGTGGAATCCCCTTTTCATGGCCTTAGGGCATTTTAAGATAACGATTTTTTTCATTTGAAGAATCAGTTTGCATGTACAAAAGGTTCTTGTTCAGTAATTATAGGTTTGGTTTCTTAACAAGAGGGATTTTTGCATTATTGATTATTCTAATTTTCAAAGCTGTTTGGTAACAAAAGTTGTTATTTTGTCATACTCAACCATCACCATATTCTCTGCCTTTTGGCTTAGGCCCATGGAGAATAGCCTTTAAAACCATGACCCTGATATTTACCTGCTCTGGAACCAGTTGCCTCAGATTCTTCATCAATAAAATGGGCATAGTAATAGTTTTCCCCTCACAGGTCTTTGGAGAAGGTTAAATGAAATACTTTATGCACCTTGCACCTAGTAGGTGCTCAATAAATGTTAGTTCTTAGATTACTACTATTATTATTTTTCCAGTCCCAAAGATGAGATCAGTTAACTCAAGCTGAGCAATATTTTATTTTCTATTGGGTGGTTTTTATTCTGTTTTTAATTTTATTTTTATTTTTCAATTATAGTATAAATTCAATATCATTAGTTTTAGATGTACAGCATAGTGGTTAGATATTTAACTTACAAAGTGATTTCCCTAAAATGTCTAGTACCTACCTGACACCATATCTATAATAATAAAAGCATAATATGCAAATAGACTGAATGGCCAAACAGTAGACAACTGTCCAGACGACCACGCTATGACACCCACTGGCGCCAGACCAGCCAAGGCGAGTGTGATGCGATTGACCGGGGGCTCGGCCATTGCCCCATGATCGCCCCAAAGAAGGAGGCCCAGGCCACAGACCAGCAGGCTGCGGCAGGTGGGCGAGGCCTCCCTCTGCGGGGGCCTGGGGGTGGGGGCGATCCATCGCAGAGCCCTGGCCGGGTGGGCAGGGCCTATCTCTTTGGGGCAATGGATTGCAGAGCCCCATGATTGATCCCCCTAAAGAGGGAGGCCATGGCTACCCTGTAGCGGTGCTGCAGTGGGTGGCCAGGGCCTCCCTCTGTGGGGCAATGGATTGAGGGGGTGGTTCCCAGACTGTGAGAGGGTGCTGGCCAGGCTGAGGGACACACTGCCCCCAACCCCCCATGCACGAATTTCGTGCACGGGGGACGGGGGGTGTTGTTCCTCAGCCCAGCCTGCGCCCTCTCCAATCTAGGACCCCTCGGGGGGTGTCCGACTGCTGGTTTAGGCCCGATTCCACTAAACTGGCAGTCAGACATCCCTCTCACAATCCGGGACTGCTGGCTCCCAACCGCTCACCTGCCTGCCTGCCTGATTGCCCCTAATC
>NW_005370944.1:4917567-4949854 GCF_000412655.1 Myotis brandtii | reverse complement strand
TTCAAAATGCTGACACGCCGAGCTCAAAAGGTTCGCCATCACTGCCCTATGCTGAACTTCACATCCTCATGACTATTTTGTAACTGCCCTTTGTACTTCTTAATCCCTTCACCTTTATCATCCAGCCCATCTGAAAACCATCAGTTTGTTCTCTGTATTTATGAGTTTGCTTCTGTTTGGTTTGTTTGTTTATTTGGTTTTATAGATCTCACATATAAGTGAAATTATATAGTATTTGTCTTTCTCTGTCTGACTTATTTTACTTGGTAATACCCTCTAGGTCCATTCATGTTGTTGCAAATGATAAGATTTCATTCTTTTTTTTAATACCCAACTAATTAATATTCCATGCAGCCACTGTGGAAAACATTATGGAGGATCTTCAAAAAATAAAAAAAAAATAGAACTATCATTTGACCCAGCAATCCCACTTCTGGGTATTTATCTGACGACTAGAGGCCCAGTGCACAAATTCGTGCACCAGTGGGGTAGGCAAGTCAGATATTTTCAACACTACTGCCCATGGTTGCTTGGTCAACAAGCTCATACAGCCAGTGAGAGCAAGAATTTGAACTCACCAAGTCTAACAGCCCTATTTCCCAGTGATCCAGTCAAGTTGACACAAAATTGTCACTGTTGTTTCTTACTTTGTCATTGGTGTTTTCCAATTTAATTATAATGTGTCTTGGTGTAGGTCTTTTGGGGTTCATCTTGTTTGGGACTCTTTAAGCTTCTTGGACTTGTGTGAGGTTTTTTTTCCCCCAATATCTGGGAAGTTTTCTGTCATTATTTCTTCAAACAGGTTTTCTATTTCTTGCCCAGTTTTCTCTCCTGGCACCCCTATTATGCAGATGTTGTTTCGTTTCATGTCCCAAAGTTCCCTTAGGCTCTCCTCCTGTTTTTTAAGTATTTTTTCTAGATGCTGCTCTGCTTGGCTATTTTTTTCTACTTGTCTTCTAGCTCACTGATGCGGTCCTCCGCTTCTCTAGTCTACTGTTGATGCTTTCCATTGAGTTCTTTATTGCAGCGATGTCATTGTTCATTTCTTCTTGGTTCTTCTTCATTTCCTCTTGATTCTTCCACATATTGTTGAATTTGTCTTCCATCCCTTTCAGCGTCCTTATGACCATTGCTCTGAATTCTTTCTCTCACATATTGCTTGCTTCTATTTTGTTTACTTCCTTTCCGGTGATCCCTCCTTTTCTTTCATATGCGGGTTGTTTCTTTGTCTCCCCATGTTCACTCTTTTCAGGGTGTCTGGTTGTGTAGCTTTCTCTCTCCTGTGTTGACTTTCTCTAGGCGTTATCTGACCTTTCTGTCCATGGATTATCTCACCAGCTGTGCTTAATTCACCAATTCTGGGTGGGTGTTGTTCGATTCAGCTGTTCCTTCTATCTGCTCTGTGATCAATCGCAGGGCCTGTCTGCGTATTCGGCGCCACTTTGTCTCCCCCTGGACAGACTTTTTAGGTGCCCTCGGTCAGGAAGGCTGGAGTCTCGGTGTTCGTGGGTTCGCAGCTGAGGCAGCTGGTCCCTGGGCGTTGTGGTTGTAGGATCCTGGGAGGTATCTGAGGTCTCCCCGGTTGAAGGTAAGGCTGGGCTTCCCATCACAGCCGCTCTCCCCTTCAAGATGTCACGGTCTCTGCGACAGAGCCAGCTGCTCCGGGAGAGATTTCCACAGCAGTAGAGGCTGCCCGACCAGGGGAGCCTGGTCCGCCAGTCCCCAACAGTCCTGTGGAACATAGCTGTCCCTCACTCAGAAATACAGACATGCCCCGCACGTCCACACACTTTCCTTTCGTTCTCTCACTCATACACTATCTTGCAGCCTGCCGTCCCATCGGCCGCCATCTTGGTTCTCTAAGATATCTGTTCACTACAGTTCTGCTTAAATCTATAATTTCTTAATAAATATCATTGCAAGAAATTTTTTCATGTAGTTAATACTCAGATTTTTTTCTACCATAATAAAAATAGTTAGGTTTAGGCTTATTTGTATCACTACAGTGGTAACTCTTTATTTTACATGTAGGTAGATTTTTTTTTTAATTTGACATACACATATAAATACTTTCTATGCATTTTAGATTGATTGTGACCCGTTTGCTATATGTTGAGTTTGGGATCATCCTATTTTTATTGTTGTTGTTGTTTTCCTATTGTTATTATTTGTTGTCAATTTTATAGTGAGGAGATTTCAAAACTTATGCTGCTTTCAGATTATCTTCCAATCTTTTTTTTCTTAAAAGTTTATACTTCAGATTTCCAAGTTTTGACAAATGATCACCATTCTTAGGGATGTGCAGACTCCTGTTTGAGAAGCATGATATTTGAGTTAAAGTCATGGTCATAAATAAATTAATACTAAAAGCTGTCACTGCCTGGAAAATATACTAGAGAAAATGAAATATGTAGGAAGCAAGGAAAAGTCCAGGAGTAGCCTTTCGGGTGGTTGAATACAGCAGTGTCATGTGCTTGTACTTATATAAGGAAATGCAGGAAGTCATCATCTTAAGGAATACTAGATGCCTGATGCACAAAATTCATGCACCAGCGAGGGGTGGAGGGGTCCCTTAGCCTGGCCTGTGCCCTCAGAGAATGTCTGACTGTGGGATCGGGCCTAAACCGGCAGTCAGACATCCCTCTCACAATCCAGGACGCTGCATGCACCAGTGACCATACTTTTCATACAGGTGAAAGGCATCTTGCTGTTGTATGGGCAGCTACATTTTTTTTGCCCTGATTATAAAAAGTAGTACATAACATAATCCTTCTGAGGCAGTAGTATCATTTTTCCCATCTAATGGGTGGAAAAACTGAAGCAGAGACAAGTTAAGTAACTGGCTTTATCACACAATTATAAGTGTCAGAATCAGGGCTGACCACAAAATGTGCAAGTCAGAGTCCATGCATGTTATCGCTGCATCATCCTGTTTTTTTCAGTGTTAGAGTAGCCTTGCCAGGTTTTAATTTTTAAATGTAAGAGAATGTTCCCAATATATAGGGTAGGGTCCCTAGGCCTGGCCAGTGATCAGGGCTGATCTGTGGGGTGACTGGCAGGCGGGGCGATCGGGGGCCCCCCACTGGCACCTGCCTTGGCGAGCGGCCTGGCGTTGCCCTCTGGCCAGCCCTGTCCCCCAATGGCCTCCACTGGTCGCCTGCCTCTTGGAGGGGGGGAGGGGTGGGCAAATGCTCAATGCAGGAGCTGCCCTGACCGTTGAGTGTCTGCCCCCTGGTTGTCAGTGCCCGATCATAGTGCCGGTCATTCCGCCGTTCGGTTGATTTGCTTATTAGGGTTTTATATAGGATTGTGATGATATTTAATTAGAGAATATTTGGTGAAGCCAAAGAAAAACTGAAAATAATATTATTCCACAGTGTTTTTATATAAATCAACAGATCAAGATTTTCACCCATTGTGCTACCTTAATAAGTGTTATGGGATAATATTAATATCCTTACATTCTTCTTGGATATGCATATTAGGATATTTTTAAATTAAATGTTTTATATCCAGAGCAGTTCCAGACATTACCTGACTCAGAAAACAGGCCATGATGATCTGTTTTAAGAACAAAGGATCATAGAGTGTAGAGTTCTGAACTGCCTGGCACAGCCCTAGCCTAAGCTTTCCAGCCTTTGTTTGGGGCTCATCCTTGGTCACAGAACATGTCTCTAGCTTTCTGCTGATGGGAGAATGACTGATGGGATTCATTTTCCTATTTTTTAGCTGGATGACCCCTCCTTGCTGAATAATCATGTTATTAGTATGTTAGGATGCTGTGAGCTATAGGTGATGGTCCCAGGGTCTGCCCTTAGGGCTTCCCAGTGGCAGCGCTGGGACAGCATGTCCTCTGCTCCTGGCTAAGTAGCTTCTGAGCTGGCTCTCCTGGAGATCCTGTGGCCGCTTCCTGTCCTTTAAATGTGTATTCTGCTTAAACCAGCCGGGGTGGGTGCTCTGAGTGCAATAGAGCACTTTTAAAATCCATGAACGGTGCTGCCATTGGAAATTGTATGTCATTTGGCTTGTTTTCCCTTTTGTCTTCTTAGTGTCTCTTTGGGATTTCCATGACTATAAACTAGCTGGGTGGCTTTAAAAAATTATCTTGTTTACAATTATCTTGCAAAAGTTTTTTCTTCCAAGAATTGAATTCCAAGAAAACTGAATGCATGGTAATTAGATTTATTTCAGGCTTTGATTACTAACAAGAGCAGAGATACATCATTCATAGTGCTTAATTTAAAAACTGTGACTGCCTGGAAAATATACCAGAGAAAATTATAATATGAATATCTATTTTGGTCACAACAGATAAATTAGTACCTTTGTGTTTTGTTTATAGCCCATAACAAACTTCACTGCATAAAAACTTTTGGTTACAAATAAGTAACCTTGTCATCACGTGTTAAAGGTGGCAGGGAGGTTTGTCTCTACTGCCAACTGCAATCAACTTATTTTTAACATGTATAATCACACCCTAATTGATCTGTCTTGAAAATCTGGTTTCCTTTCTTTTTCCATTTTTTAAATTAAATTTTATTTATGAACATATGCATATAATTTAAAAATCGAACAGTCTTAAAAGACTTATAATGAAAAACAGTATTCCACCCAATACTCTCCCCTCCCCAGAGGCAGCTATCTTCAACTCCATGAGCTATTTCTTTTGGCATTTATCATATTTCTAGACCATGTGAATCCATTTTGGATAGTCCTTCTTCTTGTAAGGTGACTGTATTTAGTAGTCTTACACCAGTCACCCCCAGCCTCAACTCCCCTCCTTCACCTTCCCCATGTAGTTATAACTGAACCTTTAAATAGTCATTGTTTACATGATTATGACTATGGAAATACTGTTCACTACAGTTCTTCATATGTTACCACATTTTTCTAAATAATTTGATATATCTGTATTAGTCAGGATTCTCCAGAGCAACAGAACCAATAGGATGGGGATATATAGTTTATTATAAGGAATTGGCTCACACAATTGTGGAGGCTGGCAGGTCCCAAGATCTGCAGTTCGTTCGCAAGCTGGAGCCTCAAGAGAGTAGGTGGTGTAGTTCCATTCTGAAAGCCAGCAGGCCCGAGACACAAGGAGTTCCATTCCAAAAGCCAGCAGGCCCGTTTGACTCCAAAGGAAGGAAAAATACTGATGTCCCTGCTTGAGCCACTGAGATAGGAGGAATTCCTTCTTACTGAGAGAGGGTCAGTCTTTTTGTTCTAGTCAGGCCTTCAACTGATTGGATGGGGCCCATCCACATTAGGGAAGGCAGTGTGCTTTACTCGGTCTATAAATCAGATGTTAATCCCACTCAGAGACACTCACAGACACTTGCAGAATGATGTTTGACCAGATATCTGGGCACCCAGTGACCCAGTCAAGCTGACACAAAACTGTCAGAGCACCTTTAAAAAAAAAAGATAGAAAGAGAGGAAGCACCTGGGAGAGAGAGAGAGAGAGAGAGAGAGAGAGAGAGAGAGAGAGAGAGAAGAGGAGGAGAGGAGAGGAGAGGAGAGGAGAGGAGAGGAGAGGAGAGGGAGAAGAGAGAAAGAAAGAAAGAAACATCGATGTGAGAGGGCTTTGTCTTCCCCACAGACCCCAATCCGGGATCAAATTGAAACCTGGATATGTGCCCTGACCAGGAATTGAACTGAGACCTTTTGGTTTGTGGGACAACACTTAAACCAACTGAGCCACACTGGCCAGAGCTGTCACAGTATCCTTTTGGCATCTATCAATTTTTCCAAGTGCTCAAATACATAAAGTAGCCTACCATTTACATTTTGCTTCCTCTTGGAAACCTTGCCCTTTAGTCCTTTACCCTCCTGCTCCAGTCTGGACTGCTTCTGTTCTAGGCTGGGGCATAGCTGGCATCCTGTATTACAATGGCCCTGTCGACCATATCCCATCTCTTCTGCTTTTTGGTTTATTCTCTTGCTTGGCTGAAGCATCTCCCCCAGCAGCTACTAAGGAAGGGCACCAAAGGTATTTTATCTTTAGCTTTTGCATATCTAAAAAAGGTGCTTATTCCACCCCACAACTGGCTTACAATTAAACTAGTTTTAGAAAGTAACATTGGAGCTCCTCTGTCTCTGGGAATTCTGAAGGTCTTCCTTCTTGTCTGCGGCATTCTGTAGCAGGACCCTTCTGAAGCTTCTTGCTTTGTGTGAAATGTGAATTTTGCCTCTGGAAGCTTTTCTTCTCGTAGCCCCTGACATTCCTATGCTTAATCAGTGAGACACCTTGGGGAGGGCTCTTATGTGTCTACTGTATCATGTGCGTACCTTACCGTGCAGCTTTTCAAGCTAGAAACTCGTTTGCGGGTCATTTATTTTAATAGTTCTTTGATAGGTTTCCTCTTTATATTTTCCCCATTCTGTATTTCTGGAGCCCTTTTTTGGATAGTGTCTCCCATTTTCTTTCCTATTTTCCATTGTTTTGTTTTTTGGTTCTACTTTCTAGGGACTTTGCTTGGCTATCATCTAGATTCTCTGTTAAGCTTTAAATTTTTATTCACATGTACTTTCCAAGAGCTCTTTCTTATTTTCTGATTATTTCTTTAATATAACATCCTGTTCTTGTTTCATGAATGCAATATCTTAATTATTCATTCTCTAAGAATATAATAGGATTTTAAAATTTATTTTTATTTCCCCTGCATATGCTCACACCTCCCAAGTTATTTTTCTGTCTGTCTGGACGCTGCCTGTCATGTCAGGGGCTTTGCCTGAATGTCTGTCCACCTTGTATGTACTTTGTGAGTAAGACACTAAAAGTCAGTTGGCTGCTGAGCTTTCCTTGGGGAGAACAGATTTTGAGCTGGCCTTACACACAGTGTCAATATATGGATGTATTTCCTCTGAGATTGTTCATTTTCTCCAGAGAAGAATCCTGCAGTAACCTGTCTGGAGAGGTGGGCGTGCAGCTGGTGTTCTGGAGGCCCTGTCCCCTCCCCTCTGACCTCCACCTTGTCTACTTCTTGAGTCTGCCACCTCTCCTCAGTTTCTCCTAAGAATAAACTCGTGTGCTTAGAGATGGGTTTGTGGGATGCACAGGGGTTTGGCTGCATAAAGTGGGCTCAGTGACTCTGCTTTCCATCATGATTCCCACCCCCATCCTTCATGGAACTTGTGCTTCCAAGGGCTGAGCTGCGGGTGGTCCGGCAGTTAGCTTTGGTCTCAGCAGCATCCTTTACTGAGTTTGCAGCTTATCCTCTATTACAACTTTTTCATCCACTTTTCTCCAAGTCTGCTGACACCTTTATTTGCTGCTGTCTCCTTTCAGTTGCCTTTATCCTTGTGGGTTAAATTATTTTTAATTGTTTTACCAACATAAAGGTGGAAGAGGAGGTAAAGGCAGATAGTCACCCCTCTGTATTTAACTAGAAGTGAAAATCTAGGCTTTCCCTTCAGGCCTGAGAGAGGCATGTACCCCACACTCCATCCACCCCTGCATGGGGGCTGCTGAAGCCACCATGAATCGTGGGTGGGGTCTTTGCAGCTCAGGTGCTAAGTATTTGCCATTCCCATTTTAGATGTTAGTCCTCCTACTCATTGCTTCCCTTCATATTTTTCCTTCCCTAGTCCGTCCCTCTTATAGCTCCTGTAGTCATTTATTCTCTGCTACTGCTGCTTAAAATTATATTTTCAACAAGTCTTTAACACCTCTCTGAATCAAATCATCTCAAGTTAAGCTTTCTTCCTCCCAGTCTATGCCGGCTCCATTGTCATAAGCTGTGAGCTTCTCTTTCTGTTGTCTTCTTGTCTGTCCCAAGTGACTTTTACAAAGAATGTCTGTTAGTCACTGTCTAGTTCAGTTACCAGGAGCTAATAGTCAATGACACAAACAGGTTCCTCCAGGAAGTCAAATAAAGCAAACAAAACATGGCTGAAGCAAGCAGAACTGGACAGGGACCTACGCACCTGTGCCTCCTGCCACGTTGACATTGTCTGATCACAGGGGCCGAGAGCTCAGCCCCACTTCAGTGGGTTCAGTTTAGGAGATACCAGTGTTTACATCTGGCCTTCTAAGAAAAAGCATCTTGGCCTAAATGTTCCCCATCCTGTCACAGGCTGCAGGTCCCTCTGTAAGTGCTGACGCTGCCTTGCCCATCTTGGGAACTCACTATTCTTGGTCTACAATGTCTGTCTTCACATCAGGGCTCTATGATTAGTACATAATGTAAACGCTTGGCCCAAAACGTATGGCCTGAGTTTATCCAAGGCCCAAATAATTACCAAACATTCCTCTTAGACAGAAGACAGATTTCTTTTCCATTGGAAAGATTTTCTGCTGAGATATATTACAGGATATTTTACATTCTCTTGGTCTTGTAATAACACCACACCCAATGCAGTATTTGATGCATCGGTGGCCACTCGGAAGGTTGTTATTTTTAACATATTGTTCTCAGTCAGGGGCTGCCATATCTGTAAAGAAATACAGTCCTATTTCCCCTTTTCCAGAGATTTATGACACCTGGGAAGTTAGATGAAGCTGGGACTGGGATCTAGATTGAGGTGGGTTGGCAGTGCTTGCATCAGAGAACCTTTGAAGGACCTGTGAGTACCCTAAAGGTGAAAGGGATGCTCTAGTTGTGGCATTTAGATAAGCAGACTGGGCTGGACATCTGTGGTTTCAGTTAGGCAGGAAGGAAGTCATGTGGAATCATCTCTTGCCTCTATTACTCAATGTCTTCCTTACCCATGTCATGGTGATCCTGGGAGTATGATGTTATCCGCTCCATTTACAGATGGATGAACAAGATGAGACTCAGGGAGGTGAAGTGACCTGCCCAGGGTCACCATTAACTCTCAGGTCAGGATTTGAACTCAGGCCTTTTGACTCCAAGTCTGTGGTCCTTCCACTGTCCTCCAGCTGCTTCCTGAGCCCCTTTCCTGGATCATTCAAGCAAAACAAGCTGGCTTCCTGCTATTTGAGGGGAAAAGCGTTTCATGCAGACTGACTCATTGAGGTTGGCTGTCCCCTTTGGTTCATTTTATCAGGTCATGCCTGGCCCTCTGTTTCCTTTTGCAGAGACACAGATCAGAGGCATTCTGGCTCTGTATAAACTCACTGTGTGACCCTGGGTGAATCATTTCCCTCTGAGTTTCAGTTTTCTCATTGGCAGATAAGTATATTGAAATTCAGTGGTTTCCAAATCTGCTGGTGCATCAAAATCACCCAGGGAGCTGAGGCATATTTTACATATAAAATTGACTGATTTCAAGTTTACAATTCAATGATTTTTAGTACATTTACCAACTTGTGCAACCTTCACCATATATCAGTTTTAGAACTTATTTTCATCATGGCAATAACATTCCACATGCCCATGTTAATCCCCATTCTGCTCCAAGCCATCAGTAATCTGTGTACTTTCTGTCTCTATAGACTTTTCCGGACATTTCATATAAATAGCATCAAACAATATGTGGTCTCTTGCATCTGGCTTCTTTTACTTAATGGAATGTTTTTGAGCTTCATTAATGTTGTAGGATGTATCAGCGGATTGTTCCTTTTTATTGCTCAATAGTATTCCATTTTAGTCTACCCAATTGTCTGTTCATGGACATTTGGTTCAGCTTATGGATTTAGCAAACAATGAGTAATGGTGCTAAGAAGGCTCATGTATAAGTTTTTGTGGGATGTGTGTATTCATTTTTCTTGGGTAGGTACCTAGAAGTGGGATTGCTGGGTCATATGGTAATTCTGTATTTAACTTTTTAGGAAACTGCCAAACTCTTTTCCAAAGTGAATGCTCCATTTTACATTCCCACCAGCAACATATAAGGGCTCCCCGGGGGGCCTTTAAAAAATTCTCATTTCTGGGCTTTACTCCCCAGAGGTCTGGAGTGAGGCCCAGGAATTTGCATTTAACAAGCTTCCAAGGTGATTTAGATACATCTGGTCGGTGGATACGTGTTCCGACTCACTAAGACCAGGTGACCTCCGAAGCCTCGCTGAGGCCAGTTTTCTCTATTAGTTTGTGCCTCTCGGGCAAGTTGCATTTTCCTGCCAAGTCTTTCTATTTGTCTTTGGGTCAGAGAAGCAGTTATGCCGAGCGGGATGGAGGGGAATGGCCAAGCAGCATGCATAAATCTGTGCAACACCTGTCCTGCATTATCTTCCGCACAGGCCAAGGCTTCATGTCCCTGGCTTCATAGACATAAAATTTTATCACAGGTTTTTACGTGTTATCATGCTGTAAAAGTGCCATAAACTCAAAGGCCCAGTTTTCAGTGCATATGAAAACTGTATCCTATTCCTTTAAGTCATAATCTTGGTTGCTGTCATTTTGGTAACATTTTGAGAAGCCTTATTCCAACCTTGACATTTATTAGCTGTGACTACTTACTGAAATGGCTCTGAGCCTCTGTTTCCTTATCTGCAAAATGGCATTAATACTATTGACATCATAGAATCTCTGTAAGGATTAAATGAGATAATATGTGAAATGTAACTAAAATAGGCTTTAGTGCTTTGTCTTCCTCTTTCTTCCCGTGCACTCTTCCATTTTTATAAATATTTTCAAGTGCTGCTTGGCCATTTGTATATCTTCCATTATGTCTTTAACTGTATTTTATTGTAGTAAGAATACTTAATATGAGATCTACCCTCTTAACAAATTTTTAAGTATAGTTAATTACAGAGACAATGTTGTATTATCGGTGGAAGTGGGGTACCCCTTTCCCCACTGAATGCTGGGGGTGGGGGTTCTTATGGTATCTTGAGAAAAATAATTTTCTAAGACTCGTATGGGAGGATGGGTGATTTTTATTTGCAGGGAATTACATTCTGGGTTTCCAAATTCCCATTTCCCTTAATCTAGTCCTAGCAAAAGTGCAGCTGGGGATTCAGTAGAGCTAGAAGCAAAGCCAGTGTCCAGAGTTTCCGCTCCATGGTGGAATTGGGTCCAGTACAGCATCAGGCTAGTAGCAGTCCATTATTCCCTTGTGTGTGGGGTCCACGTGGCTGTTGGCCATGTGGGCGAATGCAGGGGAGCCAAGAGAGTGTGCCCCCTGCAACCAGAGTCCCAAGAGAACCAAGAGGGCCAGGAGATAGGAGAATGCATTCTTTTGTTTAGGGGATTAAATATTTAACACCTACTCTGACCAATGACTTGCTCCCAGGTGTGACTGACAGACAACTACCTTCCCTATATCACCCAGTCATTCCTGGGCATGTGTCTATTCTCCCCCCTGTTAAGTCTCTTCCCCCAGGGCTCTGCAGGGAGTAGATCTGCTCCCTGGGGAGTGTTAAACTGCATCTTCCTGGCAAAGCTGCACAAAAGACCTTTTAATGCGAGTCCGCAGGCCGACGCTCTATACACCGAGCCAAACCGGTTAGGGCAATAACTAGGTTAATTTTAATGGTATCAGTTGTACAGCAGATCTCTAGAACTTACTCATTTTGTAAAATTGAGACTTTCTGTCCATTGATTCGCAACTCTTTATTTCCTCCTTCTCCCAGCCTCTGGAAACCACCACTCTACTTTCTGATTCTATGTGTTTGACTATATATGCACAAGCATGTAGCATTTGCCTTCTGTGACTGATTTCTTTCATTTAGCACAGTGTCCTCAAAGTTCATCCATGTTATTACATATTATAGGATTTTCTTCATTTTTTTAGGCTGAGTAGAGAGAGAGAGAGAAACATCAATGAGAAGAGAGATTCATTGATTGGCTGCCTCCTGCATGCCCCCTACTGGGGATGGAGCCCACAACCCAGGCATGTGCCCTTGACCGCAGTCGAACCAGGGACCCTTCAGTCTGCAGGCTAGCGCTCTGTCCACTGAGCCAAACCAGCTAGGGCCAATGTACATCTTTTTAAAAAGATTTTTGTATAATCCTAATACTATTATCAAAATGAAATAAAATTAATAATCCCCTAATAGTGTATGATATCAAGTCCATTTTTTAAATTTGCAGTTGATTTGATCAAGTGAAAATGCAAGCAAGGAAGAAAAGCATTGAATCATAACCGAGCAGTTTGCATGTCATTTAGCAGCTTTAACTGTGTTGTTAAGCATCACCTGGAAAACACACGCACACACACACACACACACACACACACATACACATACACACACATATTCTTTATGCATTCATCCATCAATGGACATTTAGATTATGTGTACATTTTGGCTTTTGTGAATAGTGCTGCAAGAACAGGAGAGTGCTAATATCTCTTCAAGATCCTGAGTTCAGTTCTTTTGGATAAATACCCAGAAGTAGGATTGCTGGATCATGTGGTAGTTTTATTTTTAGTTTTTTTGAGGAATCTTCATACTATTTTCCATAGTGACTGCACCATTTTGCTTTCCCTCCAATAGCTTACCAGGATTCCAATTTCTCCATATCCTCACCAACACTTGTCTTTTTCATCTTTTAATAACCAACCTAGCAGATGTGAGGTAATACTTCATTGTGGTTTTGATTTGCATTTTCCTGATGTTTAGTGATGTTGAACATATTTTTTTATGCCTGTTGGCTGTTTGTATGTCTTCTTTGGAGAAGTGTCTATTCAAGTCTTCAGCCCATTTAAAAATCTGGTTAATAGGGTTTTTTATTTGTTTGTTTGTTTTTGCTATTTAGTTGTAAGAGTTCCTTATAATTTAGGAAACTAACCCCTTATCTGATATGTGGTTTGCAAATATTTTCTCACAAGGTTATATTGACTTTTCACTCTGGTGATTATTTCCTTTGCTGTGCAAAAGTTTTTACTTTGATATAGTCTCACTTGTCTATTTTTGCTTTTGTTGCCTGTGTTTTTGGTGTCATAACCATGAAAACATTGCTAAAACCAATGTCATAAAGCTTTTTCCCTAAGTTTTCTTCTAGGGGTTTTACAATTTCAGGTTCTAATTCATTTCAAGTTAACTTCTGTGTATGGTCCAATTCCACTTTTTGCATGTGGATATTCAGTTTTCCCAATATCAATTGTTGAAGAGACTGTCCTTTCCCCTTGTATTATTGGCATCTTTGTTGAAGATAAGTTGATTTTATATGTATGGTTTGATTTCTGGCCTCTTTATTTTGTTCTATTGGTCTGGTATGTATCTATCTTTATGCCAGTGGCATAAATTTTAATTATTGTAGTTTTGTATTATATTTTGAAATCAGGAAGTGTGATGCCTCCAACTTCGTTATTTCTCAAGATTGTTTTGGCTATTTGAGGTTTTCTGTAGTTTCATAGGAGTTTTAGTACTGTTTTTTCTTTCTTTTTTTTAATCTGTAAAACTATTTTATTTCCTTTTATTTTATTTGAATTTATTGGGGTGACATTGGTTAATAAAATTATATAGGTCTCAGGTGTACAGTTACTTTTTTTTCAATTTCTATACAAAATTTTAATAGAGATTTTAATAGAAATCTGTAGATTTCTTTAGGTTTATAGCCATTTTAACAATCTTAAGACTTTCTATCCATGAACATGGGATGGTATTCATTTGTGTCTTCTTTAATTTCTTTCATCAGTGTTCTGTAGTTTTCACTGTACAAATCTTTCACCTTTTTACAATTAACCATAGATATAATTATTTATTGCTAGACTCTCAGTTTTATTCTATTGTTTATATGTCTAGCCTTGTGAGAATACCACGTTGTCTTCGTTACCATAACTTTGCAGCAAGTTTTAAAGTTTTGGAAGTTTGAGCCCTCCAATTTGTTGTTCTTTCCCAAGACACTTCCATTATTAACAGGCCATCCCACTCTTCTGCAGGACCAACTTATAAACATTTACTTTGCTGCTGGACCAGGGTTTCAGCTATGTCTGTTATAAAATCAGCTATATATGTATGATCTCACTTTTTTCTTCTCCTCTAGGTTCCTCTAGATCAGTGGTTCTCAACCTTCCTAATGCCGCGACCCTTTAATACAGTTCCTCATGTTGTGGTGACCCCCAACCATAAAATTATTTTCGTTGCTACTTCATAACTGTAATTTTGCTACTGTTATGAATCGTAATGTAAGTATCTGATATGCAGGATGTATTTTCATTGTTACAAATTGAACATAATTAAAGCATAGTGATTAATCACAAAAACAATATGTAATTATATATGTGTTTTCCGATGGTCTTAGGCGACCCCTGTGAAAGGGTCGTTCGACCCCCAAAGGGGTCGTGACCCACAGGTTGAGAACCGCTGCTCTAGATAGTCCTTCTTCCATGTGATTGACTCCACCTCTCTCCTCAATCTGCAGTTTTATGGCTAATTAATTTATCTTTAAGCCCCTGGTTTAATGCTGACATTTTGTTTTGATCCTCTCCATGGCTGAATAAACAGAATCTTTGTTGTTGGGCCCCAGGGATGCCCTTGGCTGCAGGCTTCAGCTCTCCCCTTATAGTTGTCCAGCCTCCTTAGGGACCCTCAACTCAGGAGACCTCTCAGGGTGTCTGCTGCCCACCTTGGCACCTTCCACCTTGCCCAACGACCTGATGTTGGTGCTCTTCCCATAGACTGGGCACCTCTGACTCATCTCAGTGAGCCTCTTGGATTTTATTATAACGGGCATTGTCGTTTTTACTATCATTGCTTTTGCACCCTCCAATTTTATCAACATGCATATTGTCTCTCCTAGAGAGGTTAAGTGACTTGCCCCAGTTAGGAAGATTTGAAACCTGGAATAGAACCCTGTCTCCTGATGTAAAGTCCAGTGGCACTGCCTTCTTCCTAGATGGTTCTGTTTCTGTCTTTCTCTCAAGAAGAGCATGGACATTGAATTGAGACAAATGTGGATTTGATTCAGGCTCAGGCCCTTGCTAATTGTGGCACCCTGGACACATTTCTTAAACCCCGTGAGCCCTAGATTTTTATCTGTGAAATGAGGATGGTTATATGGACTTTGCAGGATTAATATTCAGACCCATTGAAACAAGGAATGAAAAGCACCTATTACAATACCTGGCACCAGTGCTGGATTGTTGCAAAGCCTCCGATCTCCTTTACAATAATGCCTCCCATTGTGTGGAATTTGCAAGTTCCTTCTCAGATGGCTTTAACCCTGGGGACTGCCTGGTTTTGTGCTGGACATCACCCCTTCCCTTGCATCTGCCTGGTCCTCTCAGGTTCTGCCCTGGCATTTTGTGAGTGTCTGCTCTGAGCTGTGCTCCACCCGGCTCAGCTGGATAGTGGGGATGAAAAACACAGAGCAGAATGATAATTAAAAGAGGAGGAATGGGGTAGGGTGACTTTTATGGTACTGTTTCAAACTATTTTACCATATTTTGAGGTGTTTAATACTTAGGTTATCTTGTAGCTTTATTTTCAAACTAGAGTCCCGATGCACGAAAATTTGTGCAAGAGTAGGCCTTCTTTCCCTCGGCTCCTGGCACTGGCTCCCCTCTGGCACCTGGGACCCTGGCTGGCTTTCCCTGGGCCACTCAGAAGAGTAGGCCTTCTTTCCCTCGGCTCCTGGCACTGGCTTCCCTCTGGCACCTGGGACCCGGCTGGCTTCCCTCTGGCCCCGGCTTCGTCAGGAAGGACGTCCAGAATGATGTCTAGAAGACATCTGGTCTAATTAGCATATTACCCTTTTATTATTATAGATGCTTGGCCTTTTGATAGAGGCAAACTAAGAATTATGGGTGCTTTGACATTCTTCATATCTGTTTTCCATACTTTTTAGAATAGGACCATTGTGGGCAGCAGCTCCTTTATCACTCTGGGCATTTCAGCTCTGGCCCCAAATTTGCATGCCCAACTGAGCATGCAAGTGACAGCTGCTGTCACTTAGGCCTACCTCTTATGTTGTCAGGACCATCACAGGCCCCTCATCAGAGGACTTCCAACCATTCACAGAACCCTCTTTGAGAGGAGTTCTGGCAAATAGTATTTTCTCTCTAGTTAAGTGTTTCTTATATTTTGGCATCTTGGCATCGTCCTGGCTGCCCTGGCCTTAGTCTGGCCCTGGAAGAGACCCTCACCGTTTAGAAAGCAGGTTTAGAAAGCCCTAAACTAACAGATGGTAACTCTAATACCTCATGGGGATAAGGGATGGAATTTTTATATATGTGCCTTTGATTGGTTTAAAAAATCTGTTTGGAATAGATTCTTACATTGGAGCAGTCTGGAACAATTGGAGAAGTTATCATCCCTATTGTATAACAAGGACCAAGTTTTCTTATAAAGAAAAGTTTTCTATGTATAGATGTGTTCCCTCTAAATACTTAGCAGAACTGAGCTTTTTCTTAAATATTAATTTAACCTACTCTGTCTTTAAGGATACAACACTCCTATGTGTTTTAGGTTTGTTTTAAGTACTAACCAAGTTAACAGAAGATCATAAGCAGTACCTTTATTGGGAATCATAGAGTATCTCTCCAAGATGATACTCCTCTGTGTAGAAGGGGCTTTCAGAGCTGCACTGGGATGGCTGGAACTTGGGGTGCTTTGATTCATGTTGAGTATTAGGGATTGGCTTGGTTATTATTTCTGGACCAGATGCTGTATTCATAGAAGTTTCTCATCACTTTTCCCACTGAATCTCTCAGTGCCTGTTAAAAGCAGAAGTCAGCTTTTTTAAGCCCTAATACTTACCAATCCCCAAATAATTATCCATGAATACACTAGTATAAGAGTAAGAAGTATCAGTAAAAATCTGGAGAGTATAATGTGTTCTTTTTGATTGCTCTGTCTGCTTTAAACGCTTCATGTAATGTCTGGCATTTGAACAGTATATGAGAAGTCACTTAAGTTCCAAATTAAGAAATTACAAGCCAGATAATAAAATAAATGGATTGTGCTGGCAAATTCTAAGTGAACATCAAAGTGCCTTGTAAATATCTTTTTCCCGAAAATATTTTTTTCTGAAATCATGGCCAGGGGAATCTTTTGCTCTGACATTTTACCATTGTCCAAAACAATTGTTTGAGTAAATCCCTTTTAGGAAATAAGAATTTGCTAAGGGAGAAGGTAAGTAAGATCTAGACAGAGACTGTTTTATTTAATACTAGAGGCCCGGGGCACGAATTCATGCACAGATGGGGTCCAGCTGGCCGGCCCTGATTGGGGCCGATTGGAGAGGGCCGGCCAGGAGGATGGGACGTGGAGGTTGGCTGGCCAACCCCGCCCGGGATCGGGATTGGGGGCCTGATCAGGGGCGGGGCTGGCCCTGGGGAGGAGTCGTGGGCAGTTGGCAGGCAGCCCTGACTCCTGGTCGAACTCCTGGTTGAACTCCCGGTTGAGGGGACAATTTGCATATTAGCCTTTTATTATATAGGATAATCTGTACCTTTGCTGAAGGACTAAGGAAACTTCTCTGCCCTAAGGTCATTTTCCCCTAATTACCTACTAATTTTCTTTCGTTAAAGGTTAGGGGTTTTATTGTTGTGGTTTGTATGTTTTTAAACAAAACTAGGGACTAATGGCAAGAGAAGAAATCAGCTCTGATGCTATCACTCAGCAATGACTGCCATTATTTGGTTTTATATGGTATTTAACTTCCAACAGAAACTAAGATAGTCTATATATAATGTTGCTTAGTCTGTCTTTCTGAACTTAAAAATATATTGTAAACAGCTTTCAGGTGAACAGAGAGAAACTTAGATCATAATTTTTAGTGTTCCAAGTATCTCATTTAGTGGGTGAAGCATAATATATTTTATTAATCACCTACTGATGGTTTTCATGGTTGTTTATAGGATGTTACTATGTAAACCAATGCTTCAGTAAATATCTCTGAACATATACCTTTGTGTATTGCTGTTCTAAAAAGTGGCATCTCTTAATTTCTTTTTCAGTACCTTTCCAGGCCTTCTGGTCCTTTATAGTACTACTTTAATAAATTGTTTATTAATGTTTTCTGCTAATTACAGCTTCTCTTTAGCTTTCAATTTACTTATCCTCATTTATTGGGGAAAAAGCAAAGCCTGGCTCACCGGGCTCTGAACTCTACACTAGAGGTTCCTAATCATGATGAACATTGGAATCGATTGGATCTGTAAAAACTTCTGGAGCCGGCGTGGGGTGGGCCCACTGCTGTAGTGTTGGTCAGTCATCATGCATGCTTCCATAGATATATATTTCCTAAATAGAGATACATCTTTTTGTGATTTCACTCAGAGTGTCTGCCTTTTAAAAAATTTAATATTAGATCATGTGGGGAGCTGGCACGGCCATGGCATACTCAGCCCCAGGGCGCCTTATGTGCCATGCCAGCTCAGCCTGGTTCAGTGACCCTGAGTGGGGGCGATGAAATGCTTAGAAAAGATAGATAGACAAGAGAATGAAAGCTGGGTCTCAGTGGGACGCTGCCCCTCTGATGGACAGCGCCAGTGCCCACAAGTCTTGTCTTTATTTTATAGCAGATGCCACGAGGCAAAGTAGGGGCGATCAAGATGTTTACAACATTCTCGTGGGTTTCAACCCTACTCAACTAAATGCACCTGAACTCTATCACTCAGGCACGTGGGACCACGTGTTCGGACCTTAGGTTCAAGCTTACTACTATAGCTGTTGGCTATAATTGTGCTGGGAAGGCTCTGCCCTCCAGCTGGGACTTGCACGTGGCAATGAGAGGACTGTGCCCTCTCATCAGTCCAAGGCTTGAACCTGTCCAAAACACTGTAGCCGCTCCCCATAAGGTCATGAACAGTTTTCTAAATTACTTCTTTGTTTAATAACCATGATTTTAGGCCTACACAATACTATTTTGAGTTTATTGACAATAACTTATTTAAACTGTTTTCTGCAATGACCACTTTCGTTGATTTGCTAGAGGAAGCAGCTGAGTGTTGTGGATGCAGACACTGACTCTGGTTTAGATTGTCTGGACTTGACTTATAACTCGATAACTGTGTGACCTTGAGCAAGTTGCTTAAATTCTCACTTGTAATGGGAGTGATAAAATAATACCTAACTCCTAGGGTTGTTGTGATGATTAAGGGAACATATATAAATCATTTAGACGATGTCCGTGTTTTAGTAATCAATAATGTCATAAAACATCTCTGAGAGTAGTAGCTCTTACGAGCATCCTATAAGATACTAGAGGCCTGGTGCACAAAGTCGTGCATGGGTGGGGTCCCTCAGGGTGGCCTCCCGGGGATTGGGCGGAAATCTGCAGTCCATCCCTGCCTCCATCTCCTACCTGCTGCTCCCTCTCATCCTGGCCCCACTGCGCCTGCCTCAGGCTTGCGCCCAATCAGTCCTGATTGGGAGAGTCTTGTGCTGCCACAGCAGTGCTCGCCAGCTGTGACCCCTGCATCTGGCACCCTCCCGAGGGGAGTGGCCTGCGGGATTGGGCTGAAACCTGCTCTCTGACATTCCCCGAGGGTTCCTGGATTGCAAGAGGGCACAGGCCAGGCCGAGGGACCCCACTGGTGCATGATCAGGGCCTAGGAGGCGTGTCCGGCCCATCTCACTCAGTCCTGATCGGCCAGACCACAGCAGCAAGCTAACCTACTGGTTGGAGCGTCTGCCCCCTGGTGGTCAGTGCACCTCATAGTGAGTGGTTGAGCAGTCTTAGCATATCATTAGCATATTACACTTTGATTGGTTGAACAGTCGACCAGTCACTGGATGACCGGACACTTAGTATATTAGGCTTTTATTATATAGGATGAGACACTTTTCTTTTTAAATTTTTATATTTATATTTTATAAGATATATTTTTAAGTTCTCTTTGTATCCTAATGCTAATATGACTCCAGTATAGTTCCTTTAGGAGTATGTGTTACTACTGGGCAGGCCTAATTCCCCTTTATTACTCTGCCTTTTCCAAGGTTCTCCTTGATGTTCTGGGCTGTCCCTTTTCAGATGAACATTAGAGTGATTCTTGTGCTTTCTTTTGAGAAGTAATTTAATATCTCTTTATAGTGATTTTCTCTGGGCTACTTGGAGACCTTCTATAGTAATTTAAGATTCAAATTATAATTCAGAGTTTCTAATTTGAGGGTATGCTTCAATTTAGTTGAAATTATATTCCACCCAACATCTGCAAGGTAAATATTCTCTCCTCTACCCAGTGGAACTTGTGGGGAGGGGAGGAAATGTCACTCAGTCTTTGCAGTACATGACATTAGAAGAATGGGGTGCCTTTGATCCCTCCTGCATGGGGGGCTTGTTGGGGTCTGACCTCTGCTGCCTGATGCCCACCCTGGCCTGCCCCAACAACTCCAGGGCACTCTGATTTTATGATCAGACAAGAACTGGGAGTTTTGTCCATGGGAGCAAAGTTAAGGTTGGTTTATTTTGGGACATATTTCCAGAGACTGAGGTTTAGAGTAGTGGGTGGGGTCTCCTGTCTCTAGTAGGAATTTTAGTCCTTATATGTGGGATTTCATGGGCCTGGGGCTACCCAGAGGTTTCCCTACCCCAGGTTGGAGAATGGGTGGAGGGTGGGAGTAGGCAGAGCAGTGGTGAGATCCAAATGAAGAAGCCAAAACCTGATGAGCCCAAGAAGGAAAGCCAGTGGGTCACCGCACCAAAAGGGCAGAAGGAAGCCCTGAAGCCAGAACACACAGCGGGAAAGGCCAGAGTCAGGGAGGTGAGATGAGCAGTGCCAGCAGATCCCGTCCCACGGAGAGGTCTGGGCTGCTGCTCAGAGCAGGCCCGTCTCTGGCATGTGCACACACCTGCAAAGGGCCCTTCCCACATCCAGTGTCTAAGGGGGGTGGTTTGGGGTGTCCAGGGGCAGTGAGCTAAGGCAGCAGATGATGAAGATTTGGGGCTGCTGTCTAACCAACACACCCCTACCTAGGGCACACCCCCTCTTTGGGCCAGCAGGAAGTCGGCTTGGCTGTAGAAAGTGGTGCATATGTTGTGTCAGGCACTTCCCTCAGCTACTAGAGATCGTGCTCACTTTCCTCTTCTCCCAGCACCATGCCCCGCACAAGCTGCTGTGCTTTCTGGCTCCTCATGCAGCCCTCTTCCACTACCCCTCCACATTATGCAAGGGGTTCAAGGGGCCGCCCTTCCCTGGGAGGCCTTTGTTTGGTCCCTAGGAATGGCAGCTGCATTTGGAGAGCCCTCCAAGCAACTCTAGGTCTGCCGACCCGATGTAAGGTCTGCATCTCTGAGTCATGTACCTCAACAACTCTGCACCATTTGGATTCTGAGACTCCCTCCCCCAGGAGGAGACTGATTTGTCAGTTCTTAGAGAAACATTGGAATCCATGTTTATAAAAGCTCCCCAAGTGATTCTGGCCATCAACACATCTAGCTGTCACAGGCTCCAGGCACCCGTACTTTCCCTGTGTCATCAGGACAGTGGCTGAACCTCCAGGCAGGGCCCACATCAACTCAGATTAGGGAGCTGTGGGGCAGGAAGTGAGCAGCCAGCGTGGGCTAAGGGTTTACAGATCCCTGGCAGACACTGTTGTCTGCTTGGGCTGCAGAGAGAATGGGGAGGCAAAGGATAAAGGGCCTGTAAAGTGAAGAACAATGTGATACGTGCTGGCCTGTTAATGTGGACTCATATACGCCCATTAGTTCTGTGGAAAAAACAAGATGTGGTTTCTGCTTGGTTTTGATTTTGTGGGAAGAACCATTGTGGGCCTGCTAGAAATTGGTATTGGGTCTTAAATGTGTCACCTCTTCCAGAATCTTCCCTTTCAGGCTTTTCTGTATTACTATTGACACTTCTTCCCTGGAGTCTTGCATTTGGTGCAATTCATCTGGTGACACTTGCTCATAACTGGGTGCTGGTGCCTGGGGTCTCCAGGGAGAATACTGTGCTGGTGTTCTCAGTTACTTCCAGCCTGACATTGTGACTGGTGTGGCTTCAGCACGTTTAACTGAAGATCACCATAGGCAACTGTAGGTGCTTGAACGCTCACTGGGTGTTATGCCTGCTGATCCTCCCAGCTACTCCTCACAGTAGAAACCTTGGGCTGCACTTTGATTTCCCTTTTCCTAGGTGACCCTGGTTGTGACCTTCCAGATTAGATGGTAAAAGTTGAGAAGGGCATGTCCCCAAGGAATGCGTGAGCTCTACGGGCTGAAGAGCAGAGCTGGCTCAAGCTGCGTTGCTTTTATTCCATCTGTGTTGGGATGCCCCTCCCAGGAGGGGAACTTGCTTTGAAAGTCAAACTGAAAGGACTGTATCATGTGAAAGCCAGGACCTGTTTTCAGTCTTTGTGAAACACCATAAAAGCCTGCCTCTTGGCTGTGGCCGGCGGGGCCTTTGGTCCGGACTGTCTGTTCTTACCATGTGAGCAGTGAAGGGGAAAGAGGGAGCCTGGTGCTCCTTTCAGAGATCGGATGGTGCCTTGACAATCATGAGCTTGGATCCTAAACCCTCCTGGAGGAAGATCAAGGGAAACATCACTTATTCCGAAGTTTGCCATATAGAGAATAGCATTTCTGTTCCATTGTATTTCAATGTCACTTATTTCCAGTGTAGTTATAATATACAGTATTATCCTGTATATTTAAAAATGCCTTTGGCAGCAAGTTTTGCAGTCTTATCACTAAAATTTCGGCCCTAATTATCTTTCCTCCCTTGTTTCTCGCCCAATTTGAGGATTATATCAGTATTTCCCTTTGGGATGTGTAAGAGCATTACCTAAGAACCTTGAAATTATTTCCTAAGCCCTCAGGGGCTGCTAATTTGGAAGACGCCTAAAGCGGTTTCCAATGTTCCAACCTTGTCTGTGGTAAATGTATTCCATGTAAGAGATCCATGGTAAAAGAAGTAACCAAGAGGCTTATTTGCCCCATCTCAGCTAATTAATCTCCCTAATAGACTTGTGGATTTATGCAAAAAGAGTGGTAGACTATAAAAGATCATTAATCATCCTGGCATCATGATCTCATGTTGTTATGAAGTAAATATACTTACTAAGTGGATCCAGATGCTATCAAATACATGTGTCCAATAAAGATGATTTCTCTCCTTGGCCCAGGCAAATAGCACACAAGGCTTGTTTATAACACCTCTCTTCCATCAATGGCCAGTGGCCCTACACATATTCTTTTAATCTCTTTCCCCAACCACTCTGTTGCTGGTGAAAGGTGGGCAAGTGTTTTCTGATAAGGATTTTGGAGGAAACCCTGAGGAGGGAGGAGACTTTCCCCCACGACCAACTGACAGATGATAGAGAAATGAAAATCACATGGCCAATCATCTACCAACTTGGGAAAAAACATTTTTCTCTCTTAACCTTCTTGCCTAATGCATCAAAGTACTAATTTCACCCCGAGACATTACCAGTCCCCAGAGGACATGTCTGAGTCTCAGAGGAGCCCCTGCAATCCACCATGTAAAGCTGGAATGACAGAAAGATGGAGACATTCAATTACCATCAAACACAAGGTTCTTGATGAGGGTGAGCCATCTTCCCAAAACCACCAGCAGGAGGAGTTCCTGCAGGGCTGGGAAGCAGGGGGGGGCAGGGGGGGCACCCTGAGAGAGGGGATGGAGCTCAGAGTGAGTTGAGGGCAGTGGTGAACATGGGTTTGGAGCCATGTAAACCTCAAAGTTACTCTGCCTCTCTGAGTTTCTTTTCTTAATTTGTTAACTATGAGTTCTTAGGAGTATTGATGATGTCATTATAAGCTGCCAAGTACTTCAGATACACTTAAGATGTGGTAGCTTTTATTGTGTTTATTAACAAGATTGTCACAGATGGAGAATGAGGTTGTCCAGGAGAAGTAGGAAAGTAAAGAAAAAGCTATTTACTCTAATAGCAGAATGAAGCTTATGTGTGCCACTAACTGTGGGGCCTGTCCTGCTGGAAAAGGCCTCCCCTCACATCCAGTTTCAAGTCTGTCCTTCTGGAGTTCCCACTCACTGTCATCCCAAGCACCCCAGGTTCTCTTGGTCCTGGAGTAGGACGTCACCATCACCACCACCACTGCCACCTTGGCCAACATGCACGCCTTTCCGTTACCACTAGAGGAAGTGTGAAGATGCCTACTCTGCCCCGAAAACGTGTATAAGAGCTGGAAGGCTTAAAGATAAGGAGGGAAGGGGTGTATATTTATTGGTGCCTTCTCTAGGCCAGCATCTTGCTAGATAAGTCAAAGATTTTATCTCATTTTTACCCTTATAACAACCCTGAGAAGTATGATCATCCAAGGAAACTGAGGAGACTCCCAGTTTATCTTTCTTAAAGTCCATGCTCATTCCAGTGCGCCTTCATGCTGCTCAAGGAGCTTTCTTAAGAAATTAAGGCAAACCAAGTAGCACGTAAAAAAGGTTTGCAGGGGAAAGAATTTTGAAACACACACTCTTCTGTTTTGCTGACTGTGGGTTTATATTTCAGTAGATGCACAATATGCCTCAATCTGGTGACTGAGAGAGTAGTCGATTTCTGAAATCCTGCTTGAACAGGAATTCTGTGGGCAAAAGTAGTTGGGAGTGCCACATGTTGTACTCCTGCTCGACAACTCACAGTGCACATTAGCATGGTAAACGCTCCGAGAAAGTCCTGCAATTAAAAAACACACACCACGATTTAAAATTGCTTAACCCAGTGTCTTGCAAACAAACTGCAGATCTCTGTCGGGTCTGTGAAACACGTGCTAATACTCCGTTGCGTCTCTTCACAGATCATTCTTTGGAAATATCAGTCTGAAGTCCAAGCATAAATTTCTTAGATTTCTAACTTGGCATTATTTTCAAGCCTGGAAGGATATTCAGGCACCACCCCAGGTGTTTGTCCTTTATGCTCTCTTGGCTCCTGGTCTATGGCCATCCCTCAGAACCATTTCCCTTCAAGGCTTTGGGACAACTTTCTGCCTTTGTTTCTTGGGGCTTCTCTTGGATTTTGATCTATGAGGATTGATCTTCTTGACTGGGACCCTTTTCACAGGCGTGTTGTTAAGGCTTGCTGAGTAAGTGTGCTTGGGCCCCTCTCAGAACCTAGGTAGCCATCGTGCCCTAGTTATAGCCGTGGCTGTGAGGCCTCTGTTCAGTTTCCATCTTTCCTACATATGACTTGGTATTAGACTCATTTTCTAAATCTGTGGGATTTATATGCACATTAAATACACTGGATATGCCAGCATACTGAACCTTTAAGACTAAGTGTGTCAGTGGTCCCCAAGACTACCCTCGGGCTTGAGGACTGGGAATCACAGGACTCCAGAAAGCTGTTATACTCATAGTTAAGGTTTATTGCAATGAAAGGATACACATTAAAATAAGCAAAAGGAAAGAGTGCATGGAGTGAAGTCCAGGAGAAACCAGGAACAAGAGTCCAGGTAGGTATTCCCAGTAGAGTTGTGCGGGGATGCACTTAACGATCTCAGCAATAATGTCACAACTCCTGTGAAGTGTTGCTGACCAGGGAAGCACACCTGACCCCAGGTGTCCAGGGTTTTTACTGGGGTCAGTCATGTAGGCATATAGCACCTGCATGACTGACCTCAGCTACTCAGACTCTGGCACCTTCCCACTTCCCCACTTCCAAACAGAAACAGGTGTTCACCATAAATCATCTTTCGAGGATAAATGAATGTGGTCACACTGGTATAGCCTGTCCAAGGCCCCAGGTGTACATCAGCACTCTTATCAGGACAATATTCTTGATGCTCAAGCTTTTTCTCCCAGTAGTCTGGCCAGGGGCCTGACTGTAAGACAAGCCTTTCTTTATAATGTACAGGGTTTGGCCATCACAGACCTACTGAGTTAGCCCCTTTTTAACCATTTCCACCTACGACAGTTTAAATTCTTGTAAGTTGCTAGATTTTTAGAATTACTGAATTTAAGTAAAAAAAAAAACAGGTACTTTACATTGATATTGTTTTCCTGACTGAGTGCTTATTGAAATATGGCAGAGACCATTTTTTACCTTGGTATGAAAGGTCAAGATAGCCCTGCCTCTTTCCTTTTTTTAAATTTTACTTACTTATTTTTCACTGAAATAAAATTCACCATTTTAACCAGTTTATAGTGTACAATAATAGCATTAGTTTTTAGTATTTCACAGTGTTTTTTAACCACTGCCACTACCTAATTCCAGAACATTTCCATCAGCTCCAAAAGAAACTCCTTCTTTCATTTACCCACTCCTTGCAACCATGAACCTACCTTCCTTCCTTGTAGATTTACCTATTCTGGACACCTATATATATAAAAGCCTAAGCGACCGTCCAACTGTTTGACCATCCGACCAGTAGCTATGACATGCAATGACCACCAGGGGCCAGACGCTCTGACTGGTAGCTATGATGTGCACTGGCCACCCGGGGGCACACGCTCAGTGCAGGAGCTGCCGAGCTGCGGTCACTTGGCAGCTGAGGTTCTCAGGTGATGCACCGGGAACCAGAGAGGAGGGAGCCTGATTCTGGGGTGCATCACCCGAGAACCACCCTCTCGCAATCCAGGACCGCTCGGGGGATGTCGGGGAGCGGTTTTGGCCTGATCCCCACAGGCCAGGCTGAGGGACCCCACCGGTGCACAAATCCGTGCACTGGGCCTCTAGTTGTATATAAATGGAATCATATGTGGTCCTTGTGACTGGCTTCTTTCACTTAGCATATTTTCAAATTTCATTTATGTTCGTGCATGGATCAGCTCTTCATTTCTTTCTTGTTTTCTTTTTGTTTGTTTGTTTGTTTACCAAATAAGATGCCATTGTATGGATACATTACATTTGCATATCCATTCCTCTGTTGATGGACACTTGGAGATTCTACTTTTTAACTATTCTGAACAATACTGCTATGAATGTTCATGTATAAGTTTTTATGTGAACATATATTTTCAATTCTTTTTGGTAAATACCTAGAAGTGGAATTGCTGAGTCATATAACTCTATGATTACCTTTCTGAGGAACTTCCAAACTGTATTCCACAGCACTTGCACCATTTTACATCCCACTAGCAGTGTATAAGGGTTCCGATTTCTCCACATCCTTGCCAATACTTGTTTCTGTTCCTCTTTTTCATTTCAGCCATCCTAGTGGGGGTGAAGTGGTATCTCATTGTGATTTTATTTTTATTTTCCTTAACAGGTAATGGTGTTGAGCACCTTTTCATGTGCTTACTGACTATTTATATGTCTTTTTCGGAGAAATGTCTATTCAAATCTTTTGCCCATTTAAAAATTTTTGTTGTTTGTCTTTTTATTTCTGGATTGTAAGAGTTCTTTTTATATTCTAGAAACTTATCAGTTATATGCTCTCCAAATATTTTCTCCCATTTTGTGGGTTGTCTTTCCACTTCCTTTATGGTATCTTTTGAAGCATAGAAGTTTTTATTTTGATAAGTCCAATTTATCTTTTTTTCTTTTACTTCATGTGCATTTGGTGTCATATTTAAGAAACCATTGCCCAATACAATGTCATGAAGATTTACACCTATGTTTCCTTCTAAGACTTTCATAATTTTAGATTTTACATTTAGGTCTTTGATCCAGTTTGAGTTGATATTTGTAAATGGTGGGAGGAAGGGGTTGAACTCCTTTTTTTTTTCTTTTTTTTTTTTTGCATGTGGACAGCCAGTTGTCCCTGCACTGTTAGTTAAAGAGACTTTTCCCCCATTGAATGATCTTGTCACCTTTGTTGAAAATCAGTTGACCATAGGTATCTGGGTTTATTTCTCATTTCTCTCTTAACAAAAAGACGAGGTTTGAGGATTAATGGTGAAGTGCAGGCCCCATTACACTGACAATACAGGCACCTAGATCAACCCCAGTGCTGCTCTCTGCTGTTTTGTTCTCAGTCATATTGTTCAATGGACACCCAGCCGTTGATGGCTCCCTAGCTCTGCAGCTTGTCTTCACCCTGAAAATATTTACTATTCATACAATTCCTAAAATACAATTGTTATCAGCTTTGGAGGAGAATGTTAGCTGGTAGACCATAGAAAGATACCAGTTGGATAACAGTAATTTAGGGCAACAGTTTTCAAACAGTGATCCTTGGAACCCTGCCCCTTTAATCCTAATAGTTCTGCTCTTAGAGTTCCATTTGACTATCTAGGAACCCAGACCTTAGGACGCTCTTGTACCATGGGATTGGGAGGCATTCTTTAGAAACAAGTTATCATTAAGGTAAAAGGATACCTAGAACATTGTGTAATGCTCTCCACCACAATGAGCCAACTCTACCTTTCCTGTTCTATCATCTTAGATTAGTGGAGTGTTAAGTGGCAGACACCCAAAATAAAGTGACTTAAACAAGATAGAAGTTGATTTTTCCCTTACCTTAAAAGTTAAGTGGAAGATTATCCAATGTTGGGATGATGGCTCTGCTCCACAAAGTCCTTAGGACTTTCCATCTCATCACTCCTCCATTTCTAGGGTTTGGTTCTGTGGAGAAAAAAGTCGCCTTCCTCCTATGTATCCTTTTACTTTCACACGACTACCACACTCACGACACTTCTGACATCAGATATGAGGGGTTTCCCCCACCAGGCAATTCTCTGAAACACCAATTGGGTGTCTTACATTTTAACTCAATTCTGACACTGTCTACCTGGAGACAGTTTCAGGTAGGCAGTGTCAGACAGTGCCAGATGCCACAGATTAAGGACTGTCTCATGAGACTGCCCCACTCCACCTCAGACACCAATCACAAGTCCAGGTCACCTGGGCTTCTGACTGATCAGCTGTAAATCAGAGGTCCCCATGATCTCCTTCTTGGATTCCATTAATTTGCTAGGGTGAGTCACAGAACTCAGAAAAACAGTTTACTTACTGTTTACCAGCTTATTAAGGGATATAACAAAGGAAATAGATGACAAGTCTGGGAGGTCCCAAGTACAGGAGCTTCTGTTTCTGTGGAGTTGGGTGTGTCACCCTCTAGGTAGGTGGTTATGTTCACCAACCTGGAAGCTCCCTCTACCCTCTACTATTGGGATTTTATGGAGGCTTCTTCACGTACACATGGATCATTAACACCATTTCCAGCCCCTCTTTCTTCTCTAGAAAATGGGGGTTGGAGCTGAAAATTCCAGGGTTCTAAACATGGCTTGGTGTTTCTGGTGACCAGTTCCATCTGGGAGCCCACTCAGAGTTGCCTCATTAAAACAAAAGATGCTCCTTATACCCAGGAAATTCCAAGGAATTCAGGAACCCTGTGTCAGGAACCAAAGACCAAATTTTAGAACAAAAGATGCTCCTAGTTTCTTATCACTTAGGAAATTACAAGGATCTTAGGAGCTCTGTGCTGGGAACTGGGTTCAAAGTTTAATAATAAAACAAAAGGTTCTCCCAGTGTCCCTGTTTACAAGGGTTTTAGAAGCACTCTGTCAGAAACCTGGGCAGAGACCAATATATATGTTTCTTATTATTTCAGGTATCCTAATTTTTAGATGTCAAGAGGCAGTCAGAGTTCCATCCATCATATTTCAATTCCAGGTCACAGGATATTGAAGAAGGAAGGGTGATGAGCAAAGAGCATAGACCTGCTTTTTTCAAAGTAGGTTTCCAGGAAATTGTCATATACCATTTCACTTACATTCCATTGGCCAGAAATGCACCTGTGGCCACATCTAACTTCAAGAAGGCCCAGACATGTCATCTTGGGAGGGGGCAGCCATGCACTCAGCTAAAAACGCTATTATGGAAAATCATGGGTTTTGGAAGACAGCAGACATTCTCTTGCACACCCATCAGTTGAGCAGTTCCTGGAATCCAGTCTCTTCCAGAAAATTGTTTGAACCAATTATTAAAGTACTGGACTCTTCTTAGTATGATCCAGGGATTTTCTGATTTGCTTTCTAACTGGCCACTTAGCATTGCTTTCTACCACCACACATCCTTGTTCTAGACTTATAAAGATGAATCTCACATCATATGTTGGTGTCATGTTTCTCTTTTATACATGCTTGTAATATAGTGAAATCTGTTTCCTTCTCAGTAAATGGCACCACTGTTCATCCAGTTGCACAAGCCGGACACTTTGGAGTCATACTTAAGTCTTTCTCTCATTGCTCCTGTTCAGTCCATCAGCAAGTCCTGTCTTCTCTACCTCCCACACATATTCTGTATCTGGCCTCTTCTCTCCACCCCCATGCTACCACTTTGTGCACACCACCATTATCTCCTGTCTGGGCTACTGCAAATACTTTCCCAAGTATCCTCCTGCCTTTCATTTCCGCCATTCCCTCCCCACAGTCCATTACCCTACTTCAGACCCTCTGTTGTCTTGTGTTTCTCTTTCCACTCCAGCCACACTGACTTTCTCTCTACACTCTCCTGGCAGGACCTTTGCACTTGCTGTTAATGTTTCTTGGAATGGTCTGACCCCCAGATCTTCCTGTGGTTCCCTTCCTTGTTATCAGGAGAGAGGTCTTCCCTGTGATACTCCACCACTCTCTTTCATAGTACCCTTCTTTTCTTCTTCATAGTATGTGTTACTATCTCAGATTTATGGAGTCAGTTTACTTATTTCCTGGAATGAAATCTCTGTGACAGCAGTGACTGCCTCTATTTTTTTAAAATATATTTTATTGATTTTTTACAGAGAAGAAGGGAGAAGGATAGAGAGTTAGAAACATCGATGAGAGAGAAACATCTATCAGCTGCCTCCTGCACACTGCCCACTGGGGATGTGCCCGCAACCAAGGTACATACCCTTGACCGGAATTGAACCTGGGACCCTTCAGTCCGCAGGCCGACGATCTATCCACTGAGCCAAACTGGTTAGGGCAACTGCCTCTATCTTATTCACTGCCATATCTCTACTTGATAGGACAATGCCTGACACAAAATGGGGCTCAATAAATATTAATTGGAATGAATGAATAGATGTATGATAAAAGTATTTTTAACATATGGCTAATTGCAAATTTTTAAAAATACTGCCTTGAGGAGAAGAGAGAGTTTGCCTTTAGTGTCTTAGGAGGATCATGTCATTTTGTACTTTTACTGTCCTGGAGCAGCTGACCTCCTGGCCATGGCTTGTGGTCTACACAGTCTCCCTTCATCGAAGTAAACTAGCACCAACTCCAGCTCTGTGTGGCTTTTATGCCATTACTAGTATCATATTTCTGCGTGACTGTTTCAGTGACTGAATTGTCTCTACTAGAACAGATAATCAGAAAAAGCACAGCACAGTCTTCTTCTAACAAAAGCAAATTAAAGCCAACATTTAACTGAGCTGTAATAAGCTAATTCAGATGACTAGGCTTATGGAGGCTTTTACTGGGGGAATCTGCTGTCTGGAGGGCTTTGAATACAAATTCCCTGAAAGTTCTATGCTTGTTTGCAGTTTTTAGAGCATATTGACCCTAATAATGCTTCCGGATGAATAGAAAGGATAATTTCAGTCATGTGACAGTAGCTCGTTTTAAAGGTTTGGTAACAGTTACAATTTATTGAGAAAGGGATTAAATTTTACCTTGATTTTCCCCCCCTTTTGTTTGATTTAGGCTGGAACTGCTTACATTATCTCAAAACTTAGGCTTGGTAATACTGATTTTGATCAGTTACTATAATAAAATATTCTATTTTCATTTTTTTAAAAGAACAAAGTATGTGCTCACTCTCAGCTTCAGATAAAAACATATATAGTAATAGATGTAATCTTATTATTTGTCCCACAAGGTTATGACCAAGCATCACCACCACTGGTTGCAGCGTGCACTGTGCAGGTTTAGTCATTTTGTGTGGTAAATATACTTCCTCTGGAAAGCTCAACATTTATACAGTAGACTCAGATGAATACAACAGTTACTTTAAATTTTTTTCTATAATCAAACACAATTTATGAACTCTTATTTTCAAATATGACAGAATATAAACTTCTATTTTCTTTCTTTTTTAAAAAAATTTTTCTTAATTAAGGTATTACAAATGTGTCTTTATCCCCCCATTGTCCCCTCATCCCCCCAGTCTTGCCCTCATCCTCAACCCCTGTTGTCTTCGTCCATCACTTATGCTTATATGTATGCATACAAGTCCTTTGGTTGATCTCTCCCCCTTACCCCAACCCTCCCTTACCTTCCCTCTGAGGTTTGAGCATCTGATTGATCCTTCTCTGTCTCTAGATCTGTTTTTGTTCATCAGTTTATGTTGTTCATTATATTCCACAAATGAGTGAGATCATGTGATATTTATCTTTCTCTGACTGACTTATTTCACTTAGCATAATGCTCTCCAGCTCCATCCATGCTGTTGCAAATGGTAGGAGTTCCTTCCTTTTTACAGCAGCATAGTATTCCATTGTGTAGATGTGCCAAAGATTTAATCCATTCATCTGCTGATGGGCTCTTAGGCTGATTCCAAATCTTAGCTATTGTAAATTGTGCTGCTATGAACATAGGGATGCATATATCCTTTCTGATTGGTGTTTCTGGTTTCTTGGGATATATTCCTAGAAGTGGGATCACTGGGTCAAATGGGAGTTCCATTTTTAGTTTTTTGAGGAAACTCCATACTGTT